>NC_133664.1:74101207-74407761 GCF_037893015.1 Macrotis lagotis | reverse complement strand
ATATGTCAGGACAAACCCACATCTACATGAACATACATTTTTTCATATAGTCAGATTTAAATAATTAGAGAAATATTAATTGTTCATGGGCGAAAGGAGCAATATTATAAAAATGACATCTCTGCCTTAACTATTCTACTTATTCAATGCCATTCAATAAATTACCAAAAAAGTTTATTGTGCTAGGAAAAACTATTAACAAAATTCATTTGGAAGAACAAAAGATCAAGAACATCAAAGGAAAATGGGGGACAGGGAAGAATGTAAAGGAAGGAGGCTGGGCAGTACTAGAGCCTAAACTATATTATAAAGTGGTAGCTATCAAAACTATCTGGCTAAGAAATAGAAAGGTAGATCAGCGGAATAGAAAAGACATTCAACATACTAGCAAATGATTATAGCAATCTTGTGTTTGACAAATGTGAAGATTTAAGCTCATAGAATAAGAATTCATTATTTGGTAAAAAAAAAAAATTGTAGGGAAAAACTAGAAAGCAGTCTAGCAGAAAATGAATACCAAAAGAAGTCCAAACTAGATACACATCTAGATATAAAGGGAGATATCATAAGAAAATTAGAAGAACATGGAATCCATTACCTATCAAACTTATGGATAGGAAAAGTATTTATGAATAAAGAACAGATAAAGAACATTGAAAGACATAAAGTGAATAATTTTGGTTAGGTTAAATTAAAAACTGTTTGGAGAAATAAAACTAAGGTAGCCAAGATCAGATTAAAAAGAAAAAAAAAATTGGAATTTTATAGAGAGCTTCTCAGATAAAAGTCTCATCTCAAATAATGTTGTCAAATTTATAAAAATGCTTAACCATTGCCCAATTGATAGTCAAAGGATATGAAAGAACAGGACATTGAAGGGATGCTCATCAATCGGGGAATGGTTAAACAAGTTGGGGTGAATGATTATGATGAGAAAATATTGTGTTGTAAAAAATGATGAACAGGTAAATTTTAGAAAAACATGAAAAGGCTTGAAAGAGTGAAATGAGCAAACTGAGAGAAAATGTTGCATGTAGTAAGAGCAATATTATTAAAAGAATAACTGTGAGGGGACAGATAGGTGGAGAAATGGATATAGATCACTGGTCCTGGAATTAGGAGGACCTGAGTTCAAATCCAACCTCAAATATTTGATACTTGTTAGTTGTGTGACCTTGGGCAAGTCACTTAACTCCTTTGCCTCACCAAAAAAAAAAGAATAACTGTGAATGATTAAGTTATTCTGAATATTATAAATACTTAAATCTATAAAGGATCTATGAAAAATGCTCTTCTTTCAGAGAAAAAATTAATAAAAGAAGTATGCATATTATGGTTATATATAGAATTTTATGCATAGAGAGACAGTTTGGAACTTAAAATTTAACCAAAAAATTAATTTAAAAAAAAACCCTGATAAAAAAAAAAGAAAGAAAAGGGGCAGCTAAGTGGTGCAGTGGATACAGCACCAGCCCTGGAGTCAGTAGCACCTGAGTTCAAATCCGACCTCAAACACTTAATAATTATCTAGCTGTGTGGCCGTGGGCAAGCCACTTAACCCCATTTGCCTTGCAAAAACCTAAAAAAATTTAATTTTTAAATGTACAGTTCAATTGCATTCTTTATCAGTTCTTTCTCTGGGGGTGGAAAGTATTTTTCATCATAAATCCTTCAGAATAGTCTTGGATTATTATTTTGTTGAGAACAGCTCAGTCTTTCACAGTTGATCATCACACAATATTGCTGTTATTCTGGACAATGTTCTACTGGTTGTGTTCATTTCACTTTGCATCGGTTCAGGTAAGTCTTTTCAGGATTTTCTGGGACCATCCTACTCATAATTTCTTGTAGCATAGTAGTATTCTATCACAGTCATATAATGCAACTCTGTTTAGCAATTCCCAATTGAGGGGTACCACTTTAATTTCCAATTCTTTGCCATCACAAAAAGAGCTGCTATAATTCTTTGACATATAGCTCCTTTTCCTTTTTTTTTTAATTTCTTTGCAATACAGACTTAGTGACATGCCCTGAGTACATGGTTTAAAGGTATGCCTAGTTTAGCAGCCTTTTGGACGTGGTTCCAAATTGTTCTTCAGAATGATTGAATCAGTACACAACTTCACCAATAGTGTCTAACTTTCCCAGTTTTCCCACATCCCATCCAACAGTATCATTTTCCTTTTTTTTTGTTATACTAGCCAATATGATAGATGTGGGTGGTACCTCAGAGTTGTTTTAATTTTCAGTTCTCTAATCAATAGTGATTAAGAACATGTTTTCATATAATTATAGGAAGCTTTAATCATTACATCTGAAAACTACCTGTTCACATCCTTTGGTCATTTATCAATTGGGTAATGACTTGTATACTTAAAAATTTGGCAAGAGTCTCTATACATTCTTTTACTACAGAATATGATATTGTGTAATGCACAATAGTAGGTAAAAAGCTCCCCTAGATACCTCTCTCCTTTTACCCTGTTTATATTCAAGTGTTTTGCTTCTGACTACTACCTCCCCCAATTTCCCTCTTTCTATCAGTCGCCTTACCTTTCTCTTATCTCCTTTCTTGAAGGGTAAGAATAGATTTCCGTACCCAACTGATTGTGTATGTGATCCCCTCTTTGAGACAATTCCAATGAGAATTTTAACTGTTGCCTGCCACCTTTTCCATCTTCACCTTTTCTGTAAAAGCTCTCTTCCTTCAACAACCTTTTATGTAAGATGTTTTCTCCTATCATCCTCTTCCTTCCCCTTCTCTCAATGCATTCTTCTTTCTCACCCCTTAATTTAATTTTTTTGTATCGTTCATCATATTCAATACCCATGCCTTCTATCTATGTATATGCCCTTCTTAGGAGTTAAAAGTGTCATCTCCCCATAACTTTATTGAATATCATCTTTTCTGTTTACCTGTTTATGCTTTTCTTTCCTTCAATGTGAACACCACTAAATTTTGTGTGATCCTAACTTTGACTCCACAAAAATAAATTATTTCTTTCTGTTTACAATATTTTCTCCTTGATCTTAGAATTCAGAAATTTGGCTATAATATTCCTTGGAGTTTTCATTGTGGAATCTCTTTCAGGAGATAATCAGGGGATTCTTTACATTCCCATTTTACCCTTCGGTGTAGAATATCAGGCCATTTTTACGTAATAATTTCATAAAAGACGATGTCTAGGAACTATTTTGAATTATGATGTTCAAATAATTTTTTAAGTTCTCTCTCTTCAACCTATTTTCCAAATCAGTTGTTTTTCCAGAGATTTCACATTTTCTTCTAGTTCTATTTATTTGATCTTTTTATTATTTCTTTCTTTTTTTTTTTTTTTAGATTTTTTGCAAGGCAAATGGGGTTAAGTGGCTTGCCCAAGGCCACACAGCTAGGGAATTTTTAAGTGTCTGAGGCTGGATTTGAACTCAGGTACTCCTGACTCCAGGACTGGTGCTCTATCCACTGGGTCATCTAGCCGCACCACCTAGCCACCCCCATCTTTATTATTTCTTGATGTCTCATAACGTCTTTAGCTTCCACTTGTCCAATTCCAAATTTTAAAATATCTTTTTCACTGAGCTTTTATGCCTCCTTCTCCATCTTTCCAATTCTACTTTTTAAGGAGTTTTTTTCTTTTTTTTTTAGTGTTTTTTGAAAGGCAAACGGGGTTAAGTGGCTTGCCCAAGGCCACACAGCTAGGTAATTATTAAGTGTCTGAGACCAGATTTGAACCCAGGTACTCCTGACTCCAAGGCCAGTGCTTTATCCACTACGCCACCTAGGCACCCCAAGGAATTCTTTTCTTTACTGGATTTTTGTATCTCTTTTAAAAAACCAAACAGGCCAAATGGTTAAAGTATTATTTTCTTCAATATGTTTTGTGCCCCAACCAAGCTGTTGACTCTTTTTTTCATGATTTTCTTGCATCATTTCTATTTATTTTACCAACATTTCCACTATCCATCTTATTTGATTTTTTAAATCTTTCTTGAACCCTTCTGGAAATTTTGGAGAAGTCTGAGACTAATTCACTTTTTTTTATTTGAGACATTGGATGTAGTAGTGTTGCCGCTGTTGTCTTCAACTGAGCATCTTCTTTGATATTCCTTGCATAGAAAGCAACTTTCTATGTTCAGGATCTTTTTGTTGTTTTTGCTTTCTCATTTTTTTTCCCAATCTAATGCTTTACTTTTAACTTTATGTTAATTTTGGGCTCTACTCTCAGAATGGCTGAGGCATTATCCTAAGCTTCAGGGTTTTTTGTGCAGCTATTTTCAGGGTTCATTCTGGGGGTTGGTAAGTTTTCAATTCTTCCCAGGTGGTATAATCAAAGGAAAGGTGTGTTTAGTACTCTCCTGGCCTGTGCTCTGGTATGAGTTACCATAAAGCACTCTTTTCCACCTTGGAACCATGACCAGGGTTTCATTCCCCTAAAGCCACAAGCTCTGGAATGCTACTTCTCCTCCTCCTGAGACTGTGACCAAGGATAATAAGTCAGATCTGAGCATGGGCAGTACAGCACTCATTGCCAACAAAGAGACCCCTATAATTTCTACTGCGGTTGTCAGCTCCCCCCCCCCATCTGTGAGCTCAGAACTTGGGAAGCTACCACCCCTGCCTTTGCCCACTCACCCACAAAGTTTGCAGGGTCTCAGCCTGTGCTGGACAGCACCCTGTGCTGGATTCCCCCCACCTCCCCCATGCAACAGACCTTTCTGGCCAACCTTCTAAGTTGTTTTGGGCTAGAAAATTGTTTCGCCCCAACCTGTTGTGAATTTTGCCACTCCAGAGTTTGTTTAGAGGCAGTAAAGTTGATTGGAGAGAGATATGAGTAAACTCAGAGCCTCTCAGTGTTTCAGAGTCCCTGTCTTTTCTCTGTCATCTTGGTTTCACTCCTAGAGTCCCCAGTTCACTGTATTTTAGTACTACCTGTGGAATTTTCCCTTTGTGGGGAATATATTTCACATTGAAAAAATAATTTATGATTTATTCTTTTACTACAGAATATGATATTGCATAATGTGCAATAGTAGGTAAAAAGCTCCCCTAGATACCTGACATTTTCAGGAATGGAGGAAATCAAGGAACAAATATCTCCTAAAAACAGCCACAACTGGGCATAAAAATTGAAAGCAACAAAACTATGTGTGAGCACATGAGGGCTTCTTTGTGTATATGTGCATTTGTTAAGGAATTACTACGTTTTAGACACATGAAGTCCTGGAGATTTAAAAGAAAAGGGCAACAATATGATCTATGCCCTCAAGAAGATCCCAATCTACAGAGGGAGACAAGAGAGGAAAGATACAGAGGGTAAAGTGAAGGTCACCTCAGAGGTAATACCAGGAGGGAAGACTTCTAAAGGTCACTAGCAGAAGGTAGGATTTGAATTGAACTCAGTCCAATAGGTGGTCAGAGAAGCCAGGAGGCAGAGCAAAAGGGAAAGGCATTCCTCATATAGGAGATGGATGGTGAAAATTCATAGCCAGGAGACAGGGTCTTGTATGGAAAACTACAAGGCCAATTTTGCAGGATTGCTAAGTGAAGTTATTAGGGGAGTAAAGTATAAAAGGACTGGAAAGTAGGGGCTGACCAGATTGTGAAGGGCTTTTTAGAAGCCAGAGGACTTTAATATTTGATGGTAAAGGGGAACAGGGAGACAATGGAGCTTATTGGGTAAGGGAGTAAATCAATTGGACCCATAACCTTACAAAAAACACTTCGGCAACTGAAAACTGAAGAATGAGTAGAACCTTGAGGAAGAGAGATCAACCAAAGTCCTATTTCAACTGTTAGGTCATGAGATGATGAGGGCTTGCACTGGAGTGTTAGTTTTGTCAGAGAAGAGAAGGGGTCATAGTTGAGAAATATTGGAAGGTAGAAATGTTGGCAACAGATGGGAGAGGGGATGAGAGAGTGAGGAATGGAAGATGATAACCAGATTGTGAGTCTTGATAACTAGGAAGATGATGGTATCTTCAACAATAATTGGGAAGTTAGAAAAAAGAGGAAGGCTTTGGGGAAAAGGTAACGATTTGGGCTTTGGATATTTTGAGTTAAAGATGTCTTTGGGATATCAAATTCAAATTTTCAATAAAACATTGGAGATAGGTGAGACTAGTGACCAGGAAAGAAGTCAGTACTGAATGTATAAATGTAAGAATGTTTTCTTAAAATTTTTTGCTATTAGAATGTTCCTGAGGAAGTATGTTTTTTGTTTAGTTTCATTTTGTTTTGGTAGCTAGTTTTTATTTCTTTTGTTAGTAACTTACTTGGGACATATTGACAATTAATTGGATAATTGGATTAAAAGATATATACATTATAGAAAATCTTACTGTATAATTTAATTTTGCTTTCAAAAAAGCTTGATGTGGGCAGCTAGGTGGTGCAGTAGATAGAGCACTGGCCCTGGAGTCAGGAGGACCTGAGTTCAAATTGAGCCTCAGACACTTAATAATGACCTAACTATGTGATCTTAGGCAAGTCACTTAACCCCACTGCCCTGCAAAAACCAAAAAAAAAAAAAGAATGATCTAAATTGTAGTTCACTAGCATTTTAATACTATCCATGTTTTGCCATAACCATTACAACACCTACTTTTTCCATGTTTTCCCCCCAACAAGCAGAATATTCAGTTATTCCCACTGATTAGGGAAGGTAGAAACTTTTTTCATGCAGTTGCTCATAATTTATTATTTCTCTTCCAAAAATTCCTTTTATAATGGATCTGACTACTGGGGTGACACCCAATATATTAAAAAAAGGAAGATAAGGGAAAATGTGATGGTAGCAAAGGATAGATACAAAGAACACTGAGAACATTTGAACAGAGGGAAAACACTTTTTAGCTAGGATATCAAAGAAAACTTCATTGAGGAATTGGCACCTAAATTAACTTTAAAGAGAATCCCTAAAAATCATCAATGATGAAGACATGCAATTCTGAATATGAGGTCAATGTGAATGTAGAGGCAAGATGGGATCAGATCAAAGCAAGAAATCCATTTTGGTGGGACGACAAATGTGTCGATGACAAACTTATAGACACTTAGGATCAGCAGTCAGGAAGACTTGAGTTAAAATCTAGCTTTAAACATTTATTATCCATAGAACTCAAAGCATGTCATTTAAACTCTTGTCTCAGTTTCCTACTTCCCACCTAGAAGGGAGAAAATGAAATATTTGTTAAGTTCTTAGTCATTTACAAAGCCACATATAAATGCTATCTAAGGAGAGTAATAGGAAATCAGGTTGAAAATGTAAATTGAATCAGTATCATAGAAGGCTTTGAACACTAGGGTAAAAAATATGTATTTTAGTCCAAAGACAATAAGGGAAGTCAGTGAAGGTTTTTCAAGAGGTAAGTAGCAACCAGCCAGATCTTTTTCATTGAGACGACTATTTTGGTTGAAAGATAGAAGAGGGAAGAGGTCATAGAAATCAAATCTCTGGTTTGATTTGATGAAATTATGACTTTATTTCTCTGTTATTTCCTTTGTACAGAAATTGACCCATTTCAAAAAGGGTGTGCCCCTCTGCAAACAGGCCAATCTGCTCATAGCTACAGGGACCATTTGGGAACATTCAGAACCATTGGGACTATTGTTCCTGACACTGCTCCAGGGAGTGTTGTTCTTCTGTCTTTATGGGTTATGATTATTTTATCCCATCAAAGAAAGACTTTGAAAACCTAAATGTCTTACAGGAACCTTCTAATGGGTTTCCTTGTTTTGTTCATTTTGTTTATAACCATTTGAATATCTATGTATACTGAGTTTGTGGCAAGCATACATCTGTATCAAAAGTAATGCTTTTTCAAGTTTTCTGATTTCCAATCATTTATTAAGAAAATATGCATTGTTCATTTACTATGTAACATATAAGTGATGCAGAAGATATGCAGTGCAAGATAAGAAATAGTCCCTTCCTTCAAGGAGTTTACCATCAAGAAGGGGGAGAGTTGGACACTCAAATAGCTATAATAGAATGTAATAAAGTGTGAAAATTGATATTATGGTGTTTAAAAGAGGAAAAGAAAACCCCTTTGCTGATAGGATTGAGAAAAACTCCATGAAAAAAATATTTGAGCTGGACTTTTAAGATAATAAATAGGTTTTCTAAAGGTAGAGAAAAGTGGAAAAGTTATTTATAAAAGACTAATGGGGGAAAGGATTGGAGGCAGGCAAGCACAAGGAGTGTCTCAGGGCCACAGGTTATCCAGTTGGCTATGGCTTATGAGAGTAAGGTTTGGAAAGCTTGGCTAGGCAAGAAGATGAAGTGACTTGACTTTAATTTAGTAAAGGGTTAAGCAATTAAGGGACAGAATCTAAGAAGTTTCTCTAGGTAGTTTTCTAGATTAGCCTAAATCAAACACATGGAGCAACAGAAATATGAATGGAATTTAATACTGAGCCAAAGATTTTGTGGGTCAAGTACAACTCATATATTCTAGATTAGGAACAAAACTATTCTCACGGTAGAGGAAGATCTGAATGAGGGGAATTAGAGAATGAGGTGAATAGAAGCAAAACAATCAGTTCTTTTACAAGAGGACAGCTAAGTTTGCAAATTATTTGTTTCTTACATTTCAGGACAATTAAATGAGAAGCTTATTTCAAAGATAGATTATTTATACAGAAGACTATATTTCAGAGTTAGAACATGGGTCCTCAGATGATTTTTTAAAACTATATCAAGTCATAAAGACCATTTACCAAGATGTAGAAGTGTAATATTTGCTATCCCTAGAGATAAATCCATGCTGATGAAAACAAGGGTCTTGTTCAAATAGAAATTCAATCTTATTTTTAATATGTTAGACCATAAATCAGTCCTTAGTCATGATAAATAGACAATTATCAATAAAACTCACATTGGGGCAGCTAGGTGGTACAGTGGATAGAGCACCGGCCCTGGAGTCAGGAGTACCTGAGTTCAAATCTGGCCTCAGACAATTAATAATTACCTAGCCGTGTGGCCTTGGGCAAGCCACTTAACCCCATTGCCTTGCAAAACCCAAAAAATAAAAAATAAAAAAATAAAACTCGAATCACTATACATTTGTTAAGTATCTATGGTAGAAAATATTCAAACTTAGAATTTCACAGATGGAAGAGATCTCAGAGATCATCAACTACAACCTATATCCAAAAAAAAAAAAACCTCGATTACTACATTCCAAAAAGGATGGTTGGCCATCCTTTGCTTCAAAGAGCTTCAGTGAGGGGAACCCAACACTTCCTAAAACAACCCACTCCACTTCCTAAGAGTTCCAATCATTAGGAAATTGTTCCTAACCTCAAGCCTAAATTGACCTCTTTGCAACTTCCACCTATTGATACTTGTTCTGACCTCTAGGTCCAAACAAAACAAAACAAATTTAATTTCTCTTTCACATAATTTCAAATATTTGATGACTGCTATCATGGCCTTCCAGACCCTTCCTGCTCCAAGCTAAATATCACCAGTTACTTAAACCCATTTTCATGTCATAGATTCAGGGCCTTTCATTATTCTGGTTGCCTTCCTTTGGACCAACCCTCATTTATCAAAGTCTCTATTGAAACTGGTGACCAGAAAAAAATCACAATACTCCAGATGTATTCTATCTAGGACAGAGTGCAGAGGATACAACACTTTCCTATTCTTGGAATGTACTTTTTTTAAAAGCAATCCAAAATCACGTCAGTATGTTTTGCTACCATATCACCCTGATGACTCATATTGAGCTTGAATTCCACTAAAAACCCCACACTTTTTTCATGTAACTTGCTATCTAGTCCAATGAAAGCAAATTACTTTATCCTGTGGATTCAGATCTTCTCTCCTGTGAGAACAGTTTTGTTTCTGGGCAAGAAGTATAAAAGTATCCCTGACTCACAAATAGCTCTGTTCCCCATTTTTGAACTGATGAAGTATATTTATTCTCCATGTGTAAGAGTTTACATTTATTTCTATTAACTCTCAATTTATTACATTCAACACAGCTTACTAGTCTGTCAAGATTGCTTTGAATCAGGGCAGCTAGGTTGGCATAGTGGATAAAGCACCGGGCCTGAAGTCAGGAGTACCTGGGTTCAAATCCTGTCTCAGACCCTTAATAATTACCTAGCTATATGGCCTTGGGCAAGCCACTTAACCCCGTTTGCCTTGCAAAAACCTAAAAAATAATAATAATAATAAAGATTGCTTTGAATCCAGTGTATTAGCTGTCTCTTCTTGCCTTTTTGGTCTTTTACAAATTTCATAAAAAAATGCTTTCTACACCTTTATCCAAGTAACTGAAAAATACATTACAGGGCCACATTACTAGATTGGAAAAGCAAGAATAAAAATGGAAATAGTTCAAACCCCACAACATATTTATATTCTACTGGAATCAGTAACTATCAAATTCTCCGAATTCAGAAAAGAATTTATATGCCACCAGACTAGATAGATATATTTAATTTTCTTAAACTATAATAATGTTTACAAAACAGATTCCTAACAATAACTCTATGGCAGTTAGCACAAGAAGTATTATCATATTATTCATGAGGAAACTGAGGCTATAAAAGGTTAATTGATTTCTTCATGATTGAATATCTATTAAGTGATCTAGGAGGGATTCAAAAACCAGATCTTGTTGAGATACCTCCATGGTATCTACTATATTACTGTAGGGTATCTTGTAATAATAAACTTTCTTATATCCCCATTCATTATGAAAGGAAATAAATCTAAACTTTTCCATACATCAATCCATAAGGAATAAAATAGAGATAAATTTCAATTTGGATAATATTACTTAGCAAAAATTATTCCTTTCTCCTTTGACAAGTTTCTTATCCTCCCTAGATATGTGAATGTGGAATCCAGGTTGATGACCCTTGCATTTTACCATTCTACCTTAAACCCAGGACTAGGTGGAGCAATTTAGGGGTAACTGACTACAGGTGGAAAGTTTTCTACTCATGTTTAGTAAAAACTAGAATTTCTATAGCTTATAACAATGTCAAGACACTGTGGGAAGAATCAATCAATTTGGTTTAGTGTGTTTCAACTGGCACTAAATTTGTACAAATGTCAATATTTTAAATTCAAGTCATAAGTAATATTTTAAATACATATCATATCTTCTTTATTTAGTCCTAGAATAATAAAGCTGATAAAGATGTTAGAAATCATCTGTTCCAATACCTTCATTTTAGAGATGAAAAATCTAAAGCTCAGAAAATTTAAATAATTACCCAGGGTCACACGAGTAATCCCCAATGTCAGAGGTGACTGAGGATGTAGTTCTCTGCCTGGTAATGCAATTGCCTTTCTAACTAGTAAAAGATTTAGTCTTTTAGCACTTCAAATAAATTAAATGTATGCAGTACATTGAGCAAAAAGTGCTATTTCTTAAGGGAATGCACTCTAAACAAAAGACTGAAAGTGGCCCACGTGGGTTTAATCTTCCTGATTATTTGTTAAGGCAGCTTCTCCAGCCCAGGTGCTCAACACTCCTTCCTGCTATTCTTTACCTCAAAGTGGAAAAAAAAAACTTTCAACTATTTAACAAATGAAGCTAATTATTTATAAATAACTGAATTCCTAATAAAAAAAAAAGCCTGGGAGAATTTATTTTTCCCGATCTTCATTTTTTGACAAGAATCCTAGGAAACTAAAGCAACAGACAAGTTCTGAGAGAAACAACAGGAAAAAAAATTACCTTTATTTGGAGCCCTGAACCTGACTTGGGGAAATAAGTTAATTATTAAGTGAGCTTCACTTTTTAAAAGAAAGTTTAATCAGTCCTTCTTTCTACCAAATGTATGCTTTCTTGAGGAGTGGAAATGTCATTCTATTTGAAGAATTGTTTGCTTGAGGAGTGAATTACCCCTAGGGTGATGTATTATTGATAAACCATTTTCTTCTATAATTATCACTTCAAATTTACAACATTTTACATGATTCCCTTTATCACCATTACTTAGTTTTCTGGGGTAGAGTACACATTCTATGGACAAAGAAAATCAATTTTCCAATATGGGGGTTTGGAAATACAATTAGCTACAAGTTTTTCACAAAGCACCAAAAAAGCAAGGATTCTAAAACTGGGGTCCTAGAACTTGACTTTCAAACAATATTTTAATAATTATACTTCAATATAATTGGTTTTCTTTTTAATGTAATTGATCAATTTAATTCTGATAACAATGTTTTGATATATTTGTTAAAAAATATGTAGTTTATATTTTTTTAGAGATTCTGAGAAGTCACATGGTAAGTGTTAGTCGATTCCTGAAGGGATTCAAGACATGGTTTCTTAAAAAGTCAAAAAACCCTACTCTCGGGGCTAAAATGTTTTTTAAATTATATATTTTACCTACCATTCCTATACATAGAATGTACATGATTTCCTAAAAAAGAAATATGTAGAACATGACAAAATAATGATAAGATGACTGGTTTTAACTGTCCTATCTCTTCTATTCTTTTTCTATTTTCAGAGAAGAGGATCAACTAAAGACTTTTTATCTTTAGTTTGATTCTATTAAACAGTTAAGTTGGGTTTTGATTATTTTTTAAATTTTATTTTGCAGTCCATTTAGAGGTGTGGGGTAGTTTTATTTATTTTTTGAGTAGGAAGAGGGTTTTTTTGGTTGTGTTTTTTCCCTTCCCAAATAAAGCCCAAAGGCAGTTAATACTGGGTGAGAAAACTCATGGTGTATTCTAGCAAGATACTCATCTCCTGATTCTTAAAGACCATTACTTCAAGGAACCCTCTGAAGTATTTGAATAAACACATACCAAGCCAAAAACACAAAAACCAAAAAAACTGGTTTAGCAAAAAGACAAACATAGCTCTCTTCACCGGTTCCACATTAAGGCATGCTTGTATGCATTCCTAGGACCTGTGACAATAGTAACACTTCCTTTCAGACTAATAGGTCCTGAGCCCCATCCTTTGTCTGCTGATTAACTGTTCTGTTCACTGACCAGACCACTAATTGCCTGCTTCTTATAGTTACTACCCTACATTACTGTAAGA
This sequence comes from Macrotis lagotis, assembly GCF_037893015.1. NCBI lineage: Eukaryota > Metazoa > Chordata > Mammalia > Peramelemorphia > Peramelidae > Macrotis > Macrotis lagotis. The sequence goes on along the minus strand of NC_133664.1, from coordinate 74,394,735 downwards.
ATTAATGAGACACAATTACAGCTCCCAGAAATCTCAAGACTAGCCAACTGCAAAACACTCCATCTGAATGAAAACTCCCTAAGAATAAAAAGGGGGTGTGGGGGGAAATCAGGCCATTGTTCATAGGGAACAGAATGTTTTTATGTTTTTTTTAATTGTATTTATTTGAAGATGTTTCATAATTAGTAAGGGGAGGAGGGAAAGGAAAAATGTTGAAAGGAACTAGGAAGTAGTATTCATTGGGAAATCACAATAGAGGCATAAGAGAGATGGACAATTCCTGGAGGAGACAAATATGGGAAAGGAGAATATGAAAAATGCATGTTATGAATAGTGTAAAAACCAATTAGCTTTTAAGTTGCACATGTATTACAGTGAATGATACCACAAGATTCCATTTTGATCATAGTAATGCCCCATGTAGGCTTTATTTTATAAAAGTTAAACCAAATAATCAAGGTAGTGTGATAACCATGGAAAAGAATACTAAATAGGGAATCAAAAGATAGGAGTTCAGGGGCAGCTAGGTGGCGCAGTGGATAGAGCACCGGCCCTGGAGTCAGGAGGACCTGAGTTCAGATGTGACCTCAGATACTTAATAATTACCTTGCTGTGTGGCCTTGGGCAAGCCACTTAACCCCATTGCTTTGCAAAAACCTAAAAGAAAAAAAGAATCTACAAAAAAAAGATAGGAGTTCAAATCCTCTTCTGACTTTTGTGAATTCAGGCAAATCATTAAACTTCTTTGGATTTCCATTTCCTTGTCAATAAAATGAGGTAGATGAACTAGAAAAATAAATGCATGCATGAATAAATGAGTGAATGAATGATTAAATAAGCATTTATGATGTGCTTGCTATGCCAACCACTGCACTAAGCCTTGGTGCTACAAGTATGAAAATAGAGTCCCTATCCTCAAGAAGCTTAATTTCTAATAGAAGAAAAAAACACAAAGAGGAAGAGGAGGAGAAGAGGAGGAGGAGGAGGAGGAGGAGGAGAAAGGGAAGGAGGAGAAGGAGGAGGAGAAGAAAGGAGAAGGAGAAGGTAGAGAAGTAGGATGAGGAGGAGAAGGGGAGAAGAAAAAAGAAGGAAGAGGAGGAAGGGGGGAGACAGGTGGAGTAAAAGGGCAACAGGAAGACATAAGAAAGAAAATGTACTCACTTATCAAGTAAAGAGAAAATTCACAACCATGATTTGAAATTTAGTTTTGATTTGGACACTGAAAGGAGCCAAATGTAGATTTTGAATGAGCTATTTAAAAGGGTGGCCAAATTCAGTGGTAGCATCATGAAGAGCTGATCAGAGAGAGAGAGAGAGAAAACTGAAGGCTGGAAGGTATGCCAGGATATTACAGATTTTCAGCCAGGGTTAGTATTATTATGGATATAAAGAAGAAAAGAATATCATGTTGGGAAAGAGAAATGGCAACTGGGGTGTGGGAAGGGAAGAAGAGGAGGTCAAAGTTGACCATGTTTGCTACTGTAGGTTTTCTGGACAGGAAACCTGTGTATGCTGGAACTTATAACTGGTTCAATTAGTTTTCAAACAGCTGCCACCTAAGGTTGCTGTGACAGTTATTAATGATATAACTTTATTAAGACTATAGAATAGACTAGCTAGGGGGATAGCCTACAGCAGTGTGCTCTCAGAACTGTCTTATATAAGAGTTATGCTGTCTGGACAGGGAATAACTAGCTTACATAAACCTGAAGCTTAAGGGGCTGGCTGGGAAAGCATAGAAGGAAGATGCAACAAGGAGGTGAGTAGAATAGAGTGAAAGTACAGCTATTGAGGATAAAAATTTCTGAAGCTGAGAGGAAGCAAAGACATACTCATGATGTCAAAATCAGGTGCTTTAGTTTGGTTTGGGGCTTATTTTTTATATTTCATTTAGATGTTTAGCATCTTATAAATACAATCAGAGTTATATAGATTTATGGTTTCAGAATTTCAAGACCTCCATTGGTAAAAAATCACATTTGAAATTAAATTGGTCTCCCAAACATATCTGACACAGTGCAATTTTTAAGGAACCAACAAATATCAATCCAGGGGTCTAGAATATATAAAATGGAAGGGAATTGAGGGAGATATTTTAGCAAAATATAGGCAATGAAACTTATTTTTTACAGGAAAAAAATACACATTGTGAACTCTCTTTATATGATTATATATATATATATTATTTTATAAGAAAAATATCACTAACATCAAATTTTTTTTCATTCTATAGTGGAACATTATAGCCAGAATACTTAGATAGGAAGGTCTGGATTTAAATCCTACTTCTGCTATTCACTAGACTATAAGCAAGTATAGTGAACACATTCTGGCTCCTATTCATACAACTCCACCTCAGGGTGCTATTGTACCCTAAGAGACAAAGGCATCTCTCTTTCTATTGCAACCAGTTCAAGGTTCCACAAGCTGTATTTCTCTTCTCTTCTTCCATTTGACAAAGGTCTGATATTAGAAGCCCAGTTCCATTTAATAACTTAATATTGATTAATTTTAACAATAGGATATTTACTTCAAAAATGTAACAAGAAAAATCATACAAATATTTCTTCCCTCCCAGAAAGTTGGATGCATATGCTCATCTACATCACCTTGGTCCTTGGAGGAATAGGCTCAAAACTTAGCTCAATTCCCACCCAGCACATGTTCCAATAAATCCAAGGCCAGATGGGACCTTACTGCTAGATAAGACAGTATCTCAGTCATTACTGGAGCAGGTAACTCCTTAAATCTTGGGAAAGTGATGTTCTGCCAGCTGTGAAACCCAGACTAGACTTGACTCCCAGATTTCAGTGGTTTCCTCTCCCAGCTTTCCAGCATGATTTCTCAGCAGGTTCCTGGGTCACCAAGTGAAGCAAAAAAAAATAGAATGAGGCAAAAGAAGAAATAACTGAAGTTGACAGGTCTTTCTAAATGTTTTTGAAACCAATCAGAGCACCTCTCCTTCACTGTGTGGTTAGCCAAATAAAACCAGTTGTTGAATTTCTACACATGCACTGGAGCAGGGGTCCACAAACCACAGAACATGAGTCAAATATGAAGTTCCATCTACTTTGGTATTTCCCATGAGCTAAGAATGGTTTTAGCATTTTAACCGGTTGGCTCCTGTGGAAAACAGAAATTTTCCAATCATTCATTTCAGAGAAACCCATGAGTTTCTAGATCATCAATCCAGATCAATAGGGTTGCCTCTCTAAGCTTGAACATCCATAACTTCACCACTAATTCAACTATCCATATGGGTAGCTTGCGATACTCTTCTTTAACCAATTAACAAATTCATAAATCCCTATGACTGATGCAACTGAAATTTATAGTCAGAACTAATATGGAATGGTTCAGCTAACAAGCATAAAAACTCAGCATTCAACTAAGACTGCAAAACTGTAATGCAATTGCATGGAAATCTCATTAGCAATGTAATTATCAGTTGTTGAGTAATTTAAAATGAGTTAATTGCTTTCATTGTAGAATATCTTCCCTTTGTAAGTAAATATGGCCAATGAAGAGGCAAGGGAGTATTATTTTTAAGAGTGTTAGACCTAGATTCAAGAAGACCTGGGTTCAAATCCTTTACAGACTCTTAATTGCTCTTATCCTTGGGAAGTAATTCAGTTTCTCTGAGTCTCATTTTCTGCATCTGTTAAATGGGGGTAATATATTCACCTATCAAAATTGTTATGAGGACCATGCTATTTACAAAGTGCTTTAAAAATATTAAAATTTTATATAAATGTGAATTATTATTATTTGTATACATTTATAACATATATGTATACATTTACACATGGATACAATATAATTTGTATACATATATAATTACAATACACATATATAATGTTTCTCTATGGCAGTTGGTAGCATATACTTGTTTTCCCATCAGAACTATTATAGTATAACAAATAACTCTCTCTAATCTCATTATTTCAAAACCAGGCTGTTTTCCTTTCAGGGTTCAGGGAGAACCCTTGAGGTGTTCCCTAATGTCCCTGGCTCCAGCTTCTATTCAGGGTGGATCTCCACACATTATTAGCCATCTGTGACTATGACTAACACACCAATTACATTTAACCCCTCAACTTCATGTAACTTTTACAAAGGAATATTTACTTTGAAGATATAGTAAAAAAGAGAGTCTAAACATTATTCCCCTCCAACACTTTCCAGGTACACTCTTCCATGTACCATCTCAGTTCCACATTTTCTACATGAGTCCCCCCAGGTTCAAATGCAACATAGCCAATGGATGTTTCCTCAGCTTCATGACCAATAAAGTGGTTTCCAAAGGCCATTCCTTGTTCTTCAACACATCAGGGTTTGACTGGCTCCAAAATAAATAAATTAATAAACCAGTATGGACTCTTCTGACCTCTTGAAATACACTAGATCCTGCTATCTTTTAGCTAGAAATTTTCCACTATCTTTTAGCTAAAAATGCTAAATCAAAGAACCACTACCCATAATCATGAGACCACATGTTGGCTTTGAATAGGAAAAGCTTAGGGCCTCTCTGCTTATACAACTTTCTCTCTCCTCTCTTTGGAATTCCTTCAGGCAGAAAGAAGTCACCCAAAGAAAAAGAATCCAATCAAGAACTAGGAACTAAGTTGAATAATGCCTTTTGAATTTACCCTCCCTTCTAACTACCAGCTGCAGCCAGTCAAAGAGGCTACTATTTACCATAAGGTCTGCAGACCTGAACCAGTTATAGAATGTTCACACTTGGTCCAGATGTTCCCAAAGCATGGTCATTTCATGTCATCACAATTCTGGATCTCCAGCCTCTTGTACATCAGGAAGAGCAATCATGACATTCTCTCATAAAGACTGCGCTCCGTGGTTCAGTTATAATAGCAAAAATAATTTTTAAATTAAATACATATATGAATTTTAATGTGTGTATATATATATATATATATATATATATATATATATATATCCTTTCAACCAGTCAAATTTTATTCACTTTCAAAATTGATCAAATAAAATGAGTCTACATTGTTACTTGAGAAAGCTATGTGGCACAGTGGATTAGACTCAGGGTTTTAGAGTCAGGAAGGCTTGAGTTCCAATTTGACCTTAAATACTTACAGTTGTGTGACCCTGGAAAAGTCATATAGCCTTGTTTGCCTCAATTTCCTCATTTGTAAAATGAACTAGAGAAGAAAATGGCAAAGCATTCCAGTTTCTTTACCAAGAAAATTCCAAATGGGGTCACAAAGATGTCAGACAAAACTAAAACAAGTAAACATTATTTACTAGAATAACTAGATCAAAATGAGTCCCTCCTCCAAAATCATATCATTCAAAAAATTTGTTCTCATACTATTAATTCCTATCATTCTCACTTGATTTTCTTTACCATATATTTACTTATTGTGCACATTTTATTCATATATAATATACATAGATACTATGTATAAGCTCTCAGACTATTTTTATTATGTATATTCTATTCATATATATAATCTACACAGATACATATATATATAAAATCTCAGACTATTTTTATTATGTATGTTTTTTCACATATATATAATATACACAAATACATATGTATAAGCTCTTAGACTACTTGGACTACTTTTTAATTTCAACCACTTTTTCTCACAAACAAATTAATAAATTGTGTTATTCTACTCTCTGGAAACTCGCCAAATATCTTATTGGGATCACTGTGTGAATTTAATAATATTTGTTGAAGATGAGATAAATGCAATTTGGTTACAAATAATCAAAATATTGTTACAAATTCTAGTTTAATTTTTATAAGGAACTTCTAGATTTTAAAATATATTGACATGATCTGTGTGCCTTTGGACAAGTTATATAATCTCTTTGGGACTCAGTGTCCTTTTCTATAAAATGAGGTTAGAAAAGATCTTCTGAGGTCACTCCAGCTCTGTCTATGATGCCAGAAATACCATAAAGGAGAAATTTAAGAACTCAATATTTTGGCATACAGACAATGGGTCAAATCTGAGAGTGTGTGATCCTTGGAAATCAAAGATGCCAATATCGCCACCAACAAGGAAAATTCAATAAGATATTTTCACCTTCTTTTGAAACTGAGGCAAAACTGTTTATCCCCCCAGATACCAGATAGGCATATTAGGGTTATTGTTCATGTAAACTTTTTAATGGTATGAGGAATGAGTTTTGAATTAGGCTAATTTTGTACGTTAATGATTTAAAAGGATTTGCTTATTAAAAACACAGCTGTTTTTAAGAAGCACAATTTAGGAAATTGTGTATAGCCTGGGAACAGACAGGCCCTGGACTTTCCAGGCCTGGAATCAATTTATGACAGTTTTGGACAAAGGTGAATTAGACTCAGTGAATGCTCCTCTCAAGTTCAGGCTAATGTCTATACATGCAAAGCTAAGTGGGCAATTACTTGGCTACTTGCACAAAAACAAACACATTTGCCTCATCTGTCACCATATTTCAGGCAAATATGTTTTGGTGCCTGAATTATCTGATAATTACCCAATTTTCACTGCAGTTTTGTGAGTGCAGACAAAAGCTTAGCCCCACGTGCACTGTTTTACTTTCTATTTTCAGGGACAGTCAAACATGGAGGTCCAGAGTCATTCCCCTACGTCTGGGTCTATCTGAGCAAAAACTGAAGTGGTTAGTTGACAATGAACTGGTTAATTGATATCCATCTAAGCCAGAGAGCTCTTCAGAAATTTTAAGGTTTGTGTGATGGCTTACATGAATGAAATTAAATAGAGTATGTTCAATGAAATTATGTTAATAATAAATAAAATATCATAAACACAGAATCAAGAGACCTAGAATCAAATCATGGTTCCAGACTTGCCAATTAGTTTTATGACTATGGGCAAATCTGGCTCTGGTTCTCAGTCTGAACAACTGTAAAATGAGGATATTAATATTTAAACTACCAACCTCACAGAATTGTTTTAAGTGAAGTGTTTTTGTAATTCTTAAAACTCTATGTAAATTTATTTTATTTTTTTTTAATTCTTTTTGGGGGGCAGCTAGGTGGGAATTACCTATCTATGTGGCCTTGGGCAAGCCACTTAACCCCGTTTGCCTTGCAAAAAGCTAATTCTTTTTTTTTTTTAGTTTTTGCAAGGCAAACGGGGTTAAGTGGCTTGCCCAAGGCTACACAGCTAGGTAATTATTAAGTGTCTGAGACTGGATTTTAACTCAGGTACTCCTGACTCCAGGGTCGGTACTCTATCCACCTCTCACATGAAATATATTTATATAACATTATGTTATATGTTATTATATATCATACTAAATTATGGTTCCATATATTATTTATTTCATTTTATTTCATTCATTTTATTTTTATTTCATAAAATATAGGATTTTTCCTTATTTTTTGCTTCCCTCTGAACCCAAAATATAAAAGAACTTGATAAATGTTTATTAAATGAATAGGTAATTTCCTAAATAATTTAATTGAAAATGTTCTGAAAATTTTAGCTAATTAAAAAAACAGTCATTTAAATTAATGAATGAATGAACATAAGTACTTACTGGGGAATAGAGATGATGATAAGGATGAGGAGGATGATGTTTGGCCTTCATTCTCGAAGAAGACCACAACATCAGGGAGGTGATTCAACGATAAGCACCTGGATGGGATTTGAGTGGGGGGTTGGGGGGGGGCATGCATTGTCACCAGTCTTACTTTATCCTCCACAGCCATCTGGATCTAGTGGTCATATATGAATCAGGACAACTGGAGATAGCTCTGGATTTAGGCAATCGGGGTTAAGTGACTTGCCCAAGGTCACACAGCTAGTGCGTATCAAGTGTCTGAAACTAGACTCAGACTCCCATCCTCATGACTCTAAGGTCAGCGCTCTATTCACTGTGCTACTTGGGTGTCCTATTCACCATGAAAATTTAGCAAGGACAGAAGTACAAACATTTCCCCCAACATCTAGGGGTACATTCTTCCCTATTCCACCTTATTTCCCACCTTATTATATAGGATGCATGGGTTCTGACTCAACATTGTTTCTACATATGGCCACCAAGTTCACTTCTAAGAACTATATTCACGGTCAATGGAAATGACTCTGGTTTTCTCCCACTGCTGAACTGAACACTTAGGACTCTGCTCACTCTTGCCTTGCTTCTGGAAAATGCCAGCTGGTCTATTCCAGTGGCTATTTCTATTGACCTTTGAAAGACACTCCATCTCCAATATCCCTTGGATAAAAAAAGAAAGAATAAACATAAAGTATATTTCCAGACCACATGAAGACCCCAGATGTGGAAGGTCTTTACAACTTTGTATCCTATTTAATCTACAGCTTTGCAGAAGAAAGGGGAAAAAACAAAAACATGGATAAGATCCTCTATGGTCCTGTCTTTGGAGTTCTCCTGAGTTGCAGCAACACTGCCCAAATAAAAGGTTTTTTCCTCCACATGGGTTAGCAGGACAAAAGCAGTTGTAGTATATATCTTAACATGTTCCAAATCCTTCAACCCCTCTCATTGGAGGATGGCACCATAAACTCTTCCACTTAAGGCAAGGAACAGGACAAACATATTCTCAGATATACCCCATTTCCCACTTGGCTAAACTCATTTTGAACTAATATGACTTTTCCATCAGAGAAGTTGCCTTCACCCTATTCCCTCCCACTTTTTAGCTTTCTTTCATGGGTTGTCTTCCACCATTTTTATGGTAAGCTTTCTGAGGGCATTATCTTTTCTTTTAATATTTGTATCCTCTAAATGTTTTGCATGACCACATATTTATAATCCATATCAAAGTGTTTGCTTTCTCAATGGGAAGGGGGGAAGGGAGGAGGGGAGAAAATGTGGAATTCAAAATTTTAAAAACAATTTTTTTACATGTTACTAAGGAAAATAAATAGTTTTTAATTTTAAATTATATCCTCATAACAGCACAGTGCCTTGAACTTACTGTGTTTAAATAAATTTATAGACAAATCAGGGAGCATCATTATTTTATGGAATCACAGTATCCAATCTATTACTTGTGGGAGATTGCATCAAGCTGAGAAAATGTTCAGTCAGTTGTCTTTTGAATTAAGAAATTAAATTGATCATTAGTTATATTCAGGGAATAACAATAGATTTAGGACTAGAAGTTACACTAGAGGTAATTTTACCCAAATTTCTCAAGGAACAGATGAGGATAAGTGAGCTGCCAGGGCCATGTCTTCTGATTCCAAAACCAACTGACTTCCCATTGTACCATATTACCTACTTTATCAAAAAACACAGCAGCCAAATCAAGAATAGCCAAAAAAGGATTTCCACTGAGCCAAAATCTGGTCATTCCATTTCATAAAGACCCAGTTACTGTGATGCCTTGGTTCATAATAAAATTCTAAAGAGAGGGACAAATACACCACATTTTACAAACTACAATACTATTCAGAATTAGAACCACAAAATTTCAACAATATTATTGAAAGAAGGAGGGTGACAATTATTTAAAGATATTCTTGGTCAAGGAAGCAAAAATGACTAAGGCTACATGCATGCATCAACAAAGCAGAGAAGAGTGATCTGATTTACCTCTTGATTTTTTTTAATTCATATAATCCATATGATAAAAGGACAAGGAAAATGCATAGGGGTTCTGACTAAGGATGATGAATTTCTATTTTATTCCTTTAACATTTTGATTGCTATATGGCAATATTATCACCTTTTTTATAATCCCATATATCTCATTTTATAGATTTTGAAATTTTTTCTGAGGACTTCCTAGATCTCATAGAGGATCATCACTCAAAAAAAGGCTTCTCTTAGCAGAAACCTGCTCTAACTATTCAAATAACCCCATCTGTATCATCGTCATCATCATCATCATCATCATCATCATCATCATCTTTATCATATGACATCAATAAAGTATCCAGAAAATAAAATTACATTAATAAACTATTTTATTGCATTTCAAGGGTAAGTTCTTGTCATATGGGGCATGTGTAAACTTTTTTTAAATAGGAAATACTATCATCTGTTCATCATTACTGATTTCTACAGTAAGGCTATGTAAATTAATCCAATGTTTATGATGAGGACATTGAAGAACAGAGAAGTTTAGGCATTAGTCCAAGGTCACCCAGCAAAGTCTATCAGAATTGAACCACTGAGTCCCCAGCTTCCATTTAGTAGTTCACTAAATCAGGTGTACATATAATTTATCCCAATGAAAAACTGAAAATTTAATAGAGTCTACGTACAAGGTGGTGATTAGCTAAGGACTCTTCCCTTATTTATATTTCTTAAAATCAGTTACAAATCAACTGAGGAAAGAGGAAAACTTAAAAAAAACTGTTATTGTCAGAGTTATACCATTATAAACAGTGCAGAGGAGAGGTTTTCAATTGGTTTAACATAAAAAGAAAAAAATTAAGACTTCTGCCTTATTTTACTTTTCTCCCAGAAGATAGACTCATAATTAAACTTTTCACCTTTCCAAGTTGCTAACTATGTACACTACACAGTGGGTGGTTTTTTGCCTTGGAACAATGTACAAAGCCAAAATCCCTGAATGGAATTTCTAGCTGAATTTAACTAGCATACTTTTAATAAGAAGATTTGCATATCTTTGTCTTTCAACACTTAAATAACTCATAATTAACTGAATTTGGGTAGCATATTGTTTCATCAAAAATAAGAGATTCGAAGCTATAATTTCCATTTTTATTGATGTTGTATGTGAAAGGAAGTTGGAGGAGCAATGCCTTGTGTCTGCCTTGAAGAGATTTCAGGAATAAGAGTGTATTAACCTTTCCCCAAATGCTCAGACAAAGAAAGAGAGGTTTCTCCTGTTCATGATGACGTTCAGAGCAACTCACAATGTCTTTTGCTGAGGGGATTCAGAGAATTTCTAGCTGTTGGAGCTCTGAGTTCAGACTAGTATTCAAAAGAGGCTAATTAGAGCCACTATTGGGTAAGCACTGCCCCGCCATTTTTTAACCATTACACAAGAAGGAAAAGAAGGGATTTGGCTCTCTGAATCTGAAACATGCTTTCAGAACCTACCATTTGCCTCTCATTCATGTCAGGGGACATATTCATATAACACTCCAGGTTACATAAATCAATTTGTGTTTTCCCTAAGAGACTTGAACATACCCAAAGCTCCTTTAAAAGAATTTGTACCATTTTTAGCCAAGACCTGGGCTTTTATTTTGGGTAGAGAACTCCTGAGGAAGAAACTGCTATCCACCAAAGCTGATTAGCTTCTGCTTTGCAATTTTAATCTTAGAGAGAGACCTTGAGCTCACAAAGGTGAAATGATTTATTTAGTCATAAGAGAAAAGATGTCATAAGAGGAATATGAGCCCAAGTCTTTCAAATTAAAGACTTTCTACCTACTATACTATATTACCATCCCATGCAACCATATGGCACTATTCTGAATATGATTTTTTTAAAAAGCAGTCAACTGAATCACAAAAATTGATCTTTTATTGATAATTGGGGGAAGTATAAATAATTGAGGAGAGGCAAGTCAACAAAACTACCCAACCCATCAATTCTTAAGTCTTGCCCACAGTCCTCTACTTCTACAACAAATGGAAGTACATTCTTGTATCTCTTCTTGGGGCTTAAGATCGGTCTTTATTAGACTAACAGACTGCCTTCTGGTGGGGAAGCAAGATTAGGGAAAAAATATAAAATTCAAAATAAATAAAATCTTTCACAAAAAAAGGATTGGTCTTCATTATTGCATGGCATTCCATTTTTATTTTTTTGGTCTTACAATCAGAAACATTTGCCAATGTTTCCTCCACACTTCCCTGAGAGCTACCCGTTATATTAAAGACACCCCCCTTCCCCAAAAATAAAAAGGGAAATATTTGAAATATCTAATAGACATAAAGAAAAAGTCTAATGTTAAATGCAGTTTTCCACATTAATAGTCAGTAGTTCCAGTCTACAAAGAAGAAAGGAAGATACCTTCTTAAATCTCTTCTTTTGGGACAAGCTTGATCTTTATAGTTATGAAGCATTCAGTTTCTATCATATTTTGTTATTGTTCTTTCATTTACATTGCTGGGGACATCATGTATTTTCCTGGTTCTGCTTCCTTTCCTTTGCATTAGTTTACATGTCTCCCCAATCTTATTTCTCTTCATCATTATTTAAAATATGATAATATTTCATTAAAATCAGGAAATACATCTTTGTCATCCATTTTCTAATCAATGAGTATCAATTTTGTTTCCATTTCTTAGTTACTTCACCAAGAAGTGCTATAAACATTTTGGTGTCTATCAAAATTTCTTTTTTATTATTAATATCCTTGGGGTTGTAACTAAAAGTGGGCTTTCTGGGTTGGGAGGGTATTATGAAGAACATTTTCCTCACTTTCTGAAATAATGTTAAATTGCTTTTCAGTATGTTTGGATGAATTCAGAGCCCTATTATTGCCTCTGTCTTCCCACAACCCTTTTAATACTACTTATTCCTATCTTTCCTCATCGTCATCAGTTTAATTGGTATGAGACAAAAGAGTTGTCTTTTAAATTTTCATTTCTCTTATTTTTTAGGGATTTGGAGTAAACATTCAAATGGGGGGGGGGGAATCACCTTTTAATTCACCAAGGAGAATAAAATTTGAGGAGGTGAACCTTGACAAAGTCAAATCTTTAATAAATCTGTTCACTACCTTAAAAAAAATTAATCTGGCACATTGGTCATTTCCAAGTAGCAGCACTGAACTCTGCTTAGGCTCATTGAGGCGAGAAGCTCTGTTAAAGGTAATGAATCAATGATGGACAATACCATAGGTATGTGGACAGTCTTCAGGGAACCACTGCCAAGAAACTCTTAACAGGATTTGGCTCCACCTGAAACTAATTAACAAATGCTGCCTATAAATAAAAACAGGAGGAGATAACTAGTAAGGAAAGGACATGAGAGAGTCTGCTGTAGGACAGTGGACAGATAGAGTGTTATATTCATAGTACAATGTGAAAGATAATGAAACTAGCCTAAAAAAGAGTTTAATATTGGAATAAGATTGGAAAAAGCACTCATTTTTAGCATGCTATATCAAGTAGGCTTCTAGCTATTATACAATAATTGCTTTTGCAAGAGATTTATTTTAAAAGGAAGCAAATGAAATGTCTTACCTGTATAAAAACTTACTTTCCAAAATGATTAAGATTTTTGCAGTGTTAAGATTTTAGTAAAATATGAAAACAAGTGTTATGCTTCTTTGTGTTCTGAAATCATTTCAAATGTAAAGCTCTGTTAAGCAACTTATTTATATCGATATTAAGATTTTAATAAAAGGTATCTTTTTTAAAAAAAGATTCTATCTGAAAAATTATTCCCTATATAATTGAATGTAATTCCACCTCTAATATAATGGCAATATGTCATTATTACAAATGTAATTGCATATTAATCAGCTTTAATATATAATCACTTATTAATCTAGAAAAATCAATTATAAAATTAGTCTTGTTCAATTTTAATACATAGGGGAAACAAAGTTAAATATTAAAGGCATATTTATTGGGAATTTAAAATATTTAGCAGCAAAACATCTTCATTAGATCATAGATTTAGTGCTGATAAGTAGATTATAATCCAATTCTCATTTTACAGATGAGGCAATCGAAGACCAAAGAGGTTAACTAAATTTGCTCATTGTCAGAGACAGCAGCTAGGTGTTGCAAATCCAACTCATGACACTTCCAGACTACAACGTTCTGGCTCAAGTTCAATCCCCTAGTAGGCTTCAGTTTGGAATAAAACAGGATACTTTTTTCATTCAACCATTAACAAGAGATTTACTTAATTATAGTAGGGAAAAGATATTCAACAAAGATAGGCAGTGAGGTTGACTCTGGTTGTTAAGTGAAGGTCTCTAGCCTGAATTGCATATTGTGGAGAACAGATGGTAAAAAAAAATGACCTCAATCCTCTGAGCCCATAAAGACCAACCAAGTCTCAAGGAATGCCTACATATCTTTTAAGGAAAACTATCCTAATCTCCTAATCTTCATGGGGAGGGGAGTAGATATTTCTCCTACCTATAGTGATTTCACTTCTGTGAGGAGTTCCCAATGAGGAAATTTCATACACCAAAACAGATGAACACCTGCTCTGAAACACTGGAAGGTCAAGTGACTTGCCTAGGGTCACACAGCCAGCTGTGTCTCAAAATCAAGAGTCTATATGGAAATATGTAAAACACAATTGTGTGTGTGTGTATATATATATATATATATATATATATATATATATATATATATATATGACTTATATCAGATTACTTTCTATCCTAAGGGGGAAGGAAATATGGGACAAAACTACAAAAATGAATGTTGAAAACTATCTTTAAATATAATTTAAAAAATAAATTTAAATTTAAAAATTTTTAAACAGGAAAAAAAAAAGAAATCAAGAGTCTGAGACTGGCCCCAAGCATACATAATGAACTAAAAATGACCTTCTGAAAGGTGAAAACAAAAAATTAAAAAGTGAATAAATTTAAATTAAAATAAACAACTTCAAGGAAATACATAGAAACTTTCCTTTCTCCTCAAAACAGCGTCTATGGAATGGCAGTGTGGTGCAGTGAAAAATATATCAAATTTATAGTGCACCAAGACCAGCTACATCTCACTTTCAAAGTTCTTGGTTTAAGGCAATATTTTCTCTAATGGTATAGGTTCTATCCCCAGACTCTCAATTCAATTGTGGTCCCTTCACTCTTTTCCCAGGAAATTGCATCCCAATTCTATTTAACCAATTAACATAGATTAGTTTTTACAAAAGGAAGTTTACTTCCTCTGTCTCCTCACTCCCTAGGGAGAGTTGACAGAAACTTAAAATCATTTCTAGGTAATATTGATACTACCAAATTCCTGGCTTCAAGGTAAGGTCTCAAATCAGCTACCACTGTCAGTCATCAGTGCTTTGCTGCTAGGCTGGTTCTTAGCAAGTCACCAAGCTTGGGGTGGCTTTTATCTGCTGTTTGCCACCACCCCAAACTGTTTACCATTCTGACCTTTCAAAGCTCACAAAGTCAATAACTGTCTCCATTTCTCCTTCACCTAAAAGAAGAAAAAAATTGGAAAGAAGTAAAGAAGAAAATGTAGAATGTAGAGACCCAATGGGCTTTTCTCTTAGAACACTGACTTGCAAGAACAGTAGCCAGGAAAAGAAAAAACAAAAACAAACAAACAAAATCTGGAGACTTACTTTGGTTGGCTAGTCCTTTTCCAACATAGCCCAGTTTTTGCTCCAAGATTCACTCCTTGAGACCAAGGAGTCTCTTGTTTGTTTATTTGTTTGTTTGTTTGTTTGACCTTTCTTTATATCCCCAGCTTTAGCTAGCACAGAGTAGGTTATTTAATAAAAGCCTGACTTGATTTGACCTCATTCCTCGGAATGAAAAGATGCAGGTATCAGAACACCACAAATGACTGTAAGATTGACAAAGTCACAAACAAATAAACAAAGGAAGGTCCTGAATGTCCTTTTCTCTTAAAGAAGATTGGTACCCCCATGATAACTGCTAAGGTCACTGATAACTTGTACTTTTCCTCGTGTGTTTCGATTTTATTGAATTTAATTTTCTTAAATTAAGGTCTTTATTAGAAACGTGAAGGTAAATGACCTTCAGGGTTTAATGAAATTAACTTAGAATTTTCATAGCCATATGACATGTTTTAGTTTTACTTGAAACAAAAAAACTGCAATTTTTTTAAAGTTCCCTTAATTATAAGAGACTGAACATTTTTCCTCTCCAAAGATAAAACATTACGTAAGTAAACATTTTATTGGACAAATCCAAAGCAGTAGTCAAGAAAATAAAGTAATACAACATTATTATTTCTCACATGAAAAGTCTCCTAGAATAAGGAGCTAAAAACATAAGTTTAAAATTGTTTTATTCTTTGCATTTTAATCTGTTAGAAAACTGGAGCATTGCATGCTCAGTTTTCTAGGGGCCTATAGCACAAAGACTACTATGGTGCTTGGTATTTTGTCTGGCCTTCTGCCTTTCCCTTGAGGCTATAAAAGTGGCAGCTTAGGAGAGAGAGTAATGAAATGGTCAACCAATCCCAGTGGACTGTGAAAAAAAAAAGCCCACATTATGTTTCACAGACGCTAGAAAGTCTACACCAGAGCATTCTGAAAAGTACAGGAAATGGTACCATGCTTACTGTAACCTTAAAATTATAATTTAGCGGTTTCTGGATGTTTCATAGAAGGGTAATTACCTACCAACTTCATCCAAGACTCAGTTTATTTGTGGAGAAAAAGGAATCACAACATCTTACATGGTATTTCTACATAGGTCTTTGCAGCTATGCAAACAGGAACCTAGAGCTAATGGTCCCAAGGATACTATAATCACCAGACTGGAAGCCATATTAGCAAGAGGTTAAATCCCAAAGGTAAATTCATCTTTTCCTAGGGCTAATTTACTAGGCCTAGATGGATTTTCAGTCACATTATTTGTACTGCCTAGGTGACATTGCAGATAGAGTGTTGGATTTGGAATCAGAATGGCTCCTCTTCTTGAGTTCAAATCCAACCTCCAGCACTTACTAGTTCTGTGACCTTGGGCAAGTCACTTAATGCCTCCTTTCCTCTCTAAAATAAGGAAACTTCCATTTCCTCATAAACCTCTCCAGTATTTTTGCTAAGAAAACCCCAAATGGAGTCATGAAGATTTAGATAAGACTGAAATGGCTGAAGGAAACAAAAAACCTTACTCAAAATATGAAAAATTCACCTCTCTTCTCTTTTCACCCAATAATAAGGATGACAATAATGAGGGCGACTTTTATATCCATAACATTTATATTCACAAGTTAATGTATCTAGGACTGGAAAAGAACTTGAGACCATTTAGTCCAATCCCCTCATTTTACAGATGAAGTAATTGAGCCCATAGTGACTTCACAAAGGTCTGCCCCACCACCCCCAACCAAAAACTGCCAGAATCAAAATTTGAACCCAGGTCTTCTGATTCACTTACTGAAACCACAACAAAAATACAACAGCATAGATAATCCAGGTCATTCTATTGTGATGAGAGACTGACTAATAAAACTAGTCTTTTAAGCCTTCTCAAAAGTCCACATGGTGATTGTATCAGTTAAGCTCTCTACCAAATCATACCAAAAGGACTAGACTTATTGGTCAGTTTTCTGAAGTGTATACTCATTAGCTTTATTGCTAATAGAGCTAAAGAATAACTGCCCCTTCATAAAAAAACAAACAAACAACAAACATTTCTTGACCTAAGCCTACCAAAGACTTGAAACCCCTGAGCTTCTGCTATGTCTATGGTTATTCCATTATGTTTACAGCTTTACTACTAGTACTGCTCCTTAGAAATCATTTAACTATTATTTTCTATGACATATGACATCATTAGGAGCTGGCAATTGCATCATGGTTTATGTTTTACAAAACACTTTGCATACATTATTAACTCATCTGATCAGTCATTCCAATGTTGCTCACTCTCTCCCAATACAAATATATTTAAAATGAAATATTTCAAACTATTAGATCCCTTGAGTCAGAGGTTCACATGATACTAAAAGCACACCTATCTTTGTGGAGATTATTTTTTTCCCTTCTTTGGTTTTCATATGCCTCGTTCTGCCCCCCCCATCCCTATGGTGCATGGGGATCTGATCATGACAGAGAAGGGTGGGGGACTCTCACTCCCTGCAGATGGTCTTCATTTATTAATTTGACCCAAGATCAAATTAACTTCTTGACTTCTGTGTTCTACTTTTGACTCATTTCACTTGGGAGATTTGTTCTCATCAAGGAGGTTCTGGACATTCTTAGGCTTAATGCAGTCAGCACAATATCAAGTACAAACAGGTCAATCTGCAAGAGCTCAACCTCTCTTTAGATTCTTTTTCCTTGAGACAAAGGACTGGTTTTTCCTTTGTTTTACCTTTCTTTGTACCCCCAGTTTTAGTACAGTGGCTCATATGTAAGAAAAGCATGACTAGGTGACTTCATCTCTCCTAAGAAAAATATGCAGATGGCAGATCATTTATCTTTTAAGGAACCCTTCATTTTTCTTGATAGAACAAAGATTAGAGAGACACTTTCCCAGCTTTCTTCTAGGGAGTAGAACTTGCATTCATTTTTTAAGCACAAATGAATTCTCTGCCAGTCACTGGAATATTATCTTAGCCCTCTAAATTTGCTAAAGTCTTTCTCTTTTTATAGCTCCTAACTTTCCCAGTTAGGGACTGTTTCACGTTAAGGTCTTGATGATGGTACTCCATGTAGGTCTCCCTATTTATGGAGCTTGTTTTTATATCTGACTTTTTCACCTTATTTAGTTCTTTCCCCACTTCTTCTCTCAATATTTGAGGGAACTTGCTTAAGAGTACTTGATCTGCAAAATAGTAATAATCCTTGGAAACAGTATGCATAGGTTTTTTGGAAGAAAACTGGCTTCTCTTCTTCCCTCTCACCTAATGGATCAGATATAATACTCCCTTGGCATCGATCTGTAGCTATATAGCACAACTGTCTTGGTTGTCTTTTGGCATAGTCTGTGAAGGCAAGGTGAGGAAAAAGCCTCAAGGGTTCTTTGTCTCTTGGCTCAATCTCCACAGTCAAAATTTCTCTTCGTATAAGGAAGTTACAACTTCCCTTAAGTGCATCCAAATTTTAATGATGCACTTTCAGGCTTGGGATTCCATCTTATCCAGGCTCTTTCTTTATCTTTCCTGCCATTATTCTCCATACATATGGAGCAGGAGATCCTATTATTATCTGATTTCATGACAGTTCATCAAAACCAGTCCAGAGAGAGACAGGTGTCCTTCAGCCAAGAGAATACCACCAGTTTGATGTGGAATGCAAACAAAATACCCCCACACTTTCTGCTTCTCTTTCGACATCATCCCACCTAGGTACGTTAACAGGCTCTGGTAGTAAGCAGGTTGCCCTGGTATGACAGTCAGGTTGCTGCCATTCTCTTCTGCTCTGACTGAGGAGAGTGAAGAGTAGAAGATGACCCCAACTCCTGCTACAACACACTTTCTTTTGTTGCTGTTGTTTAGTCATTTCAGTCCTGTAAGACTTTTCATGACCCCATTTGGGGTTTTCTTGGCAAAGTGGTTTATTTCTCCAGTTTATTTTTGAGATAAGTAAACTGAGGTAAACAAGGTTAAGTGACTTGCCCAGGGGCACATAGCTAGTAAGTGTATAAGGTCAAATGTGAAATTAGGTCTTCTTGACTTCAAACCTAGAGCTCTATCCATTACATCACCTACCTACCTTTACAACACTTTACCCTCACACTGAACTCTGAATTATAGAGCAGAATAACTATTCCCTATAGTAACTATTAGCTCAGAAACAAAACTGCCTTTCCAAGCTGCTGTTTTATTGCCTGCTATAAGGATTAGGGATTCAACTCAGACTCTACAATGTGTAATTATTGCCTATAGGTCCTATGTATTACATTTAGGTATACCTACATTTTTAGTTTCTGGTCAAAAAAAGAATAATTTCACTGGTTCACCTAGTCCAAACATGAATTTTCTTTCCACAAGACACCCAGAAGTCTAATAGAATCTTAATACAGAATGACTTCCTTTTCAGTTGGGTGAGAAAAAAATGTAAAATACAAACATGCTACCCTTTTTTCATTGGCACAGCCAAGACTATAGAACCAGAACAAAGATTTCCCCTAACTGTGGATAATGCCAATAGGCATACAGATTCTAGTAGTCTGGCTGAGTCTGAACTAAACACTATTCTCTAGATGTGGTCTAACTAGGGTAAAGAACAGCTTCCTACTAGATATCAAGCTTCTGTTAAATAGGCTTAAGATCACATTAACTTTTTTGGATGCAGTGTTGTAATGTTTACTTATGTCGAGTTTACATTCCATTAAAACCCCCAGGTATTTTTTACAGCAACTGTTGTTAATCCACATCCTCCCATCCTTTGTACACAGCTTTTTTTTTTAACTCACATTCATTTATCCCTATTAAATTTCATCTTATCAGAGTCAGTCCATTGTTTTAATCTGTTAAGATCTTTTTGGATCTTCATTCTGTCATCCAATGTATTCCTTGTCTCTCCCAGCTTTGTGTCAAATATAAATTTGATAAGTATGCCATTTATAGCTTCATTAAAATCACCAAATTTTTTAAACTGTAGAAGAAGGATTAATTTATAAAACAGGGGGAAAAATAAGGAATCATTGAATTGAATGAGTGTCATTGGAAAAACAATCTCTGTTTTAAATTTTACTATACAATTACCTAGAGCAGGAGTTCTTAACCTTTTCTTTTCTTATTTTGGGGGATCCCTTCAGTTTCAAGTGAAAATGCTAGTATAGCTTGGTGCCTGCTTTCAAAAATTGAAGGAAATGCTAAATTCTAGTTAGAAGCAGTATAACCAGAAGTAAGGACGCAATTGTTTTCCATCCAAATTCATGGACCATCTTCCGGAAATCTAACCATAGACCCCTGGATGCTGTGTTGCAAAAACACAAAAGTAAATACGTAGTAATTTTTAGAGTCTAAGAAAATGTTGCATAAAATGACATTTTATTTGGATTCTAAAATTTCTGAATAGCTAAAAGGAATAATAAGACAAGATATAGTAAAAATGAAGAAGCTAGTATACATATACACACATATATACACACACATATACACACACACACACACATCAGAAAGATCATATAATATACACCTTGAATGTCAATAAATATTGGCACTGGGAGGAAATGGTCACTATTAATTCACCAATGGGAATAGTGAAGGTATAGGAATAATAATCAGAGTTGGATGGGAAATTAAATAATATGGTAGAGAATAGTATATATCCCCATGCTGGTGGATATGGCAGAAGGAAAAATCACCTCAGGTATATTCTTTGGTTTTAAAAAAAAAACTCTTTGTGACTATTTCTGCACAGTTCTAGAAACCACATAGATAAGGAATAAACTCTGATTCCTGGCTTATTTAATAGTTTGCTACTTAGCTGTTGAGTAAATTCTTGCTTCCAACTGATTAGCCCTGGGGTAATTTGTGGTGAGACAATGACATGCAAAATATCCCACAAACCACCCAGCTTGTTTTTGCCTAGACAGAGCAGAATCTGGCCCAGCCATTTAACCTGTTCTTTCTCAATGGGCCCAAAGGCAAATGATGTTCTTATGTGGGGAATAGATGAGTTATAGCTGACAACAAACATAGCAGGTTGCTCTGGTGAAATAAACACTAACAGAGCCCACCTGTTTGTGTCTATGTGAAAAGTTCGTGAGTGGGAGAAGGGGATAAAAGCAGAGGAGGGTAAAAGAGAAGAGCAAGGAAATGTGATATAATGGAAATAGACCTGAGAGCTGCTATCCTAGAAGGATGGAAGTTAAAAACTAAAGTCTTGCCATTCCAGCTTAAGAGTGAATATTACTGGCAATAGACTGTTGACTCCATGATGAGTTCTTCCCATGAGCTTACATTCAGATAACTGAACGTAAGCAAATAAAAATATATTGCCATTCAAGCAGAAATAAAAGGAACTGTATAATAAAACCTTCACCAAAGGCCATGATTTCCTCAAATTTCTCTGGTAAAAGACTGTCAAACAATTTATATTGATCTATCTTTCCAAGAAGCATATTCTATTAGGTCCACCAATATCAGTCAATAAGCAAGGACAGACATATGAAAATGACTACCAGACCCAGATATATTTTGGATATTTATGATGTTACTCTCCCATCCCTAACTCTAAAAGCTTTGAATAATACCTTCCTCTGGCTTTATTCCTTCCCTCTTTTCTGTCTTAAAGACACTGGACTCCTTATTTAAAAAAAAACCAAAGAAATCAAAAGCTGCTGAATACATTAGATGATGGTAGCACTTCAGTTCTAGAGAGTTTTGTAAGACTCTTCAAGAGCAGAGTAACACCCAGCTAAGCCAATGGATGAAGTTGATTTAGGAAAAAAAAAAACTACAGCTATCCAATGAAGACTGAAGCGCAGTAGATTAGCCTGACCACCAAAGATGCCAATCCCAGAGAAGAGCCTAGCAACAAAAGAGCCTGCTCAGCCAGTTGAGTAGCAGATGCCCAGCAGGTGAATGACCTGTTCAGTCTCGTCTGGTGGCAGTCTAGCATCTGAGCAACCTGTTTGGCCCTAGCTCAGTTAGACCTATCCAATGCCAAAGTAACCTGTCTGATCAAGCCCAGCAGTTTCCAAGCTCAATGAAAAGTCAACATAGCATCTGAATGATCTGTTTGACTCTTTTCAGAAGACTGACCCATGCAGCCAAAACAGCACACCCTACCAAGAAAGATACAGAAAGAGTGTCCATTGAGCAGAAATTCTACACTGAGATGAGCAGAACAGCTCATCCATCACCAATGCCATGCCCTAGAATGAATTTGGTAGGGACCTTCTGGAGAAAGAAAGGACATTGAGGTCCTGAACTTCTGGAGCTGTGAATTGCCTTGGTCATATAAACCTCATTCATGAACAGGAAATCCTTAAGTTCATGCTTATTCTTCTCCCCAATGAATGATGTATATTTGTGAGAAAGTGCATCCTAGATTTGGGTGAGAATATTTTGTAATAGCTATTACTATTCAACTTAAGTAAATGTGAGAGTTGAAGAACCAAGCCTCCTAACTATTGAAATGAAGATGAGTGGTTCTTTATAAACTGATGATAACCACCCACTCACTGCATTATCCCCAGAATCCTGAAAGTAGCTGGGGACTCAATCAACCAGGACGGCCATGAGTTGTGGAATGTTACAGTAGGCTGTGATGTTACACCAAGGCAAAGAGAGGTTAAATGAGTTACCCCAGTTCAAAAATACATAGTAAGAAGAAATAAAACTAAGATTCCACTCTTGAACTAAGTTCTCTCCATTATGAAGCAGGATGTCTCTTATCTAGGTAGACGATTTAATCCTTAGGAATCAGAACTTTAGAAGGAATAGAAAGCAGACTTATTGTTTTTCCAAGTTGTTCCACCACTTAATATTTTAAGATTGAAAAATAAAAATAAGCCACTGTTTTTATTCCTAAAATTGGGTTAGGGTTGTGCAATGTTATAACTGAAGAAAAAATTCTGAAAATATAAAACACATCATAGAATAATAGATATTGAGCTCAAAGGGAGCATGGGATTTATCTAGTCTTGCTATTTCATTGCACAGGAGAGGAAAGTGAGGTCTAGAAATTAAGTGACTTTACCAGAGTGGTAGAGTCAGAATTTGAACCCAGGTCTTTTGAATCCAAATCAATTAACAAAAGAAAACAATTAACTGAAGAGGAGAACTCCTTAAAAAAAAAAGAATTGGTCAAATGGAAAAAAAAGAGATACAAAAATCTCTCTAAACAAAATAATTCCTTCAAAATTTGAATTGAATGAGTGGATGTTAATGAATCCATGAGATAATAAAAAAAAAACCAAGTCAGACAAAAATGTTTAAAAGAATAAAATGTGAACTATTTCACTGGAAAAAAACAACTGATTTGGAAAATAGATTCAGGAGGAAACAATTTGAGAATTATCAGACTACCTGAAAGTTAAGATCAAGGGAAGAGCCTATAAATTATATTTCAAGAAATTATCAAGGAAAGTTGTCTTGATATCTTAGATTCAGTGGATAAATAGAAACTAAAAGAATCTACCAATCACCTCCTGAAAGAGATCCCAAAACTGACAAGAACATTATAGTCTAATTCCAAAGCTCCCAGGTCAAGCAGAAGAATACTTCAAGCTATCAGAAAGAGACAATTCAAATTTCATGGAGCCACAAATCATTATCACACAAGATTTAGTGGTTCTCACATTAAAGAAGTGGAGGACTTGGAATATGATATTCCTGATAGCAAAAAAAAAAGCTGAGAATACAATCAAGAATAAACTATACAGTGTTAATCAAATTTTTACTGAGCCAGTTTCTCTAAACAGGGCATGACAGAGCAGGCCAGTACTGGTTTATTAATTACTTTGCTACTGGTTTATTAATTACTTTGTCTGTAAGGACCCAATTTTCAAATCATGGGATTACTTCTTCACTGGAGCTCTGCCTTAATAGTACAGGTCTAGGAAAAAATGTGGGATCTGTCATGATTGACAGATGATTTCTGCTATTTTGTTTTCATGATTTTCCCAGGCCCAGAGCCCACCTGCAAAAAAGGGTCTCTGGAAATTAAATTACTGTTGTTATTATTAAATTCATTACACATGTAATAGTAATATAAAAATCATAACTCTTGACATCAGCAAAAATGGGCTGGGGAGGGAAATAGACATTCAGTGAAATAGAGGACTTTCAAGAATTCCTGATGAAAAGATAAGAAATGAATAGAAATTTTGACATCCGAACACAAGATTCAAGAGAAGTAGAGAAAGGTAAACATGAAAGAATATTCATAAGGGATTCAATAAGCTAAATTGTATACATCCCTATATGGGAAGATAATACATGTAACTCCCAAGAAAAGGAATTTACATAGACAGAATGCATGCATGTGAGTCAATTATGTTGAAATGATCTCAAAAAGAAATTAAGGGTAAGAAAGAGAAGTGTACTGGGAGAAGGCATAAAGGAGAGGTAGAATAGGGAAAATTTTCTCACATAAAACAAGATGCACAAGGAAGAAATTTTACAATAGAAGAGTAGAGAATGACGGGAAATGCTTAAGCCTCTGTGTCATCAGAATTGGTTCAAAGAAGGGAGAACATTTATACAAACTCGGTTGTGAATAAATATGGAACTTACTCAATAGATAAATAGAAAGGGAAGGGGAAAAGGGAGAGAGGAGGATAATAAAATGGAGGATGGACTAAGGAAGGCAGGAGGTAGAAGCAAAATAGTCTTTGAGGAGGAACAAGATAAAAAGAGATAAATAAACCAAAAAAGGGCTTGGATGGAAATACACAGTAATCATAACTATGAATGTGAAAAGAAAAGCTCATCTGTAACAGCAGATAGAAAAAATGGATTAGAAACCAGAATTCAGCAATGTGTTGTTTCTAAGAAACATACTTGAAAAGGAAAGACACATAGAGTTAAAATAAAGGGCTAGAGAAGAATCTAATAACTTTCAGCTTAAGTTAAAAAAAAAAGCAGGGATAGCAATCTTTCTCCCTGTCAAAATAATAGCAAAAATAGACCTAATTCAAAGAGATAAGCAAGGAAACTATATTACACTAAAAATGAATATCAAAATGTTTATAGAAGTTTCTCTAATGAAAGCCTCACCTCTCAAAAATATTTTGAGTATAAAACTGAGTCAGATTTATAAAAATAGTCATTTCCCAATTGATAAATGATCAAAGGATATAAATGGGCAATTTTCAGAAGAGAAAATCCAAGTTATCTATAGTCTTTTGAAAAAAAATGCTCTAAGTCATTATTGCTTAGAGAAAAACAAATTAAAACGACTCCGAGGTACTACCTCACACCTATCAGAAATGACAAATCCTAGAGAGGATGAGGAGAAAATAAGTACATAATGAACTGATAGTGGAGTAGTAAACTGACCAAGTCATTCTGGAGAACAATATTGGAACAATGTCCAAAAGATTAACAAAACCATGTATACCCTTTGACCCATCAATACCACTATGAGGTCTGTATCACTAAGAGATCAAAGAAAAAGAAAAAGGACCTATAGTACAAAAATATTTATAGCATCTCTTTTGAGGGGGCAAAGAATTAGAAATCAAGGGATATTCATGAATTGGGGAATGGCTGAATATATTGTGGTCTGTATATATAAGATTGTGATGATGCCAAAAGAAATTACAAAAGGGATAGTTTCAGAAAAACTATTTGAACTGATACAAAGTAGAAGGGAGAATAACTGCAAGAACATTGTACACAGTAACAACAATGTTGTAATGATAATCAACTGTGAAAGATCTGGCTACTCTGTTCAATACAATAATCCAGGATAATTTCAAAGGACTCATGATGAAAAAAATTCTATCCAACTCCAGAGAGAGAAAACTAATGAACTCCAAGTACAAATTGAAATAAAATTTCTCACTTTCTTTATTTTTCTTATTTTTTTTGAAATATGGTCAACCTGGAAATGTTATGCATAATTTCATATGTATAATTGATATCACATTATTTGTCTTCTCAGTAAGCATGGGAGGGTATGAAAGGGAGGGAGAGAATTTGGAACACAAAATTGAAAAAAGAAAAGAATGTTTAAAATAAATAAAAAGTAAATTGAAATATTAAAATAAAAGGACACTATGCAATTTACATGTGAGGGGAGTGAAAGAAAAAGAAAACTAGAAAGGTTGGAATGGGTCAGGTTATGAAAGGCTTAAAATCTACCCAAAGGGTTTTATATTTGATTCGTGAAGTTATAAGGAACCACTGGAAATCATTCAGCAGGATTTGGGGGAGATGTGTGACATGGTCACGCATTTTACAAGGATTTTTGGCAACAGAGTGGAGAATAAAAAGCAGTAGAAAAGTGGGATACCAATCAACATTTCAGAGCTGAGGTGACAAGGAGTTGAACCATGTTTCAATCACTGTCAGAATGAATAGAAGGGAACATATAAAAAGATATATATGTAGAAGAACTAGACTTGGCAACAAATCAGATATGTGGGATGAGGTGACTGGAGGATGTCATCAAGGTTGCAAGCCTGGATGACTATAAGATAGAAGACCCCTCAAAAGTAAGAGGGTAATTCAAAAAGAGGAGATGATTTGAGGGGAGATAATAAGCTCTCTTTTAATAAGTTGAATTCAAGAAATCTAGGTGACATTCCATTTGATTATGTCTATTAGGTAAGTTTTAAGAAAATCATCTCTAATAATTAATGATTTAGAGCATTTTTTTTCATATGGCTATAAATTGCTTTGATCTCCTCATCTGTAAATTGCCTTTGCATATCCTTTGACCATTTGTCAATTGGGGAATGGCTTTTTGTTTGAAAAATATGACTCAGTTCTCTGTATATTTTAGAAATGAGTCCTTTGTCAGAATCATTAGTTGTAAAGATTGTTTCCCAATTTACTACATTTCTTTTGATCTTGGTTACAGTGGTTTTATCTGTGCAAAAGCTTTTTAATTTAATGTAATCGAAATCATCTAATTGGTTTTTGGTGATGTCCTCCAACTCTTCCTTAGTCATAAACTGCTCCTTCCATAGATCTGAAAGGTAAACTAGTCCTTGATCTTCTAATTTGCTTATAGTATTGTTTTTTTATGTCTAAGTCCTGTAACCATTTGGATCTTATCTTGGTAAAGGGTGTGAGGTGTTGGTCTAATCTAAGTTTCTTCCATACTAACTTCCAATTATCCCAGCAGTTTTTATCAAAGAGGGAGTTTTTATCCCGGTGGCCTGACTCTTTGGGTTTATCAAACCAGCAGATTATTATAATCATCTCCTGCTTTCACACCTAGTCTATTCCACTGGTCCACCACTCTATTGCTTAGCCAATACCAAACAGTTTTGATGACTGATGCTTTATAATGTAATTTTAGATCAGATAGGGCTAAGCCACCTTCTTTTGCACTTTCTTTCATTAAGCTCCTGGCAATTCTTGACTTTTTATTTCTCCATATGAATTTACTTACAATTTTTTCTAACTCATTAAAGTAATTTTTTGGAATTTTGATTGGTAGGGCACTTAGATAGTTTAGTTTTTGGTAGAATTGTCATTTTTATTATATTAGCTCTACCTATCCATGAGCAATTGATATTTGCCCAGCTATTTAAATCTGATTTAATTTGTGTGAGAAGTATTTTATAATTATTTGAAAAAGATTCTGAGTCCGTCTTGGCAAATAGACTCCCAAATATTTTATATTGTCTGAGGTTACTTTGAATGGGATTTCTCTTTCTAGCTCTCCCTGCTGTATCTTGCTAGACATTTTATGAGGGTTTATTTTATAACCTGCAACTTTGCTAAAATTGCTAATTGTTTCCAATAGTTTTTTGGATGATTTCTTGGGATTCTCTAGGTAGACCATCATGTCATCTGCAAAGGGTGAGAGTTTTGTCTCTTCCTTCCCAATTCTAATTCCTTCAATTTCTTTTTCTTCTCTAATTGATGCTAACATTTCTAATAAAATATTGAATAGTAGTGGTGATAATGGGCACCCCTGTTTCACCCCAATCTTATTGGGAATGCCTCTAGCCTCTCCCCATTGAATATAATGCTTGTTGATGGTTTCAGAAAGATATTGCTAATTATTTTAAGGAACAGTCCATTTATTTCTACACTCTCTAGCATTTTTAATAGGAATGGATGCTGTATTTTGTTAAAAGCTTTTTCAGCATCTATTAATATGATCATATGATTTCTGATAGGTTTGTTGTTGATATGAAAAAATGCTCTAAATCATTAATTAGAGAATTGCAAATTAAAGCTTCTCTGAGGTACCACCTCACACCTCTCAGATTGGCCAATATGACCAGAAAGGATAATGATCATTGTTGGAAGGGTTGTGGGAAATCTGGGACACTATTACACTGTTGGTGGAGCTGTGAACTCATCCATCCCTTCTGGAGAGCTATTTGGAACTACACCCAAAGGGCAACAAAAATGTGCATACCCTTTGACCCAGCAATACCACTACTGGGTCTATATCCTGAAGAGATGATGAAAAAGGGTAAAAACATTACTTGTACAAAAATATTTATAGCAGCCCTGTTTGTGGTGGCAAAGAATTGGAAATCAAATAAATGTCCTTCAATTGGGGAATGGCTTAGCAAACTGTGGTATATGTATGCCATGGAACACTATTGTTCTATTAGAAACCAGGAGGGATGGGATTTCAGGGAAGCCTGGGAGGATTTGCATGAACTGATGCTGAGTGAGATGAGCAGAACCAGAAAAACACTGTCTACCCTAACAGCAACATGGGGGTGATGGTCAACCTTGATGGACTCGCCCATTCCATCAGTGCAACAATCAGGAGCAATTTTGGGCTGTCTGCAAAGGAGAGTGCCATCTGTATCCAGATAAGTAGCTGTGGCATTCGAACAAAATTCAAGGACTATTCCTTTTAATTTAGAAAAACACAGATATCTTATTGTCTGATCTTGTTACCTCTTAGACTTCTTGTCTCTTCTCTATGGATGTGAGTTCTCTCTCATCACACCCAATTTGGATCAAGGTAAAACATGGAAACAAAGTAAAGACTGACAGATTGCTTTCCATTGGGGGGGGGTGAGGGGAGGGAAGTAAGATTGGGGGTAAAATTGTAAAACTCAAATAATATCTTTAATAAAAATTAATTTTAAAAAATCATCTCCATGGAAATGATACTGAACCCATGGCCGCTAAGAATGTCAGTGAAAGGAGAAGAAAAGAGGGCCAAGGACAGAGCCTTGGAGCACACCCACTCTTAGTAGACATGCCCTAGATGCGAAGATCCAGCAAGAGATTGAGTGGGGGAAAAAAGAGAGAGACTAAGGAAGAAGTAGTTAGAGAAGTCACCGGAGAACCAGGAGAAAACTGTCACAAAACCTAGAGAGGAAAGAGCATCCAAGAAAACAAAGTGAATGAGAAAAGACTGTTGAGAGGTCAAGGGGGATGAGTTCTAAGAAAATGACATTATGTTTGGTAATTAATATCAGTATTAACTTGGAGAGAGCAGTTTCAGTTGAATGATGAGGTTGGAAACTAGAATGCAGAGGATCTAGAAAAGAATAAGGAGAAATGAATTGGAGGCCCAATCATAATTGGCTTTCTCAAAATGTGTAGTCATGAAAGGAAGAAGAGATAAAGGGCAAGAACAAGAAGGTACATTCATATCCATAAGGGATTTTTAAGAAGAGGGAGACATGGATGTATTAGTCAGAAGCAGAGATGCTGCTAGGATATAGAGAGAAACTGAAGAGCATTGGGCAATCTGCTGGCCCTCTTTCTTCTCCTTTCACTGACATTCTCAGCTCCCATGAGTTCAGTATCATTTCCACGAAGATGATTTTCCTATATTCCCAACTACCTAAGATGGAATGTGATCAAGATTATATATTGAGGAAAATAGTCATTTGGAGGTAGTGGGAGGAGACATCTGTGTACAATGAGATAAAGTCAAAAGAACATTTTTTTTCCAGTGAAATATAAGGCAAGGCTTTCATTTGAGGATTGGACAATAGTTGTCTTGGAAAAGATAAGGAGAGATGAAAATATTTGGAATAATTACTATAATGAGTAGATAGTTAATGGATTAGTAAAATATAAAAAAAGCCTGCCTTGCTGTAGTGAGGGCCCAGTTGAGACTATATAACAAATTTGATATAAGCTCAGTTGGCAGTTTCTTTATATTTTCCAGTTCAGTTCAGCAAGCATGGATAGAATCAAAGGCAGAAGAGGGTGGGAGTAATCCAAGGATAGGATTTGACAAGATACAATTGGCAATAGAACACGGGGGCAAAAAGTTCAGGTATAGTGGATAATATAGGGTCAGGGCTGTAAGTCTCTATTCACTGGGTAATGAGAGGAAGGCACAGTAGTATGCTTGGCACATAAATATTAGAAACCTGAACTATGCATTGAAGTATCTGCTCATAAATTATTCCACTTCAATCAATCTTGGGAGTCCACAGATGTGTTCCTACCAGCTTCTAATCAAGTACTAACAGATATGGTCTAGATCAGGGTAGAACACAGAACTTAAAAGCTAGATGATCATTTATTCCAACTCCTTCATTTTTACAAAGGAGATGAGTGTTCTAAGAAAGTTAATTATCCAAAATCATAAAGGAATCATCGTGTGATAGAAAGAGCACTCAATTAGGAGTCAAAAGATCTGAGTTTGAATTATGAATACAGTACTTACAGTCCGCGGAATATTTTGTTGTTCTGTAGTTTCAGTCATGCCCAACTCTTCATGACCTTGTTTGGGATTTTCTTGGTAAAGATTTTGAAGTGATTTGCCATTTCCTTCATCAACACATTTTACAGATAAGGAAACGGAGGCGTACAGCCTTACATGGCTAATAAGTGTCTGAGACCAGATTTGAATTCAGAACGATGAGTCTTGGGTCCAGAGCTCTAACCACTTTTACAGCTACTACTAGATCCATTTAATACTTGCATAACCTTAGGCAAATCATTTTCAAACCTGGTTTTCTCATCGGTATAATGTTGGATTGAATTCTCTATAGGGTCCTTTCGAGTTCTTGAGCTATGAAAGCAGCAAAATTAAGATATGGATCCAGGTCTTCTCACTATGAATGCGGAGCTGCTTCCATTACACCACACAGTCTTGGACTAAAGAGACTCTAAAAAAGGCCAGTCACACAGAAGTCTGGGAAAAATGAATTGTGCTGTCTTGTAAATGGTGTTTTCTATGTGTGTGCTTATGTGTGAAATTGTCCATCTTTTCTACATTCTGTGTGTGTGTGTGTGTGTGTGTGTGTGTGTGTGTGTGTGTGTTGGCTCATCTAATTCTTCTGTTTGGGTCATGAGGTGTTTGTTCTCCTGCTTCATTTAAACTCTCAACCAGTAGGTGGGACTCAGCAGGTGGAGTCCACCAATCAGCAAGCAGTAAGCAGTGAAGTTCTTCTAGTCACAGCATTCTAGCCACAAGATCAATGGGATTTATCCAACCTAATGAATCCCCAGCTAAGAACAAATATGAGATCTGGGGTCTCAGGTTAATCAGTGATTACAATTGCCCTGAGCCTCCTATGGCTATGCCTTCACTGCCATCAAGTTCTACCTTAGCAATGTATCTACTTAGCCATCTAGTGCCAACATTTGATGAACTCATCAGAAACAAGGGTATCCTGGCGGCACAGAATATCAATACCGAAAGTGACAAAGATCACTGGAGTGTTCTCACTGACGTGCACGTTTATGTCTTGTCCTACCAGTCTGAGTTTAGACAGGCTCAAGACCAGAAGGGTAGCACAGGGAGATGAATTGAGAGGAGTGGGCAGTCCCAGAAACCCCACTTTGTGCAAGCTGAAGAATGGAATACCAGTGAAATCAATCCATAGGATCTTTAAGTTGATATGCATTAATCATCCAGTAAAAATGAGAAAAAGGGGGGGGGGGAATGAGGTACAATCAATCAATTGCTCACAAAACATTTTGCTTTGTGCTACTGACATGTTTGGCACAATAATAGGCACTAGAGATACAAAGACCAAACCAAAAATAGTTCCTGTCTTTAAGCTGACAGTCTATCCAGGGAGCTAATATGTACATAAATATAAACAAAATTTATTCAGGAAAATTTGGCAGAGGGAACACTAGTTAAGGTATTGTGGCATTTCGGTGTTTGCATTGGAATGGAAAGATTTGGGAATCAAGGCCAGACTGCTTCTTATTTAAACAGGTTAAACTTGGTTAAGTCACATCCTCTCAAGGTCTCAGTTTCCTCATCTACAAAGTGAGGAGGATAAACAAAATCTATGTTCTGCTATCAGATTAATGTTTGTTTTGATACCTCATGGTCTCCTGTTCCCCATTCATTGATTCAACAAATGTCTCATCTGAAGAATAATGTGCTATGTATGCAAACTTCATGAAGTACATCAGCCGATCAGGGGAATGTGACCCATATATATCAATAATTTAGACCTCAAGTACTCCAGGGATTGAATAGTAGGTCAATACTATGAAGGTAGACATGGAGTCCATCTCTGAATTGGTCTGAGATAGCCCTTGCAAAGCAGACATATAGACCCTCTCTGAATCTGCCAGAAATAGTCCTTGCATATCATCCCAATTCACATGAAGTCCTTTCACCAAGGCAGAGCCCTCTGGCAATGCCTTAGATAATCCAGGGTCCTTGGAGAAAGCATGGAAAGCTAGAATGTAAAATAAGACATCTACACATAGGAGAAACGTAAGCAGAGGGTTAAGTGTGGTATTATAATAAGAGAAAAGAACCTGATGTCAGCAAAGGAGTCTCACATCCTGCATTTCCCTTCTTCCGTCTCTTTGTCTCATCCTCACCTCAGGTAGTATATATTACTATTACTCCTCCTGAATGCAAGTAGTATATGGCTCCCAAATGCAAGCAAGATTACACGCCAAAAATAAAAAAAATAAAAAAAAATAATAGAAGACTGACACTCGTGTGTTGGAAATTTTATATTTATTTTTACAATGACAGGGATAAGGAACAATGAATTAAAAAAATTGATTAAGGCTCATGTGCTAAACATTATTCTAAGTACCAAGAATACAAAGACAATATCAATGGCAGTCTTACTTCAAGGACTTTATATTCTAATGGGGGGAATCAACATGGGAGGTGAATAGTAGCCAGGAAGGAATACTTTGAGAATTACCCTACCAGGATTATGAGTGGGGACCATGGGAAATAACTGTCCAATACAAGATTTGGAGACACTGACCCGTGTCACAGTGCTGTGAAGTACATGACTAGACTACTGCTTCCAGAAATATGTTTAAAAGAATCTTAAGATCTAGCATGGTTAAAGGAGCCTGGAAGTCACTAATTTAAGCAAATCAATTTCATATAAGAAGAGTTACCTACACTGAACTGATGGTTCCACCACATATAAAGTTTATAAAATGTACTATTTTAGATAAGTGTGGGTGTTTTGAGATCAAAATTTATATAGTTATATAACATGGAGAATTGAAATTACTAGCCAAACAATTAAATCTAAAACCCTTAGTTTTGCCTAACACAGGCTAAAAGTGAATGGAAGGATAATTGCACCAATTTTCCTGCCCATTCAATTCTCAACACATTTTTTTGTTCCTCAATTAGCTATGCATGTCCTCAATTCTCAACTTCACCTGGTACCAGCAGCCACAGCAAGAGAGTACCTTCTTGTGATGAGATCTTTGTCCTACTGTATTGAAGAAACTGCTTTGAAAAAAAAAAGGAAAATTAACATATTTTAAGTTCAGTATAAAAAAGAACAAAATAAATGAGTAAAAGTCAAGTTCATTTTGTTCATATTGTAATTTGAAATAAATGGTAAAACAAACTTAAGTCCCTTAAGATTTTAAAATGCTAAGATAGGAGAAAAGTATTTGATAACATTTTATAATCCTCCAAAATATGGTATTCATTAATTCCCCCAGAAAATGACCTTTAGAAGAAACAATCTTTTATACCTCAGATATGACACTCAGATTTGTTTAATATTTCAGTTATATATATATGTGTGTGTGCATATATATATATAATTTTACCTTGTTTCACAAAAAGACACAATAAGACAGTACTTGTAAAGGAATTTAAATGTTGGGATATGTTTTTAAATAGTGAATTTTTAGTATCTTGCTATCTACTAAGAAAAACACTTTTTCAAAAGTTTCTTACACATGTGACAGCTGCAAATGTGGAATAGAATCCTATCTAATTTGGCAATCAATACTTCTGCAAAAAGTGATACTACCTGAAATAGAACCTTGCCTTCATATGTTGGTTCTATACTTGTATGAAGTTCAGTCAATAGACATCTGTTCAGACATTTCTATAGGAATTGTTCTCTTATTTTCCTCTAGGCAAAGCTATTCCTCCTCCAAAAAGAGCTACTGTACTTGAAGAATATTTAATTTGTATCATTCCTAAGTTACTCTTGTTTCCTTTAGTTGACCCTTTACTTTTTCATACACAAATGGTTTCTTAAATAACCTTGTTGCATTTGTTTCCAAATGCTAGAATTTTAAAAAATTAACAATAATCAATTGAATTGAATTGAAACTCAACTTTTAACATTTACTCTGACAAATCTATAAGGAACAAAACAGTTTAGAGGAAACTCAAAAACTCATACTTTATAAAGCTGTAGTTTCTCAGTTTTCAACATATTTAAGATAACTTTTAATAACAACTTAAAGGTCTGAGTGAATGAATTCACCTTTCAGAATTTTAAAAATAAAAAAAAAGCAAAAGTTTAAATCTGATGACTAAAGCCAAAAGCAACCATTTTCAATCTGGTTGAAAAAAATGTGAAGATTTCTTCCAAAATTCTGGTAGATTCATATACTGTAACTCTAACCTTTAGTATTTGACATTTCCATGCTGAAATAGAGCAGTGGAAACTTTTCAGCATCTGTGTTGCTTTTGGAAACCAGCACCTCACATCTGCTGTCTCTGCAATGCAGTGTCCAAGCAGAGTGTAAAAGGTTATTTTATAATTGCCACTGCAGATGATATCAGAATCATACCTGTCACCCTCTGCTTCCATCTTCCTAAGAATAATGTTTTTCTAAAATTAGTAACTAGTATGTGATTTTCTGAATTCATTAAAAAGTTCCACAAATGAAAATATAATCTGTGAGTTAAAAAGAAAGATCAAGTCTAAAACTACTTACTGCAAGTAAAGGTAGTCTTCAGCTTGAGTCCATCTGTTTCTATTGAATCCTTGGTAAATGTTTCTGAAAACCTAACTTCTTTGATTCCCAAAGGATTTCATGCCTTTCCTCCCTCCCACCCATTTGAAAAGTTTAGTAATGTTCTAATTATCCTTCAACAACAAGAATAAAAGGAGGTCAGATGTAGACTTATGACTATAATTCTTGGTAAAAACGTAAAACTTTTATCAAAAGCAATCTACCTATGAGGATGCTGGGCAGAAGGAGATAGCTGAGCTAAGCAATTGAAAGCAGGAGGTGCAAGGCAAAGATTCCATTAGTTCAAGCATTATACAAATGCTAATTATTTTTTTGTTTTATGACATGTGCTGGGTTGTTTTTTTTTTCCCCAAAAAAATAGGGGATGGGAAGGCTCTAGTGACCTCAGATGTACCTTCACTTCTTCCTTTCCACCCCCACATACCACCTTCTCACACACACATACAACAACAAATTTTGTTTTCTAACACTATTTATTTCTGGTTTGAAATCTGACAAATAGCAAAAATTTAGCAACCAAAAATAAAAAAAAAAGGAAAGAAAAAGAAAAAGAAGTATTTTGCCACCCTCCTGGCTAACTGAAATGCTTGTTCCTGAGATTACAGTAATTACAGCCCCAGCATGAGCTCCATACAAGCGCTAAATGAAACAGCACATCAATTAAAAAATAAACACTCCATTCTAGGAGTAAGACAACCCCCTGGGACGTCCTAACAAGCGTAAATGAACCTGCCAGGCAGCCTGCCCCTCCACCCCATTCCCTGCTCTCTTATCTTAAGGTGGCTTGGAGAAGTTAGCAAGGGGAAGGGTTAATTGGCCCGGTAGCAAGTGGTAGGTAAAAGAAGCCCTGGTCCCCATTACCCCGGGTCCCAGGATCACGAATTGAGCCCCCATCTGGTCACTCTGGAGGCTAGGTAAGCCTCACCTCTGCTGATCCAGCCGATCCACGTAACCGGTGACTTTGGTGAAGACAAAGATAGAATACAGGTTACACATATACACTTGTGATATGTGTGTGTGTGTGTGTGTGTGTGTGTGTGTGAGGGATACATGTGCTTTCAATAAGGAGATGAAGTTCCACAATACACAGTGCTGGAAGATGCAGAAGGAACTCAGGACCAGGCTGAGATTTCCATGTGTCCATGCCACAAAGTGCTTCTGGCAGTCACTTGGTGGTAGGGGGCCAGGTTGAGGGAATCTCCTGCGGTAATCTCCACTTTGCATAGCATGTATGTTTCTATGATATGTATGTCAGGTGTGTTTATACGTGTGTTGCTCCAAGGTGCGTGTCAGAGATACATCTAGATATCATGCACATGAGTGGGCTCCAGAAAGGAAAGTCTGCTCGAGTGAGCCTCACTTGTCCCTGCAGACCGAGTCCTCTCCCTCCTCCCTAGGAGAACCAGCACCTAATATAAGCTGCACTCGTTAAATTCTCCAATTTCCAGGCACCTAAGGACCCAAAGAAACGGCTGATTTGTGGCGGTTACTTAGTTTGGACCCCCCCCCCATTTTTTTAGGGAGGAGGAAACCGAGTCCTGCTTAAGGCGGGGGTCGCAGCTAGAACTCTTCCCAGGAGCCGGCGGCCCGTGGGTCGCTCCCTGGGGGGGTGCGCAGGACCTGCCAAGGGCACCTCCGAGGAGACCACGAGTGGCGGGGGGCTGCGCAGCCCCGAGTCGTCCCCCGCACTCACCTGGCCGGCCCTTCCAGCCCGCTTGCCGGTCCAGGCTGCCTCCGCTCTCTGCGCGCGGGGAGCGCACGGCCAGGTCCGGAGCCCCGGCCCCCCGACACCGCTCGGTGGTGGTGGGGGGACAGCTGGAGGACGAAGCCCTAGGAGCGCGCGCTGCTTCCAGGAGGAGAGCCGGCCGGGGTCACAGCCCCTGGGGAGGGGGGCGGGGGACAGGGAGAAGTGCTCAGGTGCGCCGAGGAAGGGGAGGATGCCCAGAGCCCTACGGGGCAGAAAGGGGGACACTTGGCTGTGCGGTTAGGTTGAGGGGTTTTTTTCAGCGCCGTGTAGGAGGCGGATTCCGGAAAAGCGCAGCTTCAACACGCACCCACACCGCCCCCCGCCCCGGGTCTCCCCGGATCCCGAGCGCTAAAGTGGGCGCACGCACGCCCGGTCCTCCGAGCGGACGGGCGCCCGGGCCAGAGAGCCTCCTTAAGTGCGGGGCCGGCCTGGGAGCCCCCGGGCCCCGCCCCCCGCGCCGCGCGATAGGCTGGCCTCAGCCGGGGGGCGGGGCCCGAGTCGGCGCCGTATAAATATTCATGAGGCCGCGGCCAGCAGCGAGCGGGGGCCGGAGACTGGAAGTTGTGCAAAGGGCGCTGCTCCCGCGGAGGACGCGGCGGCGGAGCGGAGCGGCGGCGGGCGGCGGAGCGGCGGCGGCCGCGGAGCTCAGGTGTCTCGGGGAGCGCGCGCCCACCTCCCCCGGGGGCCCGGCCGCGGCTCGGAGGCTCGGCGGCTCGCGGGGGGCGTCCGCCCCGGTGGCCTGCGGGGCCCGGGGGCGCGGGGACCCCCGCTCTCCGCCGGCCCGGCCACCTGGACACCGCGCTGCCCGGGGGCGCGGGGGCCAGAGCCGCGCCCCCCCCCACCCCCGGGGCTCCGGAGCCGGGCCGAGGCGCGGGCGGCCCCGGGGCGGCCGGAGAGAAAGTGGCCGCCGCGGCCCCGAAGAAGAGGAAGAAGAAGAAAAGCCGCGCGCGGGAGCGGGGCTGGGGGGGGGGGGGGAAACCATGAGCCTGCGGCCGTGGGGGCTGCCCCGGGCCGCCTGAGCCGGGCCGGGACCGCGCGAGGAGGGGGCGCGCGGGGGGACGCCTGCTCTGCCTCCCGCCCCCCGCCCCGGGCGAGGAGCCGCGACCCAGCCCGAGGCGGGCGGGGGGGCGGCCCCGACCTGGGGGTGTCCTCCTCGGGCGGCCCCCTCCGGAGGGAGGCCTCGCCCAGCATGGAGCGGAGTTACCTGTGGGAAGTGGGCTCCCTGATCGCCGCCTTCTCCCTGCTGCAGCGCTCCAGCGGGGCGGCCGCCGCCTCGGCCAAGGAGCTGTCGTGCCAGGAGATCACGGTGCCCCTGTGCAAGGGCATCGGCTACAACTACACCTACATGCCCAACCAGTTCAACCACGACACGCAGGACGAGGCGGGGCTGGAGGTGCACCAGTTCTGGCCGCTGGTGGAGATCCAGTGCTCGCCCGACCTCAAGTTCTTCCTGTGCAGCATGTACACGCCCATCTGCCTGGAGGACTACAAGAAGCCGCTGCCGCCCTGCCGCGCCGTCTGCGAGCGCGCCAAGGCCGGCTGCGCCCCGCTCATGCGCCAGTACGGCTTCGCCTGGCCCGACCGCATGCGCTGTGACCGGCTGCCGGAGCAGGGCGACCCCGACACGCTGTGCATGGACTACAACCGCACCGACCTGACCACCGCCTCGCCGGGCCGCCCGCACCGCCACCCGCCGCCGCCGCCGCCGCCCGCGCCGCCCGCGCCGCCCGCCGAGCCGCCGCCGCCGCCCCCCGGCTCGGGCCACCGGCGGCCCCCGCAGCGCGGCTCGGGCGGCCGCAGCGCCGAGGCCCCCGCGGCCCCGGGCCGGGGCGGCAAGGCCCGGGCGGGGGGCGGCGCGGGGGGCGGCTCGTCGTCGTCGCCCTGCGAGCCGGGCTGCCAGTGCCGCGCGCCCATGGTGTCGGTGTCCAGCGAGCGGCACCCGCTCTACAACCGGGTCAAGACGGGCCAGATCGCCAACTGCGCGCTGCCCTGCCACAACCCCTTCTTCAGCCAGGACGAGCGCGCCTTCACCGTCTTCTGGATCGGCCTGTGGTCCGTGCTCTGCTTCGTCTCCACCTTCGCCACCGTCTCCACCTTCCTCATCGACATGGAGCGCTTCAAGTACCCGGAGCGGCCCATCATCTTCCTCTCGGCCTGCTACCTCTTCGTGTCGGTGGGCTACCTGGTGCGCCTGGTAGCGGGCCACGAGAAGGTGGCGTGCAGCGGCGGCGCGGGCGCGGCGGGCGGCGCGGGCGGCGGCGCGGGGGCAGCGGCGGCGGCGGCGGGCGCGGGCGGCGGCGCGGGGGGCGGCGCGGGCGGGCGGGGCGAGTACGAGGAGCTGGGCGGCGTGGAGCAGCACGTGCGCTACGAGACCACCGGCCCCGCGCTCTGCACCGTGGTCTTCCTGCTGGTCTACTTCTTCGGCATGGCCAGCTCCATCTGGTGGGTCATCCTGTCGCTCACCTGGTTCCTGGCGGCCGGCATGAAGTGGGGCAACGAGGCCATCGCCGGCTACTCGCAGTACTTCCACCTGGCCGCCTGGCTGGTGCCCAGCGTCAAGTCCATCGCCGTGCTGGCGCTGAGCTCGGTGGACGGCGACCCCGTGGCCGGCATCTGCTACGTGGGCAACCAGAGCCTGGACAACCTGCGCGGCTTCGTGCTGGCGCCGCTGGTCATCTACCTCTTCATCGGCACCATGTTCCTGCTGGCCGGCTTCGTGTCGCTGTTCCGCATCCGCTCCGTCATCAAGCAGCAGGGCGGCCCCACCAAGACGCACAAGCTGGAGAAGCTCATGATCCGCCTGGGCCTCTTCACCGTGCTCTACACCGTGCCGGCCGCCGCCGTCGTGGCCTGCCTCTTCTACGAGCAGCACAACCGGCCGCGCTGGGAGGCGGCGCACAACTGCCCGTGCCTGCGCGACCTGCAGCCCGACCAGGCCCGGCGGCCCGACTACGCCGTCTTCATGCTCAAGTACTTCATGTGCCTGGTGGTGGGCATCACCTCGGGCGTCTGGGTCTGGTCCGGGAAGACGCTCGAGTCCTGGCGCGCCCTCTGCACGCGCTGCTGCTGGGCCAGCAAGGGGGCCGGCCCCGGCGGGGCGGCCTCGGGGGGCGCCCACGCCGCCGCCGCCGCCGCCGCGGCCAGCGCCGCCGCCGCGGGGGGAGGGGCGGGGGCCGGCCCGGCCTCGGCCGCGGGGGGCGCCGCCCTGGGGGGAGGGGGCTCCCTCTACAGCGACGTCAGCACCGGCCTGACCTGGAGGTCGGGCACCGCCAGCTCCGTGTCCTACCCCAAGCAGATGCCGCTGTCCCAGGTCTAGAAGGGGGGGGGGGGGAGGGCGCCCCGGGACCCCCGCCACACACCCCCCCCCCTTCCTCTTGTTGATTGCCATTAGCATGATAATGAAGTCTTAATGGTATCCATTAGCCGGGGCTTCAATGACGTGCGCGGAACAATGTACCTGGCAGGGAAGACCCTCCCCCTCCTTCCTCCGGCGCTAGCCCGCGAGGCCCCGTGGACTCTTGTTGCTGTGGCGGGCCCGGGCTCCTCCTGGAAACCCAAAGAAGAACACGCAGGCCCCGGCTCCCCCGCGCCCCCTCGTACGCGGACTCTGAGGGGGGAGCGCGAGGCCGGGGGGGGTTCTCAACGACCAGGCCGATGCCTTAAACGAACGAACGAACGAACGAACAAACCATGTCTTAATTATACACCCCAAGTCAATACGGGTTTCTTACATTAAAGGATGTATTTATATAATTATTTGTTAACTTGTAAAAATATGTAAAATATGTACATATCAAAAGCTATACTGTCTGTACATTTTTTTTGTAAAAAGTTTAGAGGCTACCCCCTGTAAGAACAAATATGACTATTCTATTTTGTCAATAAAATGACTTTTGATAAATGATTTCAGCTCCGCCCTCTCCCCCCACCCTTGCCTCTTGTCCACCGTGACTCTTGCCCAAGGGTCAAAAGCAAGCCTCCTGCCGCAGAATTCACTTCCCACCTGGGCAAAGCCGGTGCGCTTAGCCCGAGGCCTGGAGAAACGGTACCTCTGCCGAGAAACTGCAACTCCTAGATTGCTTGCAAAGTAAATATTGTTGTTTAGCCGGAACGGAAGCCAGCGACAGGGCTTTGTCGCCGTGGCGCTAGCCTGTGCCTCGGCTCGTGACAGTCATGACAGAAGCCCTTGGTTTCCCCCTCAGACTCTGTCACTGATCCCGGAAACACGCCTAAAACTTCAAGCCCCCTCCAAGGTGATTCCTGTCCTCTCTGATTTTCTAAACCCCTAGGGTTTGGGGACAGCACACTCCCAAAGTGTTGATGATGTGCTTAAAAACTCCTCCATCTCGCTTTGCAGCAGAAGTCCCTGGGAATCGGCTGCAAGGTAGAGCAGGTTCTCTCTACTAGATGAAACTAACGGGTTCACGTCTTAATAACCTATCATACTTGTGTATAGCAAAGGGGAAAGGTATTGTCCCTCTGTCAAGACTAAGCTAATTTATTTGAGCAGAAGGCTGTTGAATTAGCAGAAGAATGCTTTGGCAATTGTTGAACTTTTTACCTGTCTACCCAGTGGCTGAGCACATCATTCCTTTAAGAGGAGCTAAATGAATAGGGTTAATCTGTAGGGAACTTGGTCTTTTGAGTTGGAAAAACTTTGATCTTTTCTCCTCTCCAAATGTGATGTATAGTCTGAAGTTTCTTTCCCTGCTGCCGGGGCTCCTCTTGTTGCCGACCAATTGGCCACCATGGAGCCTTAAAGTTCTTCAATTAAGGGCATGTGGGACTTTTGCTTAAAAAAAAAAAAGAGGGAGAGGGGGACAGAGAGAGAGAGAGAGAGAGAGAGAGAGAGAGAGAGAGAGAGAGAGAGAGAGAGAGAGAGAGAGAGAGAGAGGAAGACTTGTAACAGTGAACACCAGAGGGAAAAGGGAGAGCAGCCTTTTAAACAGATTTTCCCTGCATTGTTAGCCAGACTACAGGCAGCAAGGCATGGGTTGAAGCATTATAGAAAAGAGCTATGAATGCCCTACAGGTGGTCTGTTCACATAATCCCCCAATTTAAAGCATTTTCCTTTGCTGGACAATTGCATTACAAAACTCCCTTCTTTTTCACTCCTAATTGAACCAATGAACTATTATAAACTACAAGTTTTCTCTTAAAAAAAAAAAACCTGTGTCTAAAATCTATTGACTAAATTCTGGCAAATTTTCTGAACTGCAATCTTTTAAGGCACCGGAAGTCAAAGCTTCTTCATCAGACATTTCTTCTTTTCAGATATTTTTATGCCTTATGCTTGTTATTTTCTGTCAGATTAGCAATAATGTAAAAGTAATTGGTTAGGTTGTGTGTTAGCCTGAAAAGATAGCCCCAGGTCCCTTATTAACCTGTCAATCAAGATAAGAGATGGGCAGCTACCCTGCTAATGACATAGGCATCAATCATCATTTGTGGGAAAAAAACCTTCTCCATAGAGCTAAGACTTGTTTCTCTCATCTGCTAAAGATATGTTTTTCGCTTTACTTTCTATAATAGGAATTTCCAGAATACAGGTTGGGAACAAAATCAGAAGACTGGGCTTTTGCATAGATCTGTGGGTCAGTAAATGGCCTGTAAGTTAGTTTTGTATCAGGGCTATTACATATAATAGCTGGCAGTAATATTCTTAAAACATCCTCCTCGAGTTGTTCTTGCTATCAACTGGATTTCTGTTTAGAATTCGAGCCACAAAGCTAGGTTAGATTGTTTCCACATCTGTCTTAAAGTTCAAGGAAGTTTTTTAAAATACTTACCTGCCCAGCAGTTTTATTCAGCAATTGCCATTTTGTAACTCAGATGCCATAAAATAGTCAAAATATTCAGTGAGTTGATTATCATCCATTTTATATGCACAAGTAAGTTCTGAGTTATAAAACATTGTCAGTGACGGGTTAAAGAAAAACTGTACATCTCAAAGTGAGTTCACCTTCTGTTCAGGGGAAGGAAAGAGGGATGCCAAAAAATGCTGATTGATGTGTTGGTTTTCCATTGTGACAAAACATTCAACTTCAACAAAGCATTGCAACCAAATTTTCTTCCTTTACTATTTAGAGCACAATTTATGACCCATAAAGCAGCTTATTTGATGAACTTAAAATAGCTGTAAATTTAACCAGTTTTTAAAAGCTTGTAACTTCATGAATAAGTAACTACCTTCACCTCTAATCATCCCTACCCCAACTGAGGTGGGGGAAGAGAGACTGATGTTAAATGTAAATATTGCTC
This sequence comes from Macrotis lagotis, assembly GCF_037893015.1. NCBI lineage: Eukaryota > Metazoa > Chordata > Mammalia > Peramelemorphia > Peramelidae > Macrotis > Macrotis lagotis. The sequence goes on along the minus strand of NC_133664.1, from coordinate 74,351,393 downwards.
ATTTGCTTTTTAAATTAGGACAGTTGGTTAACAAAGTTGCTAGGATCTGTTCTGGAATTGATTTCTGGAATCTAATCTCCAAAATGGATTTTTTCTTGGTGGGGGGGACGGGAAGAGTCAAGGAGGAGAGAACTGAATTACTATTTCTTAATTTGACTGCTTACATTGAATCACAAAAAGAATGCAATTAGCTGTAAAAATACTTTGCACTGTTTATAGGTTAGGTGCACTCATTACATATAAACTCTGTATCAGTTCTTGGAAATGCTGTCAAATCTGGGGTTGTGGTTACAGCATGGTTATAATAGCAATGTAAATAAAATTTATGGGGTTGAAAACTTTCAGTAAAACCAAAGTTCATTAAAAATATGTTGTGGGAAAAGTTCAATGAAACACTTTCCTCTTTACCATAAATCCAATTTGAAAAATGGCATAAAAGGGAAGCAATAAGTTAACATGAAAATAGAAAAAGATGAGCCACATGAAATAGCAGCTAGACATTTCAAGTGCCTGGAATACTTTAAAAGTTTTATTGTGGGGGAAAAAATCTGATTTTTTACGGAAAACCACAAATAACTTAAATGGTAAATGTACTAGGAAATGATGTTAAGTATAAACAGCTAACAAGGCACAATATGCATGTAACTATGACTCAGATAACCTCCATAATCAGATGACTCAGGTTGGGGATGGGATAAGAGATCTATTAGATATCATTTGCATATATATATATGTATGTATGGGAGTTAGACAACAGAAATTGAAATTTATGTTGTGCTGCCATCTTGTGTCTAGAAGAAGCTGCACATGTGTCAGAACCTATTTTAAAAAGTCATTAAAATTAATTCCCCTTCATTCCAAACCAATACATCAATTGTTTATTATATATGTACTGTGTATATTCCTTTAATTGACAAATTGATCTCTTTTACTATGTATTTCACTGCCTTCCATCATGTATTAGGCACTTTGATTATCAAAGGTATAAACATACTTTTAGAAATAGTTTTTTAAAAACCTCAAAAGAACTAAACAATAATCCAAATGCTTATCTTATGAATCTAATCAAGTTACAGGACATCACTGAAATCTCCGTACTCCTATGGTTTGTTCTTCAGATATCAGTGTACTTTCAATCAAATACTGCATCCTTAATAGGGTGTCTACCAAAACCCACAACACTAAAACTTTTAAGAAGAGGGTCAGGGGATCAACATCTTATAGAGAGAACCAATCTAGTTTAGCCAACTCCTTTTGCCAATAAGGGAACTAAGAGCCAGAGAGCTTAAATAATTTGCCCTTGGTAATAAAGACAGTGACAGAAGTGTGATTCAAACCCAGACTCAAAACTCAGGTGCTTTCTGCCACACCAATGGCATAGTTTGCTTGAAATGAATTTGGCTATCTTTACTTCATTCTTTTTTACTTTTCCATAGCATCTATTATGGGAGTTGATCTATTTTTTGCTGAGTCCAGTAGAAATTTCATCCAAAGCACAACTCTTATTGAATTGGGTGGGAAATATTTCATATTAGGCTATTCAGCTAGGTGTTTATAGAAACAGAGCCTAGGGAATTTAGACTAGAATGGGGTAAAAGATCAAACAAGGAAAGAGGAAAGAGAGGGGGGAAAAGTCTGGGGACATTGGTAACCTGAGGGATGCAGAGATTTGCATAGTTTATTACTGTAAGTTTCTTACTGTAAGAAAATCCAAGGGAGAAAGGAAAATCCAATCAAGTTTAAGGTGGAGACTGCTAAGTAGTGCCATCCTGGTCACTGAGGTTTGAAATGGTGAGAAGGGAGAAAGGATTCAGCAAGTTTATATCAAAGGAAATGTAAATCAAAGATTCAACCTGCTAGAATCCTAAAATTGTAGAGCTAAAGGAGATGTTATCACTAGGTCTATTCCTCTCTTTTTAATGATGTGGGAGCTGGGACTCAGGGAAGTTGTGACTTGCCCAATATAAAGTCATGAAATGTTGCAGATGACAAGATCCTTGGTCATTCATTAAAGAAGTTCTTGATCTGGGGTCTGAGGATTTCATGGGGTCCATGAACTTGGATGATGAAAAAACTACATCTTTATTTCATTTTAATTGGCTTCATTTGTGAAGCTAAATATGTTTTATTTTATGCATTTTAAAATATTACTCTGAGAAAGGGTTCCTAGGTTTCCCCATATTTCCAGAGGACTCCATGACAAACTAAAAGAAAAAAAAGAGGCACTGGGGGGAGTTAACTAAATTTTATTGTAACTTCCTTATCTCCCCCACACAGAGACATTCTTTTTTTTTCCTGATTAAAAATTCTGAGATCAAAAGGTTAAGTTATTTATCCAAAGTCTTAGAGTGAGGGAGCTGGGACTAGAAATCGGGTCTCCAGACTCCAGTCTCTATACTCTGCTTCCTTCTCCCATTCATCTTTCAAAACTGGTTTAATTCCTTCAAACTACCAGGCTACAATGTAGCCCACTGAAGCATAGTAAAATTTCATCTTGCTAAGGATGTGTCTGTGTGGTCACAAAAATCAAATTGAACCATATGGTTCCCATCAAGTGTTTTTGATGCCAATCAGCACACCTTCAAATAGTCAGTTGATCCAACAACACAAATGTTTCATAGCATCATAGATTTAAAACTGGAAAGGACTTTAGAGATTACTTCCAATTCCCTCATTTTATAGATGAGTACCTTAATTACAATATGACTACTGGCATGACTGATCAATTCACTTTTGCATCAGTGATCCCAGATTCTTTGCTCTTCAATATTCACATTTCTAGAGTATTTTACACATTTAATATTCTCTTAATTAATCTGCAAAGAAGCCCCAGGTAAAGGAAAAACCATTTTCTGCTCACTTGATGTGTAACTGTAGTGAATGATAGAAAAATGTTATATAGGTAGGGAAAGCTGTCAAAAAGACAAACACTTTCACCAGGGATTTCTGCCATGGTCTAAAGGAAATGCTGGGTCAGTTTAGGGAGACTATATACCGAGCCTCTAAAGTGAGAGGGGGAAGGATTCTGGCTATTCATTGAAAGTTAATACAAGAATCGCCAGAGAGAATCATCTCAGAGATAGTTCTGGGAGAGAATTCTTGGAGTGGAGGAAATCACTCATCAAGAAGAACAAAACAGGAGGGGAATTATAGGGGATTAGCTAAATGTGGTTTAGACTCCAGGCCAGTCCCAAGGATGATGAGAGGGCCTCAAAGGATAGATTGTACCTGAAAAGGGCAAATGGAGATCAGAATAGGATGGAGTTGAAAGGGGAATTGATCGGAGGAAAGAAGATGACTAAAGGTTAAAGATAAACTCTGGCTAAACAACGACGCTTTTAAGAGCTTATGGAGTCTTTGGGATAACTCGTTCATCATGTAAGACAAAAGCAGTCATTTACAACACCTCATTTAACACTCAGGTGAACCATAGAGTAATTTAAATTAGAAAATAAAGTTACTTGCGTTTCCTTCCCTTAGTAACCCTGCTTCTAATTAAGCAATACTAAGGCAAATTAAATTTAATTTAAATTGATCCACATTTCACCTGAGTGTTAAATGAGGTGGGTTAATGGATGGCTTTGATTTGTGTGCTTAACGTGTTCTATCCAAGCTATTATCCAAAACAAAAATGGGGGGGGGGGGGGATAGAAAAGAGAGAGACCTATAGATCGAAACTAATCAAGCAGACAAATTACAAATTTGAGACATAACCTGGAATTATTGTAGAATTGTTTTTTCCCCCTAACCACTGAAACTACTTAATTTTGGCATTCAGGTTTGGGGTTTTTGGGTTTTTTTGTTGTTTTTTTTTTTGAGAAGTCAGGAGTGCCCTCATCTGGCCTAAGAAGTAAACTTCACCTTTTGGTGTCAGATTTTTACTACCTCTTCAATATCAAAGAAATAATTATTTATAGTCTATTTAATTATGTTTCTACTTTTTCTAAATTCTAGAAGAAACTTTGCCAAGTTTGGAATTATGTAAAAGGACAAATGGAGGATAATCAGAATAGTGAAAGATCTCAAAATATTGCTAGCAAAAGACTAGCAGATGTTCAATCTAGAAAAAAAGGGGAATATAGGAGATGGGGATATTGATGCTGTTTTCAAATATTTGCAGATTGACATGAATTAAAAATGAAAATAGGACAAAATTAGCACTAATCAGTGGGCAAACATTAATGGAAGACCCATTTTGACTCAGCACAAGGAGAAACTTTCTGTTATAGGAAACCCCCCAAATGGAATGGACCAATTTATGAGATAAGAAATTTTCTATCGTTGGAAGTCACCAAGAGTAGATCTGTGCTAGGTTTATTTAACCTAGTCAAATCTCTCAGCCTCAATTTCTTTCTTTGTTACTTGGGACCATCATAGCACCAATCTCACAGGATTATTATGAGGATCAAATAAGATTCTTTTTGTAATATTATAAATATTATACGTACATATTTGTAAATCCCAAAGCACAACATATATGTTAGCTATTATTATGATTTCTCTTAGGCAAATTATCTTTTATGAGTGAGAAATTTCATCTTAAATTTCCAGGAGAAAAATAAAATCTTAAGCAAGGGAGGGGAGGAGTTTTTAATAGTTTCATATTTTGTAATTTGATCTATCTTCTTATTAATTGGCTCAAGTTCAGTAATAAAATATAATTCCCAGTCATAGAAAGCCAGATGCAAGTTTGGTCAATGTTTATTTGATGGAATTTAGTCTTCACAAAGAAGCCAGTACCACAAGTTGTGGTGAGCTTCCCTTAAAGCTTCCTGTGAATGACAAGTGAATTCTTTCTCAGACTGTGTTGGAGAACAGTGGTTGCTTAGAATCTGAGCCTAAAGCTCCCAGGAGACATACTAGGAGTAGAAACCAAGTGGGGCTGGGTAGTGAAAATATTTATTCCCATGGAAGTCATTGCTCCTTCTCAATTGTATTTCATTAAATGCTCTCTGTGTTTTAAGTCTTCTGATTTGGACTGATAGGATGCAGATGAAATAGCGGCTCCAATATGTGTTGGAATAGCTGACAGACCCTGGTTGCAGCTTTCAGAGGGGATCATGGTATAGACCAGAGACATAGTATAGACAGGTTCCATGTTGTAGGGAAGGATTGGACTATTGTATCATTGAGGCCTCTTCCATTTCTGTTATTATATGATGCTGAGGCTTCACTTGAGACAAGATCTTCCTCAGACTTGTTTTGTGGTCTTCAGTTAGTTACTTTAACCTCTGTGCCTCTTTTTCTTTATCTGTACAATAAAATTAATACCATTTCCCTTAACATAGGAAAATTTTGACTTTTTTTAAATTGTGGAGTCATTTTTTTCAATTGTGATCAACTTTCCTCATGTTCCCCCATTTGGGATATTACTTGACAAAGATGCTGGAAAGGTTTACCATTTCCTTCTTCAGCTCATTTTTACAGATGAGAAATAGAGGCAAACATGATTAAGACTTGCCCAGGGATAGACAACTATTAATTGTTTGAGGCAAAATTTGAACTCCGGAAGATAAGTCTTCGTGACTCCAAGCCCAACAATCTATCTGCTGTGCCACCTGTCTGCCCAATCTTGCCCTTTACTCAAGGTAAATAAGTAAATAAATAAAGATTTACAATCAAATGGAGTCTTTAAAGTAAATAAATTGATAAATATTTACAATCAAATGGAGTTTTCAAAGAAATGAGTTAAAAAGAATGAACACCAAGAAACAGGCAGGAGAGAAAGAGTGAGTTAAATGAACCCTTAGCTTTCTGGATTCTTAATACTGATGTAATTCTATAGCTACTTTAGAAGGTATATTATTATTCTCTATCTTCATCAGCTGAAGAAAACTGTGGTAGGAATTCCCAATTCCAATTAAAAAATAATTTTAATGTTTGCCATAAAAGACACACAAGATCACAATTCCCAATTGGATTCAAGAACATTCTATTGAATGGGAATTCAAAAGAAACTAAAAGCCTGGTTTAATAAGCATATTGGAAAATAAATATTTCTCATATAACTTAAATCTATTCATTCAACAAATATTTTTGAATACTTCTGATGTATAAAAACAATTTTGGAGATTACATGAAATACTTCATGCCCATATTTCATATTTGCATACTCTGTTATTTTTGACTGGTTAACTCTGAGAGTATTTTCAGTAAGAATGGAGTTATACTTATTTTCTTTATTTGAAAGCATTTAAAAAAAAGAATGGTACTGTCAGTAAATAAAAAGAAAATTAATCTTCATTCTAAAGATAAACTTAAGTTTCCCTAGTTCTAGTCAATTCTTAGGAAATTTAGTCAAAATACCAGAGATACTTCCAAATTCTTTCTTTCTTTTTCTTTTTTTTTTGTAAGGCAAATGGGGTTAAGTGGCTTGCCCAAGGCCACACAGCTAGGTAATTATTAAGTGTCTGAGACCGTATTTGAACCCAGGTACTCCTAACTCCAAGGCCAGTGCTTTATCCACTATGCCACCTAGCCGCCCCCCAAATTCTTTCTGAATGGCTGCCTGCATCTATAAGAAAGAAACCTGCAACTCTCCCCTTGAAAAGCCTTTCTTCTTTATAAAGTCAAATTCTGGCATATCCTATTTAACATTATGACCTCAGATGGCAGCATCCATGAAAAGTTCTATGCAATACTAATAGATGCTGTGACTTTTAGGAGTTACTTAGGAGTTATTTAGGAAATACTTCAGACCTCATAAGGAAGTATTCTCATTCATAGAGGTAGCTAGGTTGCATAGTGGATGGAGTGCAGGACCTGGAATCAGAAAGGAATGAATTCAAATCCAACCTCCAACACTTAATAACAGTGTGACTTTGGACAAGTCACTTAGCCACTGTAAAATAGGCATTATAGTAGGAGCTACTTGCCAAAGTTGTTGTAAGATTCAAATGAGATAATATTTATGTCACTCAGCAGAGTGTTTAACATTTATGAGGTGCTATATAAAGACCAGTATCAATGCTAGCAGTAGTAGCAGCAGGAGTAGGGAGCAAAAGAAGCAGTAGGAAAAACAGGAGCAGCAGCAGCAGCAGCAGCAGCAGCAGCAGCAGTAGTAGTAGTAGTAGTAGTAGCAGCAGCAGCAGCAGTTGGGGCAGTGGGATCTACAGCAGCAACAGCAGTAGCAATTGAAGAGGCATTAGTATAGGAGAAGTAGTAGCAAGAGTAAAAATAAGATTTATGAGAATCAAATTAAACAATGCATATGTAATTTATTTTTGGAAATACTAGTTAACATTTGCTCTCAATAAAATGCTAAGTTTTTGAGAACAAGTACTGTTTTATTTGTTAAGTTTCCCCAGCTGCCAGGTTCAAAATTGTTACTTATTATATATTTTCTGAACAAATGAATGAATATGAGGCTTTACCATGTGCCAAGTACTCTCATTCAAGCCTCACAAAACCCTGTGAAATAAGTTCTATATGTATAATTACACTTCATATATGGGGAAACAGAGGCAGAGGGCAGTCAAGTGACTGTTCATGGTCACAAGCTAATGGGTTTTTTTTTTTTTGCAAGGCAAATGGGGTTAAGTGGCTTGCCCAAGGCCACACAGCTAGGTAATTATTAAGTGCCTGAGACCGGATTTGAATCCAGGTACTCCTGCCTCCAGGGCTGGTGCTCTATCCACTGCGCTGCCTAGCCACCCCAAGCTAACAGTTTTGAGGCAAGTCTTAAACCCATATTTTCTTGATTCCTAGTGCCATCTCCTATACCACACTGCCCAGCATCTCAAAGCTTCTTTCTCTTCTCTGACCCTGCCACCACCCTGATACAAGGTGTTTCACTTATCACCACAGACCTGGACTATTGCAATAACCTGATGTTTGGTCCACCTGCCTCAAGTCTCTCCCCCTCTCGATCTATCCTCCACTCAACTGTCAAACTGATCCTCCTAAAAGTCATTTGGCTTTTAAAGTCCTTTATAACCTAACCCTTTCCAGCATGTTCAGGCTTTACTAACCTTCACAAATTCCCTGGTCCACTGAAGCTGGCCTCTTTTCTCTTCCTCACTATCTGCTGACCCAGGAAAGAGAGGGTGGGGGGAGCAGGGAAAAAGGGAAAGGGAAGAAGTTTTCTATGATACCTAATATGTTTCAGGTATTCTAGTAGTGCTTTTTACAAATTTTATCTCATTTGATCATCTCAAGAGTTGTTATCAGCTTCGGATTTCTTTTTCCTCATTTCTGCCTCATGGCTTCCCTGGTTTTCTTCCAGTGGCGCCTCATGTCCCACTTTCTGCAAAAGTTTCTTCCAATTCTCCTTAATCTTAAATGTTTTCCCTCTGAGATCACCCCCTCAATTTATCCTGCATATATCCTGTTTATACATAGTTATTGGAATTAGTACAAGCTCTTTTTTCTTATTGTTTCGTTATTACTTTTCCTAAACATCTTAGCACATAGCCTGTGATACAGTAGGAGCTTAACAACTGGTTATTTTAAAAAAAAAAGCAGTTTTATTCTTAAAATGGAAAAGGTATTAAAGGAGATTTAGTCACTGCTATTATAATTATCAAATTCAAAACTTGAGAGATCTTATAAGTGATCTGATCTAACTCTCATTTAGCAGATGAGGACACAAAGACATGTAAAATGGTGGGACTTTGTGTACTTTAATTGTACAAGAGACCATGCTAGGCTTTATGGGAATTTGCCAAGAGACATACGATAAATTCTCACTTTATAGGAGTTTATAGGGAAAAAAAGATAATTGATACAAGGCAAGATTGAACAAGTCTGAAATGAAAAATAAAAAAGTGTTTTTAGAATTTAGAGATGGAAATGATCACTTTGGGCCAATGGAGTCAACAGAAGGATTTGAAGAAAAGATGGATTTTGTTAGGGGTTTTGAAGATTCTGCTGAGAGAGTATGGAAAAGGAGCAGGAATCATGGCTAGGGGAGTAGGAATCTTGAGACAACAATCAGAGTCAGGGAAAGTCAAAGTATTTGGGGAGGAATCTTGACCTTCCATCAATCACTGGGATGGGGGAGGGGAGGAAAATAGTGACAGGTGGATTGACAAGTTGTCCTGTGAAGATATTCTAAAAGCTCTAAAATTGCAAAGCACCAAAATCCTTGCATCTGATTCTCTACCTTTCTTATCTAAGAAAAGCCTAACAAACTGCCATGACTGTAACCACTCTGAAGAAAGACTGGGCAAAAGTTTTTCAACTCTTGTTCTCTTTTGCAAGATTCTGGATGTTATTTTTAGCTCAAATTGTTGGGGGAAAATAATCTATGCCATCAGTAAAATATGTGTTGTGATATTTTCTAGTAGTGATGATCACTTTGCTCTATTCATACTCTCCCCAAGGTTTTCCCTTGGATCATAAGCTTGGCAGTATCAGGAATCTGGAGTTGAGGGAGAAATATTTGGTCGACTAAGCAAGGATGAGTTTTTTTCATTATTCTAATCTGAATTACACAGAACTTGAAACATGACTTTATTAAAAACTGAGTTTCATTAAAACCTCATACAAATGTTTGCTAAATGAATTAATGAATTGATGCCATTTCCTAACATTGTTCAGTTTATTAAATTGTTTTGACATAGATGAAGACATGTATCCTCTTGGACTCAACCAATATAGCTATTTATCTACTATTTCTTACCACTGACTAAAACAAATTATGATATTATAGTATGCATGAACTTAGATACCTGTCCATTCTCCCTTCCCACTAATGGTTATCACATTCTCCAACTTCCTGATTCAAAATTCCAAAAATCCAGTGAAGAAAGCCCAAGAAGACATATAGAATGTAGCCTCCTTCAGTATAGGATCCTTGGCTTTCATTGATCACTTACATGCTACCATGTAAGTGGTATTTTTATTTGACTGGGACATACTAAGAATGTGTTGGTGAAACACCAGAGTATCTCTTGATTGCTTTGGAATCATAGCATTCTAGATGATGGATATATACTAACAGCACTGTATCCAGAGTTATGCTTTTTTAAAAACCAGAATTTACATCTATAAGCTTTATAAGCTACTATGATTCAGGAAGTAAAGAAAACAGAGGGAAAATTAATATAGAGGAAACCATATTTGGGCACTGAGATGGCACATTGGATAGAACACTTGGCCTGTAGTTAGGAAGACCTGAGTTCAAATGTGACCACTAATATTTACTAGCTATATGACCCTCAGCAAATCATTTAACCCTTATTTTCCTAGGTTTCTTCATCTGCAAAATGGGGATAATAACAGTACCTATCTTCCAGGGATGTTGTATGGAATTCAAATAAGTGCATAGTGCTGTCACACAGAAAGCACTACAGAACTGTTAGCTATCATTATTTTTATTATTATTACTACTTGAGCAAAGCAGAGGAATACTTAGAGAAAACAAGGAATTTGAGAAAAGCAGAGTCTCATTGAAGAAATGCTACAACTCTGTTGGCAAGAATATCTTTACATACAGTTTTTATATTTCAGATATGTAGTTTTTATATTAAAGAAAATTTAACTTTCCAGTTTTTATACTGGAAGGTCATATCTGGAATGAAGGAAATGACTAAAAGCAACCCCTGGGTTACAAAGAACACATATGCCCTCCAGATAAAGAGAACCTTATACTGTATTATGATTTTGTATCTTTGCATTTCAAAATTCTTTAAAGGCTTCACAAAATTTGGATTTTTGCAAATCATACAGAAGCTTTTAAGTCCAAGCTTAATCAAATTAAAGGATGGATATGGCAAATTCCTTGCAAACAGAATCTTGTTTTACCACATTTAGAGAGAATGAAGAAAAGACTAGCAGATATTTCCAAGTTTGATAAAGAAAATATGGGTCATTAAATCCAATTCACTTCTATGAATTCCTGAAAGTAATCATTTGGTTTTGTTGTAAACTGGCAATTAACTTTTGGAGGAAGTCTCAGGAAAAACAACAAAAGGTGTTAATTCTCCTTGGATTATCAAAAGTGTAGTTTTCCTAGTATAGAATATGCCTAAAGAAATACCTCCAAATCTGATCCTATACCTACTTTGTGCAAAACCCAGAGCCTACACTAGATCTTCAAATTTTCCCGTATAAGCTGACTACAGGTTCATAATTTCTTTTAAGGTTCCCCAGTGGTGTGAGGTAAGAGGTAAAATGGTATGGGTAGCCAATTCATCTTCAAGATTCATCATTCCCCCTTTTTCTGTCCTTCTTTCCTTTTCAGGCCTTTACCCAGTACCCAATGCTGACCCTTGACTGACCTCAATGACTTGCCCAAATTCTCCTTGGACCTACTATTATATGCATCAAAATCTACAAGTTTTATGCCTCAGCTCCCAGAATTTTTGTAGAGGGCTGACTGGTTCACATAACAAGATACTAAAACTGTTGACATTTATGACTTATTGAAATATTGCTACAAAACATCATAAAATCAGAGAAAAAGATGAGAGAAAAGATCTTGGAATAGTAGAGGCAGGATTTCTCTAAAGATGCTATTGTTTTCCTGAGGGGAACAGACTCCATCTCCATCCTGACTAGAAGTCTACTAAATCTTTAATTAGCCTAAAAGAAATTCTATGAATTTAACAATTCTGGGACCAACCATTACCCAGGGTCCAAATAGGATTAAAAGTCTATACAAAGACAGACTGCAATTTCCAGACAGGACACAGAACATAAAAATCTCCTTCAGAGTTTCTGTCTCCCTTTGATTTTTGAACACCTAGTTAACTTGTTCATGTAGAAAAGAAGCAAACATTTGTAAGAAAAGAGATATGTTAGGACCATCCCTCTTCCCATCCTTTTAATGTATCTTTGCCAAGAGAACTTAGGGGGTGGCAATTAAATGAATTGTTTGTCACTGATGAACCGTTTGAGATGGAGCTTGAATCCAATTCATCTTAAATCCAAGTTCAAGTTTCTATATAAATACAATAACTTGATTTAAAAGATTTCCCAAAGGAAGACTTTTGAATTTTGATAGGAAAGACAAAATGTTTTTTTTTTCAAATTAGAGGGAAATTTAACATGTATTTTAGTTTCTTTCCAGGAAAAATAAATACTATACAGCACAAAAAGAAAACTGACAGCATTTGACCAAGATTTCTTGCGCATCTTACTTCTATGACTATACTCTTCATGTGATGAATAAGGAGGTTTTACATTATTTTCAATATTTTCTGCAAGTCTATTCTTGAAAAGCTGGGTATTCCATCTCCTCAGATGGAAAACACTGCCCTTCTCTTTTATCATTTGCCTGACACTAAATGCAGAAATAACATTCAAGACATGTTCAAACAGCAGCAAAATCAGCTCTTCCAAGTCATTTGGAATAGTTGTGTAAATGCCACTTTTCTTGGCTGATCCCAAACTGTTTTACAGACAGTTTTGTGAATCCTTATAATCTCTCTTTCATTCTTGCCTCAGCAGGAGGATATTTCTGAAGGTGAATTTAAAAATCCTCTCTCTAGAATTCAGATCTCTTTGGACTGTTGAACCAATCTTTAGAAGAAATCTCTGGAATTTAGCCTTGGAAATTTGAGAAAGGAGCAATACATTAATGAGTATAATCCTTTCCCTTTGTGCAAAATCTGAAGTGAGACTTTCTGTCTATGTATACAGAAGTAATGAGTTCCTTAGTAATATTATTTGTATATAAGTATGTGTGAATATCTGTGTATTTACATATACACACATAGAGTGTGTATTTTTTTTTCTTCATTATCTTGCCCGGGAATCACAAAGGACAAAATTCACTGCTGATTGGCAAAGAGTTTTTTCCTTTTCCAATCCTGATCTGAGCTCATTCACCCTCCTTAGGCAACTTAATGACCTCTTAGTCTTGGGATTCATCATTTTGGTCCTATACCCTATAGCATGACCCTACCATAGCACAGAATTTTAGTCTCATGTGATCCACTAGCCTCTCTAATGGTGAGAATTATGGGCATGTGCCACATCCCTGCCTGAGCACAATTGCTCACTTTTTTTCCAGGAGAGTTATTGGAATTTGTTTAAATTGATTTAGTTATTCTTTAATTACTCTTCTTTGAAGATGATCTAGGATCTATGTCCAGGGAACTTGACACAGTTCCTCCTGTCTCCCCAACACTTCTTTTTTCTTTTTTTCCTTATAAAATACCATGTTTAGGGGTGCAGTGGATAGAGCACCTGGCCCTGGAGACAGGAGTACCTGAGTTCAAATCTGGCCTCAGAAACTTAATAATTACCTAGCTGTGTGGCCTTGGGCAAGCCACTTAACCCCATTGCCTTGCAAAAAACTAAGAAAGAAATAGCAAGTTTAGAGAGCAGATAGAACCCATGAAGTCACTGATTGAGAGAGCTCTCCATTGAAGAAACTTCCTCTACCAATGCAGATTGACATTTTCTCTATAACTTAGTCTTGGAGTTGAGCAGAGAGAGGTTAAATAACCTGTCTATGGTAACACAGTCAGTATGTGTCAGAAGTTAGAATTTAAGTGAAGTTTTCCTGGCACTGAGACTGGCTCTCTATCCACTGTGCCATGCTAACTCATTCAGAGGAAGAGGCAGTGCCTTATTTTCATTCTGCAAATAGGGAAACTGAAGTGCAGAAAGACTTTTTAAAAATCTGTGACATAACAAGATCACATAAGAAACCACAGAAAGATCTAGAAAGATAATTACAAATAATTACAATCCTTTATCTAATAGACTCCTTTTTCACCCTTTCATCTCAGAATCACCCTAGAATTTATGTCAAATCAGACAAAAGTGTAAGGAAAAGAAAGAAAAGTCTTGAAGAAAAGAAGAAATGGGGGCGGCTAGGTGGCGCAGTGGATAAAGCACCGGCCCTGGAGTCAGGAGTACCTGGGTTCAAATCTCGGCTCAGACACTTAATAATTACCTGGCTGTGTGGCCTTGGGCAAGCCACTTAACCCCATTTGCCTTGCAAAATCCTAAAAAAAAAAAAAGAAGAAATGGAAGGTAAAATGGGGCAAATGGAAGGTAAGCAGCAGATGGGGAACCTTTCCTCTTTTAAGAATAATATTCATTAGTATTTCACTCACAAATTCTCAAAACCTGACTTCTACTGATAATAACCTATACTTCATGCTAATACTGGCATTAAAATATACTTCACAGCTCATTTCCTCTTCACTCATCTTGAATACAAAGATAATCTCTGCATTAATACCATAGCACAAAAAGGGCAGCAGTTGCAATAGTTTCCAATAACATATCCCAGAGATATATTGCCAAGAGTTGGCTATTATCCATTGGGTATTTTTAAGCCAAGAGATGGGAGGATAAGATGTTAAGTCTTTTTCTTTTATAAATTTAAGTGGTTAATTTAAGAGTCTTTCACAGACCTGAAAAAGCAATGCCTATTTTTGGTTATGTATGTCCTTCTTGTCTCCTAGAACCATGCTGTATAATTTATAAATGTTTAACAAATTTGTTGTTTATTCTATTATAGATATTCATAAAGGTCTGCATATGTGTGATGGAATCTGTATGTGTTCAATGTTTCACCAGACTCAACAATGCTATATATGTATGAACTGCCACCTGTACATGCCACCTATGCTTTATCCCCATGTTCCTCCATAAATTCTTCAAACAGCAGAGATTCTTATCCTTCTTTGTGTCATAGAAACCTTTGACAACCTGGTGAAGTCTATTTATTTAATGCCCATTCTCCAAAGAATGTTTTTAAATGCATAAAACAAAATAAATATGATTATAAAAGAAACCAATTATGGTGACAGTTTAAAAAATATTTTTAAACAAGTTCATGGACCCTTGGGCAAGAGCCTCTATTAGAGCATCCATCTAAAACTCTGGATCTATGCTTTGCTCAGGTCTTTTAATATTTCAAGGATCTCAGTGTATCACTTGGACCCTTACTGCTTTCTCTAATACCCACAATCTTTTTCAGAGCCACCATATTTTTTATCTACTAGTTCAACTGTACCCCTTCCTCTATCCTCTCTTATCCACTTAAATATTCTAAAGAAGCAGTCAAACCTGTACTCTTTACCACTCTCAGGAAATCATTTTAAACTTCTTATATTTCTGATAACTTATTTTTTTTAGGTTTTTGCAAAGCAATGGTGTTAAGTGACCTGCCCAAGGTTACACAGGCAGGTAATTAGTAAGTGTCTGATGCTAGATCTGAACTCAGGACCTTCTGACTCCAGGGCCAGTGTTCTATCCACTGAACCACCTAGCTGCCCCCTGATAACTTTTTTAGGGTTTTGTTTTGTTTTTTCTTTGCAAGGCAATGGGGTTAAGTGCCTTGCCCAAGGCCACACAGCTAGGTAATTATTGTCTGAGGCCAGATTTGAACTCAGGTACTCCTGACTCCAGGGCCGGTGCTCTATCCACTGTACCACCTAGCTGTCCCCCCCAATAACTTATTGATAACTCCTTAAATTCTAACCTGAACCAATTCTTTCCTATAAAATCTGCTTTCTTTACTGCCTTCCTTATGCCTGTCACTATTCTCCCAGTAAACCAGGTGTAAAACTATGGCGTTCTTTTTCTTGTCCTTATATCCAAACAAATACCAAGTCGGGTTGATCCTGTATAATGTTTCTTTTTGCCATGGGCCCCTTATCATGGCCTATTATCATCCTAGTTTAAGGATTTATTGATTGCACTATTGATAATAGTCTTCTAACTGTTCTCTTGGCCTTCACTCTTTCTTCCTCTTCTCTCTCTACTACATATCACTACCATATTGATTATCCTGATGCAAAGGTCTGGTCATTCATTCATTCAACAAACATTTATTAAGCATCTGTTCTATATCAGAGTATCTATTCTGTGTCAGATGCTACACTGATGGGATACAAAACCAAAAATTGAAATTGTCCCTGTCCTAATGGAACCTTTTCCTGGGGGTGGGTGAGAAGAGATGAAAGTGATGATGTCTCTACAAATGGTTAGAGATGTAAAACCAAAAGATGAAATCCCTGCCCTAAAGACCATCACAATCTGAATTCAACCTTCTTTTAATGACGTTTTTTCACATCTTTGCTTCATGAATCCTATGCTCTAAGCAAACGGAGCTGCATGTCAACAAATCAACAAGCATTTGTAAAATTCTTACTATGCTCCAGGAACTATGCTAAGGGCTGAGAATACAAAACAAGGAGATAGAAAATCCCTGGCCTCAAAGAGCTTCTAGACTAAAGGGGGACGACAAAAAATAAAAAGTAGCTGTAAGGGGATAGTGATAGAGATGAAGTTAACTGTCAAGGGGAGACTCCAAAATTTACATAGAATCAAAAAAATTACAAAGACAATCCAAAAACATTTACATAGAATCAAAATTAATCACATCAGTCAGAAAGTATCAAGTTCCTACTAGGTGCCAAATACTAAGCTAGATTAGTGGGGACAAAAATGTCAGCATGAGGCCAACCCTACTCTCAGGGTGCTTACATTTTATCACAACTAAGTTGCAATATAAAATATAACTACCCTTTGGCTAAGGGAGGGTGACTACTAACTACAGGACTCAGGAAAGGCTCCTTCATGTGAGGTAGAATTTGAGTTGGGTCTTAAAGAGAAATAGGGCTTCCAAGAAACAGAAGGAAGAAGAGACTGGACATTGACCTCAGTTTACCTGATCTGAACATTCGCTCTTCCTCTTATCCCCCCTGTGTAGAATAAGGAGAAAATGCTATAGTTCTGGCTTGAGGACCTTGGGTTGTCTCCTGGGCAGACAGGCTTCTAAAGATTATAAAAGCAAGGCTCTACAATGTAAATTCATCCAAATAAGAGAAGGGAAATATGTGTGACCTCTTCATGTGAGTTAAGTCAATGAGTTAAAAAATATTTTTTAAATACTACTACTATGTGCTCAACCCTATTTAAAGGATGATAAAAGATGCTAAGGAGGACCAGGTGGCAATTTCTGTTCTTCAGTAGCTCAGAATCTAGTTTAATAAAGATATATTTATCTGAAACAACAGAAAACTATATAATAGGATATAGGGGGAAAAGTGAAATTACATTGAAAAGACTATAAAAGCATCCTTTGGGTGACCTAGAAGTTCTCTCCTATGTCCATGAAATATCTTTTACCCAACAACATGGGATCATGTTTGCCTCAGAGTACCAACATTCAGGGAGTGCTCATTGGTCCCTCCACCTGTAGTTCTCCTGCTAGCCCATGTTGCAGCATGGCATAGCCATTATTTCCAAAATCTCTTTCTTTAAGCTTACCCCTGTAACCTGAGTCATCATGCAGCACATCACCCCTCTCAGTTTCCCATCACTATGTCTTCTCCAAGGCTTTCCTCTCCCTCCAACCCTCAAAAGGGCAAGGGTTCTTTCTTCTGTTAGTCACGGGAGCCTCCATCTGTACACCCACAACTGTCTTTACCCTAGCTAAGAAGATTTCCAATTATGGCTCTACCTTGACCTGGAGAGTGCATCCAAACTGGAGTTGAGATTCAGCCAACAAAAATGAAACTTGTTTTTAAAGCCAATCAATCAACAAACATTTTTTAAGCACTTTGTACTAGGACTGCACTCTAGCCTCAAGAATTTAACTGGGGCAATAACATGTATGTGTGTGGGTATATACCAAAAAAAGATATAATTTTGATGGGAAGGTACTGTGAGCTTGAGCGGAACAGAAATATGGAAGGGTTGGACTTGGAAGAATACTAGGGATTCCAAGAAGTGAAAGTGAATGAAGAAGATATTTCAGGTATGTGGGACAGATAAGGAGAAAAAAAGAAAATAGGAGCAAATGAGTGATTTTTCAGATTCAAGTTTAGTTTAGAATAGGACCTTGAAGAAGCTGAAGAGTTGATTTTCCTTGAAGTTCTGAAAAATAGGTTTGATGCCAAAGGAGATGATGATGTCATAATCTTGACACCATAACCAAGATTGTGGTGGGGAGGAGGAAAACCTTATCTCAGTGATACCACACATACAAACACATCACTGTGTGTTCAATTACTTACTAATAGTTATCTATAAAGTTTGGGAGTTCTCTGGCATGTCCCAAGTATCCAAGAAATTCTAATTAATCTTATTTACCCTCCAGAGCCATGCTGATTTAGAGGTGTTTCCAACCTGGATCTCCTCTGCTCAAGCTGCTTGACATCAATATAATTTATTTTTATTTAAAAAACAAAACTTCTACTATTCCCCACAAGATAAGTAGCCAAAGGATATGAATAAGAAGTTTTCAGAGGAAGACATCAAAGCTATCAAATACCATATATGAAACTTATTATTATCTCTAATAATTGTGTTAGGTTGTTTTTTCAGTTTTGTTCAACTGTTTATGATCCTTTGTGGGGTTTTCTAAACTGAAGTGGTTTATCATTTCCTTCTCCAGTTCATTTTACAGATGAGAAATTGAGGCAAACGGAGTTTAGCAATTTGCTCGGCTACAAAGTGTGAGGCCAGATTTGAATTCAGGAAGCCTAATCTTCCTGACTCTAGATGTGGTGTTCTGTCTACTGTGCCACCTATTGCTGATTAAAACAACTCTCCTACCTCATGCCCAGCAGATTAACTAATGTGACAAAAAAAAAGTAAATACTGAAAAGTGGAAAAATACGTATATTGATGCCCTATTTGAGGGTCCTGTGAACTAGTTCAACAATTCTGGAAAATAATTTGGCATTATACCCCCAACAGTACATACCTTTGACTCAGTGATATCTTTATTAGGTCAATACCCCCAAAGAGATCAAAGAGAGAAGGAAAGAACCCATAAGTGCAAAAATAATTATAGCAACTTTTTGTTGTGACAAAGAATTGGAAACTCAGGGGATACCCATGAATTGAAGAATGACTAAACAAATTGTAATATATGACTGTGATAGAATACTATTGTGCTATGGGAAATGATAATGGGAATGGTTTCAGAACAATTTGGGAAGGCTTGCATGAACTGATATAAAGTGAAGTGAGCAGAACTAAAACACTGTATATTCTAATAATGTAAAGAGCATTAACTTTGAGAGACTTAACTTTGATCTATAACATGACCAACCATGATCTCAAAGGACTCATGATCAAACATGCCATCTGCCTACAGAAACTATTTTATATATATATAATGTATATAAAGGCTATCTATACATTTGCATAGTAAGTGTCCTGAAGAGTTGGACAAGTTCACAGGTCCACCAACAGGATATTATCGAATTGATTTTCCTGCTTCCCCTTCAGCATTTGTCATTCACTACTCTTTGATCATCTTAGTCAGTCTGATGGGTATTAAGTGGTACTTCAGAGTTATTTTAATTTACATTAGGTGGCACAATGGATAGAGTCCCAGGCCTGAAGTCAGGAAAACCTGAGTTCAAATTTGACCTCAGATACTTACTATATAAAGGTATAGAGTACATATGTACCTTTGTATACAGATTTTACATTGTGGTATAAAAGATGCTCATGGCCAAGTGGGTCCACATGCATGATGGCCTTAGATCCTGAGTCTTAGGATGGGAACTCTACTTCCAAGTTCTGATGGTTAGTTTCAATCATATTCTTCATTGGTGTTGGAATTTTTCTTTTCCTTTAATCACAGAATTTTGTGGACCTTCCAAAAAAATTAACTAATGACTTTCAGATAAATAAATAGCATCAGTAATCTAATAACAAGACTATCCCCTGTCCCCTCCCAGAGTAAAGACTATATAGTCATGTAAAAAGAGCTGTCTGAAGCTGGGCAATCCATTTAAGCCTGTTTACCTCAGTTTCCTCATTTGTACGGTAAGCTGAAGACAAACCACTCCAGTATCTTTACCAAGAAAACCCCAAATAGGGTCAAGAAGAGTCAGACATAACTGAAACAACTGTAGAACAACCATATAGAAAGATAACTACCCCATACCCCATCCTTTATTTATTCATTTACCATACTTAACAGCACAAGATTTTTTTAAAAATAAAAACAAACTACATCTATATTCCATACAATTCTGTCATATTAAGATATAATATATTTAAGTGTTAAACTTTCTGAATTTCATTATAGTATTACAATTCAATGAGTAATGCTGATATTTAAAAGTCTAGATAATCTAAAAACTAATCAGCTTTCTATCAGAGATGATGATGATGATGATGAACACCTAACATTTATGTCAGTCACTGTGCTAAGTGCTTTACCATCATTATCTCACTCACATTATCCTCACCCACACAACAATCCTGAGAGGTAGGTGCTATTATTATATAAGGAAAGTGAGGTAAATTGAGGTTAGGTGATGATAACAACAGTAGGAGGAGGTTACATTTACTTAGCTCCCTAACACTTACAAAGGACTTTATATACAAGGTAGACAGTGCTACTGTTATTATCCACATTTTATAGAAAAATAAATCAATGATAGGAATTTAGGGGACTTCCTCATAGTCATACAGCCTAGAAAGTATCAAACCAATGTTATTAGCTCCTTTTCCAGATGAGGAAGTCGAGTAAGAGACTTTCTCAGTAAGGTCACTATAATATACTTAGCTCACATATTTTTCCTAGATATTTCTTGTATCTTGATTATTGCTTAAAACATAGAAAAGTCAGGATTTAGGTAGACATAAAACTTTAAATTAAGAAAAAACTCAAACCTCCATCTGCATATTAGGAACTTTTCTAACTGGGAGCTCTGAGCTATTGTGATTATTTTAATAACTTTTCACCAGTTATACTCTCCATGAAAAAAATCATAGGAGGGGAACAATGGATTTGAGGGTCACTAAGTCACCTGAAAGTCAACTAGTAGTTATAAGAGTGTGCAGTTGGCTATTACCTTTAATTTAAAAAACCGTTATCTTGTTAAGTAATTTTGCTATCCCTCATACTTTGTTTCTTCCGTAAGGATATGATTTCTCTCTCATCACATTCAACTTAGATCAATGTGTACCATGGAAACAATGTAAAGTCTAACAGACTGCCTTCTGTGGGGGATCAGGGGAGGGAAGCAAGAATAGGGGGAAAATTATAAAATTCAAAATAAATAAAAACTTTCTTTAAAAAAGGTGTGCAGTTGATTGTATCTTTAAGTTTCATAGTAGGAAGGGAACGGTTCAGAGAGTAGAAGGAGGAGGCCAGCGAGATGTGAGATTTGTGCCTTCCCCATTCAGCTAGGAGGAAGTACCATCTAAAAGTGAAGTACTTTATGCAACATCCACAACTAAAATTATTTAAATTGAGGAGACTGGATGAGATAGCAGCTAAGGTTGGTACCAAATCTAATATTCTATGATTCTGATTCCCATTAGGATGAGACTTCTCATCCAGAAAATATAATAAATGACTTCTTCAAGACCCATGAAAGCACAATTGAGCTCTGTTAATATAAGGGAAAAATACTTTATTCTAAACATGTTAGAAGAGAATTAGCCAGACTCTAGCTCTACATAACAATAGTAAAATTAGCAGCGAGCTAAAACTTTCCAGTTTTTTATCAATAAATTTCCTGGTTAGCATCTGAATGTTGCAAGAAGGATCTAGACATTCAATAGTAATTTTGTAGACTCAGATACAGTCCCACCCAGGTGTATGTTGTACTTTTTAAAACAAAGTGGTCCCATATGATATTCCCTTTTAAGTATTCAGGGAAACCATTCAACAAGTATATTACTGAAAATAAAAGTAAATATTTGTTTTTCAAATTGAACCATTTCAACCCAGGTTGAACTATTTTTGCCTCTAGTTAGGATTTCATAGGGAAATAGGAACAAAAATATCATCAAAATAAATAACATTAAGGCAACTAGGTGGCACAGTGGATAGAGCACCGGCCCTGGAGACAGGAGGACCTGAGTTCAAATGTGACCTCAGATACTTAATATTACCTAGCTGTGTGACTTTGGGCAAGTCACTCAACCCCACTGCCTTACCAAAAAAAAGTTTTAAGGAAATAATATTGTGGGAATAGAGTGCTATTCCTTGGGACTGTGACCAAACTTCAGAAAGTGTTTTTAAAAAATCTTAATTTCTAAACAGTCCACCTTATCAAAATTAAATCTATGAAAAGAATATGTCCAAGTTTCCTTTATAGTTTGTTTTTCTCCTTGACCAGATTTTCTTTCTGCTCATCATTCTTCCCTGGATATTTAATTATGCCAAATAAATATGAATCTTTCTTGTGGTTTCCATCTGCCATAATTGTGGCTGCTGATACTGGAGAGACGGCTAGATCATCTTTCTCACACCTTCATATTTGCCTGGTATAATTTCATACCCATTCAGACTTTTTGGCCCTCAGGTGACTAGGGCTGCCACAGCTCACCTGAGAGGCAGAAGGCTTCAACTCAACAGATGAATAATGCCTTCCAAGTCGGCTTCGTGGGACAGAGGCAAGTTCTCCAAGCTGGGGGCTGTCTTTGGACCTAGGAGCCTGCTCTTTGAGAGGTCTACCCTGCAGCTGTTTATGAGCAATCCCTTGCAATTCACTGCCACTGGACATCACTTCACTTCCATCTTCATCCACAAAAGCCATTCTTCCCGATGAATAGGATTTATTGCCTGGACTGTTAAGGTTTGACCTGGAAATTACATCTTTAGGCCATACCATAGGATGAAGAGATACATCTTCTCCTCTAGCCTCAGGCCACTCACCATTCTCACTGGTTCGACTAGACCTCTTCACCAGGTGTGGAGGTTCCTGTCCTACCTCTGAGGTCAAACAGTTCAAGGCTTCACCAGGAGAGTTATTTGGAGAGTCATACTCTTCGCTGACACATGCATTTTTTGTCACCTTTTTGGCCAGATGTTTCCGTCTTAGCCATCTCTGCATGCTACACATCAAGTCAACAAAACTTAGGAGGAAGGATAGAGCATTGACTCCCCAGATAAAAAGCATCATGACTGATTTCTCTGTGGGCCGAGAGTTGTAGCAATCCACCACACTGGTACAAGGGGAGTGGTAGCAGGAGAATCGCTTTGGAACCCAAAATCCAAAGAGATAGTATTGGGTACCAGCAAAACCTGCTTCAATAAGGACCTGCAGGAGAAGTTGTATTATGTATGCTGTGGAAAAATCAAGGACGTTGAGAGGAGAACAGCCAGGTCTTGGATAGAGTCCCTTCACTGCTCTATGACCAGAGTGGATAGACCTCCCTCCACAACAACCAGGCTGGTGGATCTCTCCTGCAACATGCTGGGCTCCTTTATGAAGGACATAAACACTGAACATGATGTATGGTAGGAGAATAGACAGATTCTGGATCAGCCAAAACCGGAAATGGGATACAGGAGAAAATATGTCATAGCACACATTGGAACATCCTGGCTGCAAAGTATTACAGATGAATCTCTCTTGTTCATCTTGGTAGATTGGGTAGCCTGCCAAAATGATTACTACCAGCCTCAACATTATTGTAAAGATGAGCCAGATCTTCCCTAGAAAAGAGCAAATAGGTACGGAAAAAAATAAAATGAGTATAAAGAAAATTCTAAAAACATTGTTTGAAAACAAGGGAACCAATATAGTGAGAATAGGGGATAGAGTAGAAACAGAGTGGGGGAGAGGGAGAGAATGCTTTTGGGGGGGGGGGTTAAATCCCAGGTTATGAATGATATTCTGAATAGGGTATTTAAGCTCCTTATGACTCCATTTTCCCATCTGTAAACTAATATTGCATTTGTGTTTTTAAGTGCTTTAGGATTATTAGGCAAAAAATAAACATAAAAGACTTCTTTCATTAGTTCTAATAATTTGAACTTTGAAAAAGTCCAATTCTGTCTGGGCAGAACTGAAATCTATCTTCCTGTTGTCTTTGGAAAAAAAGTATTTCCTAAATCAGCTAATGATGTAATCATGAATATAAAGGACCCACTTAAAGGAATAAATAATCTTAAGAATTTCCACTCTACACAGTAATTGTGGGTACACAGATGGATGTGGCTATCTCTATTCATAGGAGTATCTAAAATTGCTATTTGTGCTTGAAAAAAGAACCAAACTAGGGGCAACTAGGTGACTCTGGTGGAGTCAGAAGGACCTGAGTTCAAATGTGACCTCAGACACTTAATAATGACCTAGCTGTGTGATCTTGGGCAAATCACTTAACCCCATTGTCTAGCAAAAACCAAGGAAGGAAGGAAGGAAGGAAGGAAGGAAGGAAGGAAGGAAGGAAGGAAGGAAGGAAGGAAGGAAGGAAGGAAGGAAGGAAGGAAGGAAGGAAGAAAGAAAGAAAGAAAGAAAGAAAGAAAGAAAGAAAGAAAGAAAGAAAGAAAGAAAAGAGAGAGGAAGGGAGGGAGGGAGGGAAGGGGAGAGAGAGAGAGAGAGAGAGAGAGAGAGAGAGAGAGAGAGAGAGAGAATAACCAAACTAAACTTGTTCAAATTATCTGATAATCTTGACTGTTCAGTGATTGTCAATAACCTCTATTTAGTGAAATCTGCATTTGTGAAAGTTGCCATCCTTAGGGAATAGAAATAAAAAAAATTCAAAATCTTTCCAGGAGACTAACTTCAAAGAACATTTATCATCTGAACATCAACTGAACAAGCTCAAGACAATTTTTTAAATGCTCAGTTTCTGTATCTAGAGAGTGGAAAAACTGGTACAATGGAAAAAAAATATTGTACTGGGAAAGTCTCAAGTTCAAATCCCACCTCTTTCACTTATTACCTGTCTGAATTTGGGCAAGTCACTCCATGTCTATAAGCCTCATTTCTGATAAGCTGGGTCCAATTTTTCATGATTGCCTTTGGGGTTTTCTTGTCAAAGATACTGGAGTGGTTTGCCATTTCCTTCTCCAGTTCATTTTATAGATGAGGAAGCTGAGGCAAACAGGAATGAGTGATCTGCCCAGGGTCACACAGGTAGTAAGTGTCTGAGCCTGGACTTGAACTCTGGTCTTCCTGACCAGACCTGGTACTCTATCAACTGTACCATCTAGCTACCAAACCTCAGTATCCCAATATGTAAATGAGGGGATTGGATTCAGTAATTTCTAAGGACTAAATTATGATCTCCCAGCTATAGATCAATGATCCTATGAATATGAATAATAAGGAGGGAAGACAGGGAGAAAAGGGTGTGGAGTCTATTGCCTATTAAAAGTAATAAAAGATGAGGGTAAAATAAATATATGATAGCATAATTTTTAAAAAACCTTTTAAAACACAAATTTATCTTATTGCAACTTTTCAAAGGAATAAGAAAGCAGATTATCAACTAAGTATTTAAAACACTTAAAATTATGCTGGAAGAAAAAATATATTTAATGTATATCTAATTTATTTTTGCAAAATTGTCTCCATTCCTGGTAACTTGAGTAAGGGAATAACAGTTTAAAAATACTCTTTCCCACCTGTTCTAGTCTTCAAACACAACACTTGTGTCAATGAAAGGAGAGTTGGTTAAATTTCAAACAGCATTTCACTTATGATCTTCTTAAGTAACCACAGTCAAATGAGAGTAAAATGTAGAAGGAAAAAATGAAGCAAAGTCAGAACCTACTGGAAGGGGGGAAAAACCTTTAGGTCCTTTATTGATAAAGTTAATGGAAACTTATTCTTTAAAACTCAAATAGAAAGACTAAAAATAGAAAACTAAGTCATAGTCTAGAAGAGAAATTGAATTGTCAGTTTTGGTAAAAGGAAAATAGATAAATTAAATAAAAATACTCACCCACAATTGTTACATTGCAGTTTAGCGTGATGATAAGAAACCCCAGCAAGTCCCAACCTTCCATATTTCAGTAATTCCCCAAATTCTAAGTTGCAAGAGATCATGGAATGTGGTGCTTTCCAGACCTAAAGAAAATAGGGAAAATCCAACAGGATTATATGTTTGTTTGTTTGTTTTTAATCTAGGAAGAAGTCCAAAGATTTAACCTGGAAATGTGAAAAAATAGAATTGGTGATGAGTCCATTGACAGAAGCCCAATTTCTTCTTCCTTAAGTTTAAACTTCAGGGAACTGATTGCTTCCAAGGCTGGTCATTTCCTGACAACTGCAAAGAGACAAAAAGATGACAGCAGTTATCCAAGCCATTCTAAGTTATTCTTACTCTCTCTAAGGCATTCCAACCTCTTGGCCTTGTTCCCATGTCTAAGTTATGAGAGTCAGGTGTCTTTAGAATACACATGCAATGCAGTTTTATTAGAGGTCCAAAAATATCAATTACTTCACCCCCAGAAGTTACTGTACAGTAACTGAAAGATTTGAGGGACATTCAAACTTTTCTTTTTAAAACAAGTTATTTTCTTGGCTATCTCCTTCTTGTAAATCTTCCTTTTTTGTAAATATTTCCATGGCCATGTTCTGTTTGTTGTTATATTGTCAATTTAGTAGTGTCTGACTTCATGACCTACTTGAGGTTTATTTGGCAAAGATACTGGAGCGATTTGCCATTTCCTTCCCCAGCTCATTTTAGAGTTGAAAAAATTGAGGCAATCAGGGTTAAGTGACTTATCAAGGGTCACACAGCTAGTAAGGGTCTAAGGCATATTGGAACTCAGGTCCAACATTCTATCCATTTCACCACTTAGCTGCCCCAAGCTCTAAGTAAGAGGACTCAAAATGCTTTCTTTTTGGTTCTCATACTCATCTCCTCTATGAAACATTCCCTGATTACAAACCAAAGTGGTCATCATCTTTATTTTAAATTCCTACAACACTTAGGAATATATGTCATTAACATTATTTTGTTCTACCTTTTTATGATTATTCTTCCTTTTTTCAGGAATTTATATATTTTCTCCCCAACTAGATGTTAAACTTGGAAAGAGACTCTCAATATCTTATTCTAGGACCTAGTACACAGCATCTGTTTCCCAAATGCCTACAAACACATTGTATGAATTTACATGGACTGAATCATATCATATTTATATCCCAAATTCCCTTATTCCATCAGTCATAAGAAAATACCTTATACATACCTGAAGATATAAAACCAAGATATATTGCTCTGGTTTTTTTCCTTCTAATTCCTCCCTATGAGGTTTGAAGTGTTGGGTCTTGACTAACTATATGACCTCGAGCATGTCACTTAAGCCTGTTTACCTCAGTTTCTCAGTTTACAAGCTAGCTTGTAAAACAAGTTAGAGATGGAAATGGTAAACTACACTAGTATCTTTGCCAAGAAAATCTCAAATGGGGTCATGAAGAATCAGACATAACTGAAAAATGATTCTATAACACATCTACTTTTCTACAACTTCCACCTGTCAGTCCATCCCTTCCCTAAAGTAAATAATTGAAAATAATATTTTTGAATTTCAGAATCAAAAGTTTTATTTTCTGTATTTGTCATATTTTATTGACTGAATTTTAATAAAATCTTGTTTCTGGATGTGTCCCATTTTAAAAGTGACAAAAGGAGATAGAACATCGGGTCTGAAGTCAGGAAGACCTGAATTCAAATCTGACCTCAGACACTTACTAGTGGTATGACCCAGGGCAAGTCACTTTATACTATTTGCCTCAGTTTCCTCATCTATAAATTGAGTTGGAGAAGAAAATGAAAAATCACTTTAGTATCTCTGCCAAGAAAACCCTGAATAAGTTCACAAAGAGTTAGCTACTACTGAACAATAGCAATGACAAACCTATTTGGGGGGAGGGGGGAACAGAAAGTGGAAATAAGTAGCCAATTCTTAGAAAGTTTCCCCAACAGAAGGGTTTCACCAAAGTTTCTTTTCATCTTTGTAGAAAAAATAGAGCTCTCTCTAGTCTATGAATCCGAACAAGTTCCTCCTTGAAAATAATATGTTTTAGGGGCGGCTAGGTGGCATAGTGAATAAAGCACCAGCCTTGGAGTCAGGAGTACCTGGGTTCAAATCCAGTCTCAGACAGTTAATAATTACCTAGCTGTGTGGCCTTGGGCAAGCCACTTAACCCCATTTGCCTTGCAAAAACCTAAAAAAATAAAAAGAAATAAAAAGAAAATAATATGTTTTGCTGGACTCTGATTAGGCATCTATAGAAAAGAACTGCTATTGGAGAAAATGATCAACAAATACAAATTCTGTAACAGCAATTGTGATCTGAGCATAAAACAATAGAACAGGTTTGGGAAATTTTGCTTTCCCAGGACACTTTAGAATTGAGAAAATGTTATTACTCATTTTAAAATAAATTTTATTGTTTTTATTTTACTCCTGGTGAGAGACCCCCCTTTATGTAAGCAGATCAGTTATTTCTTTGCAACTTAGCCTTAGAGAGTGCCAAGGACACTGAAATGACATCAAACAAAGCAAATATTTGTCAGAGGTGGACTTGAAACCCAGGTCTTACTGATTCCAATGTCAGTTCTTCATTCTATACATCACCTACTGACCATACTCACCAATTTTTATTGTGAAAGTAAATAATTATTTCATTGGAGCTGAGTGATTTTGAACAAATCACTTAATCTTGATTAATCTTCTGTAAAACAGAAATAATGCCTATCCTAACTACTTTACAGTGTGATTTTTGAGCCAATTGAGAAAAATGAATTGAGTCAAATGAGAAAAATGCCCAGGCATAACTATATGCCAGTAAAGAACACCTCAATTCCATTTTTAATTCCCTACCCATTATCTCACCAGCACATACTCTTTGTCATCTTCTAAACAAGCTATCTTTATTCACTGACTCTATCTTCATATATGTATATAAATATATATTTCTCAGATATCCACAAGAAAATGCTGGTATTTCACTTGGTTACAACATAAAACAAGCTAGGGAAAGATGAGGAGGAATAGAAAAAGCCAGGTTTGACCATATCATCCTAGAATCATTTAGGATTGAGGAACTCTGTTATGTTCTGGCTAGATGTGGACCAAGGTTTGGTTGGTTGGTTTTGTCCTTAGTTATCAAAGAAGACCAAAATGACAGCACTATGTTTGAGACAAATGACAGTATTTACGATTGTGGCTGATCAGACCCATATGAGCTCAGAATGCTCTACCACAGGTTGGGTACAAGTAGTCCATGTGAACACCTTACATATGACACACTTCCTTTGAGCTGCTTCAATTCTGCCTTCCTCATAGATCGCAGCACCCTCCCTGATGAGGGCACACCATGCTGGGTGGTCCTGAACAATCAATTCTAAAATTCTTCAATGAGCCCTTCACAGGGTCTTGATATGACTTCTTCTGACCCCCTTGTGAGCACTTGCCCACTGTGAGTTCTCCATAAAATAGTTTTTCTGAAAAGCATATATCTGGAATTCTAACAATGTACCCAGTTCATTGTAGTTGTGCTCTCTATAGTAATGTTGGAATGCCAGGGCAGTTTATCTCAAGAAAGGACCTTGGTGTCTGGTATCTTCTCCTGTCAGGTGATCTTCAGAATCTTCCTAAGACAATTTAAATAGAAAGGATTCAGTTTCTTGACATGGCGCTGGTAGACTGTCCAGGTTTCACAGGCATATAGCAATGAAGTCATCACAACAGCCCTGTAGACTTCAGTTTGGTAGTCAGTCTAATAACTCTCCTCTCCCACACTTTCTTTTGGAGCCTCCCAAATACTAAGCTAGCTCTGGTAATGTGAGTGTCAAACTCATTGTCAATATGTATCTCCCTAGAAAGAACACTGTCAAGGTAAGTGAACTTGTCTTACAGTATTCAAAACTTCTCCATTTGCTGTAATCCATGGTTCCACATATGGGTGGTGTGGTGCTGGCTGATGGAGCCACTGGGTTTTCTTGGTGTTAATTGTTAGACCAAGATGAGCACAAGCAGCAGAGAATTGATCCTTACTTAGTTGCATCTCATCTTCAGAGTCTGCAAAGAGAAGATCCTGCACCAACAATCCTTCCACTTTGGTCTTGGCTTGTAGCCTTTTCAAGTTGAAGAATTTACTATGCTAGCTGAGCTTGAGCCCATGATCATCCTCCTTGAAGGCATTTGATAACATGGCTGAAAATACCTTGCTAAAAAATGGGATACATTCTTGTTGCACTCCATTGGTGCCTGGGAAATCTTGAGAGCATCATCCCCTATCCAGAATCTAGTCAAGCATGCCATCCTGAAGCTGGCATAACAATCCTGATGAACTTCTCTGGGCAACCAGATTTTGACATAATTTTCCATAAACCCTCACAATTGACAGTATCAAAGGCCTTGGTCAGATCTACAAACATCCTATAGAGACCTCTATTCTGTTTCTGGTATTTTTCTTGGAGTTGTTGGGCAGCAAACACCATATCAACTGTTCTTCAACTCTTTCTGAAGCCACACTGGCTCTCAGGGAGGTGACCATCTTCCAGGTGAAGGATCAGCCTATTGAGGACAACTCTGGCAAAAATCTTACCAGCAATGACTAAAAGAGAAATAAATACCCCTCTGATTGTCACAGGACAATCTATTCCCTTTACCTTTATAGAGATGGATAATGAAGGCATCCTTGAATTCTTGGGGGAATAACCTCTTCATGCCATATAACCTAAAAATTTTAGTCAGTTTTTGGATGAGCAGTGCCCCCCCCAACTTGTAGATCTCATCTGGAATAGAATCAGCACCAGATACTTTGCCACTTGAAAGGACATTCAAATGTCTAATGACATTCAAAACCTCTTCTTCAGTTGGAACTACAGTTAGGAACTGATTGACTTCAACTTGAGATAAAGGGTCAATGGCTTCTGCATTGATTAATGATGGTCTGTTAAGATTACTGTGGGGGCAGTTAGGTAGGGCAGTGGATAGAGCACTGGCCCTGGAGTCAGGAGGACCTTAGTTCAAATCCAACCTCAGACACTTAATAATTGCCTAGCTATGTGACCTTGGGCAAGTCACTCAACCCCATTGCCTTGTTATAAAAAAAACCCCACTGTGGAAGTGTTCAGCCCTTCTGTCTAGGATCATGTCACTATTATTAATCATTGTGGATCCATTAGCCTTGAGTAGTTGAGATGCATCATAGGTCTATTCAGGGCATCATTAAAGCATTTTGGTTTGTTACTGTCTGCATAAAACTGAATTTCATCTGTCTTTTTACTGAGCCAAGATCCCTGCATCTCCCTAAAATTTGCTTAGACTTCTCTTTTGATGGAATTAAATGCCCTTCTTAGAAATGGATGAACTTCTATACTTCCCCAACCAGTCTTGGTGTTTGTGAGTGTTCTGACCCAGATGAGGCAATGCAGTGCTATACACCAGATCTCTGAATGCTGCCCACTCTTTTTCTGCTCTCTGTAGTAGAGTTTGAATGCTTGGCAGTTTAGCTTGAGAAAGTCTGATGTCCTATTCTGCCAGGTGATCTTCCCAATTTTCCTCAGACAATTGGAATGGAAGTGATTCAGTTTCCTGACATGGCGCTGGTAGGCTGTCCAGGCTTCACAGGCATATAGTAATAAGGTCGGCACAACAGCTCTGGATTCCTTCAGTTTGACAGGCAGTTTAATACCTTTTTTTCTCCTACATGTTCCTCCAGAGCTTTCAAAACACGGAGCTAGCAACAAATTAACCACAAGTACTTACTCAAATGTAATACAGTTCTGTTGCACATAGTAATTAAGACTTATTTAAGTTTGTGTGGGGTTTTTTTTTAAGGAGCTGCTAAATTATCTCATTTCAGAATTGAAGGTTTTACTGGCACTGCTCAAGATTTAAATAACTTTTAAGAAATTTTAAAATACTGGATGGAGAACAAATGTTCAGCAGCTGTAGACACAACAGAATAATCTTGTCTGACATTTGCATTCCATTTCCATATTTAAGTTCCCTTTCCCAATTAACAAAATAAATAATAATAGCCTATTCAACCAATAGTATATATTTGTTCCAAGGATTAAATACTCCAAGATCCCAGTTACTCTGCATCTAAACAAAATTTTAGTCAATGGAAAAAGAGGAAATCCATGAATGCCAGTACTCAGCAGTCTAAATGCAAGGGAGACAGAGCTCATTAAACTTAGCTGTCAGTTGGCCCGGGAGTTCTAAACTTGTCCCATTCTTTAATGGTTATTCCTCAAAGTGCCCCCCCACCCCATGTTCAGGTCCCACAGCTGACAAGAATAAAGGTCAACTGGGTCAACTCCTTTGTGAATCTGTTTGCATCTTGGCTGGGAATGTATTTTGAAAAGGAAGGTGCGGTGATAATTAATAATAAAACCAGCAATAATAACTATCATTTAATGATATTCTTTACACCATTATGTTTGATCCTTGAAACAGTCCTGTGCGATC
The DNA here is from genome assembly GCF_037893015.1 of Macrotis lagotis. NCBI lineage: Eukaryota > Metazoa > Chordata > Mammalia > Peramelemorphia > Peramelidae > Macrotis > Macrotis lagotis. The sequence goes on along the minus strand of NC_133664.1, from coordinate 74,319,328 downwards.
AGTGACATTTCACAGATAAAGTAACTGAGGCTGACAGGTAAAGTGACTTAGAATCAATAAGTGCCAAAGGCCAGATTTACATTTGGGTTGGGTTTTTTTGATTCCAAGGCCAACATTCTATTCACTATGCCAACTACCGAAAAAATTCATCTATTGTGTTCTACCTCAGCTCAACCATGACCCTAAATTCTGAGCTGGGGGAGGGCCTGATGAGGTGAGAGTAGGTTTGCTTTGAAGGAGACTGAGATAGGGAATCAATTAGGGAAAAGTAAAAAGATTGACTGCAGTACTGAGTACCCATCATTCTTCTTTCCTTTCTTATTTTGAAAAAAAGTATTTTCATTGATTCTCTGCTTTCTCCTCAACCACTCTCTTTTGAAACCCATTAAAATCTGGGATCCCCAGCCATTACCATTCTATTGTAAATTGTTCTCTCCAAGACCTCCTGGTACCCAAATTTAATATAATTTTCTATGCTCATCTTCCAGGACTTTTCTTCAGCATTTGTTTTTGTATCCCCTTTTGGATATCTCTTTTTTTATTAATTTCAGAAATACTATACTCTCTTGGAAACACTTCTCTATATCTTTGAATGGCTCCTAATTATGTTTCTGACTCCACCTATTAACTTGCATGTCATGGCATCACCTCCCTGAAATCAGGGTCATCTTTGAGAACGACAGGCAGGGGCAGCTAGGTGGCGTAGTAGATAAAGCACTGGCCTTGGAGTCAGGAGTACCTGAGTTCAAATTTGACCACAGACACTTAATAATTACCTAGCTGTATGGCCTTGGGCAAGCCACTTAACCTCGTTTGCCTTGCAAAAACAAAAACAAAAAAAGGGAGGAGGTTTCTCCAATGGAAGTCCCCTTATTGATGACAGCAGAGAATGAAGGGCAAACAACAGTGGGAATTCCTCAGACTTTTGACCTTGATCCTCATCTCTTTTTTATTTGTTTTATAGATGCCATTTATTATCATGGTTGCTTCTAGGAACAGCTTTCTACCCTCCCCTTCTAGAAAGTTTTCCCTATATACCCATAGTCTTCTACCCCTCCAATAAGTGAAACAAGGAGCATTTTAATGATTATCCTTGGAACCAAGCTTTGTTATAGGGCTCAGTGTGGTTTTTGTTTTTCAAGAGATTTATCTGTGTCCAGATTGTTCCTGCCCCTCCCTTTCCCACTTCCAGTAAACTATAAGGTGATTGAGGGCAGGAACTCTTATTATTTGGAAGGTGACCAAGACAAAATCAAATTCAATTTAAACATTCATCCAGCCCTGAGTCTGTGGCCCTCCCAGACCTCTTATTTTTTTAACTTCACTGTTTGGCCTTGCAAGGTCTGTAAACCAGGATAACAAAATAATGTTTGTTAAGTGTGTTTTGTTTTCTGTTATTCTATTTGTTTTCAGTAATAACCAAGGGGAGAAACTAAGAAAGTGAACCATGATTTAGTTGGATTATTTGAATGCCATACAGAGAGAAGATTGACTAAGAGTTTCTCAGATAAAGAAAGAATAGCATCAGGCTCTGTCTTTGTCCCTGTGTTGTCCCTCAACCCCCCCCCCCCAACCAGGATCTCTAATATGTACCTCTAGTATCTTTTAATTTGTCTCATTCTGTCTCTGAATTCCACCCTCTTCTCTCTTTTGAAATACAAGAAGTTATAATGAAATCTATTTTAAAACCCACATCTATTATCTGAATTTAAACATAATCCCCCAAGGATTTGTTGTTGGGCTGAATTAGGACAAGAGAGAAGCCTCTTCTCTCTGGAATGAAGAAAGGCTCAGAAAGAAGAAAAAAAAGATGAGCTCATGTTGGTCTCATGCAGCTTATTTTGTCATACAAAATACCAAGGCTCGCCTCTGGCAGTCTTTTTTAATTCAATTTTCCCCTTTAAGAACTAAAACAAATAAAAGTCAGGGAACAACCAATTCCTTTATTAGCCTTTTCATTTTATACAACCTATACATGCATGGAAGGGATTAATATAGTTATTGAGGATTATTTCTCAAAAAGAAAAGAAGGAAAATAACAAAAATGGCAAATGAAAAACTGAAAATAAGACAGCTTGGACTAGATGATCTGTAAAGTTATTTCAACGCTAATATTCTTAGATTTTTATGTTCCCAAGCAAAAGTTTGGGAGAGTGAAAGTAATCATTAGAAATGGAATAAAAAGGAAGTGAAGGCAAACTGTGTATATAAGAACCAGAAAATAGAACACTTTTTTTCATCCAAAGTGTATGGTAAGACCAAAATAAATATTAGTTTATTGGCAAATGAATGAATGAAGAACACATCTATTCAATGTTACAAAAGCACTGTGCTAAGTGATAAGGATACAGTTAGAAAGGCATGACAGCCCCCTACCTTCAAAGAGCTTACATTCTACAAAGAAAAGACAACTCAGAGAAAACCTTTCAGTCCCATGATTCTTAAGGCACAGAAGCAAAGCAGATGAAAATGCATCCTTTTAAAGATTTCCATTACAAAACCATATCTGTTTTTGATAGTTAAATTATCTGATAATACTAAAAGATTAGAAGAGAAGAACTTTCTTTTCTGAATTTTCAGTCGCTGTTGAGGTTGAGGAAAAATGGACATTACTAGTTGCTACCTTCTAGGATGGCAGGAGGAGTTGAGGGTGAGAGGGTATTTTTTTTTCCAGTTTAACAAGGCAATAGTTAATGGTGATGTTGTTCCACATTCTGCTTGTTCACACTAGTGACAATTTGTATCATCTCTCTGTCATCTGCTTCCCTTTACCCTAGAGGTATTTACAGAAATATATTTAGCCCTGATTTCTCCATAAAGAAGTATGTGTCATGGATTTATCCATAGAGAAGTCAATGGTTACTTCTATTTTAAAATATGTAAACAGAGTGACTGATGAAATTACAATACCAAACAAACCCCCTCCACCCCTCTACTCCAAAACACACACACACAAACACACACACAAACACACACACACACTAATGATAGATGTGTGTTGAAAGTACTAGATTAATATCTCCATAGTGGCCCAGTGGATAGAATGCCAACCAGGAAAACAACTTTGTGAATTCAAATCTGACCTCAAATACTTACTAGCTGTGTGACATTGGGTAAATCATTTCAGTCTTGTTGCCACAGTTTCTTCAACTATAAAATGAATTAGGGAAGAAATAGCAAACCACTCCAGTAGCTTTGCCAAGAAAAACCCAAATGAAATCACAAAAAAGTCAGATAAGACTGAATCAACTGAACAACTACAAAAAAAGGTTCAAATATATCAACACATAAAAGAAGTAAAACAAATAAAAGCAAAACCTCTTTCTAGATAGCCTTTATTAGTATGACAATCATTTAGTAAATAACTAAATGGCCCAAAAAGTAAAATGATCTACCTAGGGTTCACATAGTTGTAACTCATCTCAAAATTCAGTCATTCTTCACCTCAACTGAGTCTTCACTAATGTTCTACAAGCCTCCCATTCCTTTCAGTGATTATCTTTTCTTTTTTCTCTTTGCCCCACCCTTATAATACCAGACCATTTGTCTACTTCATTAATATCTAAGCCATCTATAATCATGGGGTCATCTGCTCACCAGAAAGCTGGCAGAGGATAACTGCTAGAGAGCTGGCATTGGAGTCTTTAACATCTACCTCTTCCACATACTGTCCTTGGGAAAGTCACTAGAATCCTCAGGTAGCTTTCAGACTCTAACAATACTGAGAGAGGAAGTTCCTCATCAGAAATAGTATCAAGAGCCAATTTAAAAAAATCATGGCTGAATCCCTAGCTAGAAGGGACTTTCCTTAGATTCTTCTCACCCATTCTCAGCGTTCAGGAACCTAAAAAAGATCTCAGCTTAAAAAGATCACCATATTTCATCCTTAGCCATCTGGACCTATGTCTTGCCACTGAACTCCCATGACTCTGGAGGAGAGAATGAGACTGATAACTGCTCGGTTCTGTCTTACTTTAATCCATTTCATTTGCAAATAAAGACATCCTCCTCCTAATCGCATTGGTCCTCTTCCAGAATGAAGGACGAACATCAACAAAACTCAAACACAAGCACCTTCCAGCCAACAAGGCATTCTAGTTCTCAAAGACATATCTTTAATCCCATTCCCTGTCCTCCTGCTCTAGGACCTTGTTCTAGTAGCCATTTCCTCTCTTGCATATACAGTTGAGATCTTTCTCTCCTCTAGTTTCTTCTCACAAACTTATTAGCATGCTCAGATCTTCCTAGTCTTTCAAAAACAGCCCCCAACAGCTCTCTTCCCTTGATTTTTCTAACCACTTCAGCTTCCACACCAACTTCCAGCTCTCTTTTTCTTCCCAGCCAAACTTCTTGACAAAAGTTTTCTTTATTTGATGCTTCCTCTTCCTCTACCCAGTTTCTCCTAAATCCTCCCTCTCTACCTTTGACACAACTCTCAAAGGTTAAACAGTCATTTCCCAAATCACCAGATAGAAAGGCATCCTTTTGTCATCCTTCTTGATCTTTTGCAGTATTTTTTTACAGTTGACGAGCACCCCCTTTATTACAAGGGTCTCTTTTCTCTCCCTCTCTTTCTGTCTTTCTGTCTCTCTTTTTCCAAGCCTCTGTCTCTCTCTCTGACTCTTTCTCATTTCCTTCATCCCCATGGTTTCATTCCCTATCTCTCTATGCCAGTGACATACAGGATATGTTTCATCAGCATCTTAAATTCAGCATGTCCAAAAGCAATTTTATTATATAGCTTTCCTCTGCTATCTAGCCTTCCAACATAAGTGAAAATTCCCCTCTAAATTATTGTGACCACACACATACACACACACATTTGTTTCATTTCCTTCTTTAAGTCTTTTGTGGCAAATTGTCACATTTGGAAGAAAATACTATTGAAATGAAAATTGAGATCTAGTCACTCCATTTTACCCTCTCACTAGATTCTAGAATATTTTCTTCTACTTTCCTCCTTACTGGACTCACTTAGAAAGTGATGCTAAATTTATTAAGGAGTCTCATACTTAAGTACTCAAGACTACTTAAGACCAAACTCAGAGATCTAATGACATCTACATTGCTTCACCTTGCTCCTGTTTTCCCAAACCTTCACTTTATATCCCTGGATGCTACACTTTCCCCTTGATCTCTTCAGGTCTCAGTTTCCTCATATGCAAAATGGAGATTGAAGCAGCATGGAATAGCTGACAGCTGACCTCAAAGTCAAGAAGATTTGAGGATAAGTGTCAGCTTGAGAATATGACTTCAACTTTCTCTGTAACCCTGGGCAAGGAATTTAACCTCTTGGTGCCCAGGCAACTTAAGACTATAACTTGCAAAGGAAGTACTGACTTGCTCTGGTATAGGGAATTATCTCATCAGTAGCTCCCTCTACCACTGAAATCATAGTTCAGGTCCCCAAAATGGGGATTATAAAACTTAAAAACTATCAAAAAGTTTTACTGTTGCCTTTTGGTTTTTTTTAACATTTCTAATTTAGATATGCTTCCCCAATGTAACAAAGAAAAAAAATGCAAGTAAAACTAGTTGATAGCAACTGAGTCCAGCAGTCAATCCATATGCAACCCCAGCCCCAAAGCCCATTGGTATGGAATGCTTCAAACACCATATAAATGTCAGTTATTACTATTTGTTTTTAATCTTTTTTCATTGAAGTTCAAATAGAATTGGTCCTAGAATAAGTTACTGTCTTTTCTGATATTATTGTTGTATATTTAAGGTTCTGCAGACTATCATGCAGATTGATAAAATGACTACTTTATGTAATGGGATGAAAGTACTGAGATGGAATGTCATCCTCTGAAGGTTAATTGAAAACATCTTTGTACCAACTCCAACAGCAGAAGGGACAAAGGAAATGATAGATCTGCTACATAATGTTCTCACAGGATTACAATTTTTTTTTTGCACTGTCTCTATAGTTTGAGACCTATTCATTCAGTGTTGCTTGGAAAGTATATATTTATTTTAAAATATAGTTCTAATTTTTTTTGAATCATTATGTCTGGTAAGCAACAGTTTGTCTATGAGATAATGCTAATGCTCCAGTATAGTTAATGTATTGAATTCTTAAGAATATATGGAAGTCTATGACTAAGGAAGAGTTGGAGAACATCACTAAAAACCAATTAGATGATTTCGATTACATTAAATTAAAAAGTTTTTGCACAGATAAAACCAATGTAATCAAGATCAAAAGAAAAGTAGTAAATTGGGAAACAATCTTTACAACTAATGATTCTGACAAAGGACTCATTTCTAAAATATACAGAGAACTGAGTCATATTTTTAAAACAAAAAACCATTCCCCAATTGACAAATGGTCAAAGGATATGCAAAGGCAATTCACAGATGAAGAGATCAAAGCAATCCATAGCCATAAAAAAATGCTCTAAATCATTAATTATTAGAGAAATGAAAATTAAAGCTTCGCTGAGGTACCACCTCACACTTCTCAGATTGACCAGTATGACCAGGAAGGATAATGATCATTGTTGGAAGGGATGTGGGAAATCTGGGACACTATTACACTGTTGGTGGAGCTGTGAACTCATCCAACCCTTCTGGAGAGCTATTTGGAACTATGCCCAAAGGGCAACAAAAATGTGCATACCCTTTGACCCAGCAATACCACTACTGGGTCTATACCCTTAAGAGATGAGGAAAAAGGGTAAAAACATTACTTGTACAAAAATATTTATAGCAGCCCTGTTTGTGGTGGCAAAGAATTGGAAATCCAGTAAATGTCCTTCAATTGGGGAATGGTTTAGCAAACTGTGGTATATGTCATGGAACACTATTGTTCTATTAGAAACCAGGAGGGACAGGATTTCAGGGAAACCTGGAGGGATTTGCATGAACTGATGCTGAGCGAGATGAGTAGAATCAGAAAAACACTGTACACCCTAACAGCAACATGGGAGTAATGTTCAACCTTGAAGGACTTGCTCATTCCATCAGTGCAACAACTGAGAACAATTTTGGGCTGTCTGCAAAGGAGAGTGCCATCTGTATCCAGATAAGGAGCTGTGGAGTTTGAACAAAGTACAAGGACCATTCCCTTTAATTCGGAAAAAAAAAAAAACCCAGATGTCTTATGGTTTGATCTGGTTACCTCTGAGAATTCTGTTCTCTTTAAGGATATGATTTCTCTCTCATCACACCCATTTGGATCGAGGTACAACATGGAAACAAAGTAAAGACTGATGGAGTGCTATCTGTGGGGTGGGGGTGGGGGGAGGGAAGCAAGATTGGGGGAAAACTGTAAAACTCAAATAATATCTTTAATAAAAATTTAAAAAAAAAGAATATATGGAAGTCAAGGCAGCTAGATGGTACAGTGGATAGAACACTGGCCCTGGAGTCAGAAGGACCTGAGTTTAAATCTAGCCTCAAATATCTAATAATTACCTACCTGTGTGATCTTGGACAAGTCACTTAACCCCACTGCCTTAAATGAATAAAATTTTTAAAAAAGGAAATAAAAAAGAATATATGGAAGTCTATATTTGTAATATAGGAATTTCTCATCTGTCAGTTTAAAAAAGTTAACCTTCTGGTGTTTAATTCTAACTATTTAGGTCTTCTAGTTATTCGGTAAGCATCTAGGAAGCACAGGGAACAGCGCACCTGCTCTGAAATTAGGAAATCAAATTTGATCTCAGACACTTACTAGCTCTATGACACTAGCCAAGTTATTTAACCTCCATTTGCCTCAATTTACTCAACTGTAAAATCTGGATTTCAGCAGAACTTATATATGTGATTAGCAAATAAGATAATCTTTATCATGCTTGCACTTAGGAGGTTCTATACAATGCTTATTCTTTCCCCCTTATTCTCTTTCTCTCACTCTCACCCAATAGGTTTTCAATAGTCAGTCATATGTCACATAATCCCTATTATTCCTTTGCATAATCTGCTTTGATCATTACATCAAGCTTAATTAATAATAATCTTTCCATGATTTCTTGGGACAGTGCTGTAGGCCTTAATTAGTATCATTAACTTCTCCTTTTCTATAAACAAATGCATATGACTCCTTTGCTTTGTCAACATATTGTTGTTATTGCTATGATGTTTTAACATCACAGTTGATAAGAATTTGTATATAAATAAAGCAGTATCATAATAATAATTTGTTTTCATTTCATTCATGACATTCTATCTCACTCTTAGGAGGATGTATATGCCTGACATCAGGTAAAACCACCTAACTTTATAGCAAATATTTAAATAGAAAAATAAAGGAAATTAAGAGAGGAACTTTAAACTGAAGACAGCTGACCTTGGTATCTATGACTATGTGTATGTGTGTGTGTGTGTGTGTGTGTGTATGGATGTGTGTGTGTGTGTATATGCATATATATGTAGAGAGAGAGAGGTTAAAGATATTAGCAATTCTTTGTTAATAGCAGCATCTATAAGATTAAGTTGGAGAATTTTACATATTATATTTCAGGATTGACTTTTTGGAAAAAAAATCTCTACTGTAGCTACAATTTCTAAAAGCTGGTTTTTCCCCCCAAATAGATGAATAGGATTTAAAAAAAAATATTGTGTGTGTGTGTGTATGTGTGTGTGTGTGCATTTATGTGTGTGCATGCTACTTATTCAGCAAAAGGGCTGACTAATCAAATAACAAAATAGGGGACTGGATGGTATTCTACCAATGTGATTCATAGTCTGAATGATATTCTCTTCAATGTCTGAAATAGGATGACTTTTCTTTTTTCTCTGCTGAAACCCAAAACTTGGGAACATTAACACGCAAAGGTTGGATACTAAGGGACCCCCATGGTCTCATTTAGATTCTTTCCCTTAAGGTCACAAGCTTCCATCATATTCTTTTTAGTTGTTTTAGTTTCAGGGTTTAATATAAGTTTATTGTTAACAAAAAAATTGATGGTTTCAATTTTAATTTGAAAAAATTATCTTTTTAAAAATTGATAAAAAATTAAAATTCCATTTTTGAGACTCTGTCACAATGTCCTGACTACCTTGGATGCTATTTCTCAATAAGAAAGGTAGTTTCTGAAAGGATCTTGATTATATATAATGGAGATTGGAGCAATTGGAGGAGATGTGGAGATTCTGAAACTGGTTCTAATCAACTAACCTCTTATTAAAAAGAAGGCTCTTTACAGAGGCATTAAAAAATTGGCCATTTCAGCTACTGTCTTTGTCCCATTTATCTGGGAAGGAGAAATCTCACATGATTCCTTCAATCATGGCACCTGGTGAAAGAAGCACAGTCTCCAATCTTGGGAGATCCAAAAAAATCAGGAGAGCAAGGGTCAGTAATAGGAAGTTATCCTGCATTCAATGCAGATTTGAGAAGCAAGGAACAAGCTTTGGGATTCCTATTGATCAGGTTTCATCTGGCAGCTGTATAGCATCTGAACATGAACTTGGTGGGGCTAATTCAGGGTAGGAATTAAGTTAAATTTCAAGTCTACTCTTCTGGTGATGGAGGTGGAGAGTAGGTACCTGAGGTGTTAAAGGAAATGTTAGCTTTTTTATGCTATTATCTTTGAGGTTAACATCCCTTTATAAGAGTTCCCTGATGGTAAATAGTTAAAAAGAAATAGGGATGCTTGTAACTGGTCCCTTACCAAAAGGGAGGAAACATAGCCAGTGGGAGTTTGAGTAAAACCAGTCCTCTCAAGGTCTCTGAGTTGGGATTGAGGAGAGATTTAATAGGTATGACTATTATTATATATGGAAACAGGGTCCAAGTTAACACACTTTAAGGGAAGTTAGAAAGAGCAATAGGTGGTCTTGAAGTCAGGAGGACCTGATTTCAAATCTAGCCTCATATACATACTAGTTATGTGACCTTGGGCAAGTCACTTAACTTTGCCTCATATCCAGGGTCATCTCTAGTCATCCTGATCTATAGCTGGCCACTAATCACAGATGTCTGTGGAGTAGAAAGTGAGGCTGGCATCTTAGCACAGCATCCCCTTCCTCAAATCCAATTCATATGCATGTCATAGCATCACCTCCTGATGTCAAAGTCTTCCTTGAGAATGAAGGACAAACATCATTACTACACTCAAACAAAAGGAATCTCTACTTGAAAAAAGTATGTTCACAAAGCACACCGAAATTTAAATAAGCTCAGCTATGACACTATCGATAAGACTCTTTGCAAGGAGAGATATCTGTATGGAGAAAACTTATTCAATCTTCTCCCAAGTATTTGGGGAGTCTATTATATGTCTAGGTCTAAGTTCTTGGTTTAAAGTTAAGAATTCAGTACCAAGCTCTGTCACTCTGGGTACCTCAGAGCTCCTGTGTTCCAGGAAGGAACAGAAATTTAGAAACTGGAGACTAGACATACATTTCATTGGAATGGCCAGCTGTGGCGGGTTCCCCGTGAAGACCATTTGCTACTCCTGGGAAGCACATCCAATTTAATTTTATTAAATTCCTCTCTAGATGCTTAGATGGGGCTATTTAATCCTTATAGAATACAAAGGAAAATAAATATCTTTGGTCTTAATTCCAAGGTGTTTTGTGATCAACTCCATCCATTATCTGGATGATCATTTAGACAATGTAGGAAAAATTCTTCCCAAATGAAAATTATAGAGTCTCAGTCAGAAGGAGTATCCCAGACCATCTCATCCAGTCAGTACTTGAAGAAGAAATTCCTCGAGGGTATATTCAACGAATGGCCACCCAGTCTTTGCTTAGAGACTTTTAGTTTCAGGGAACCCATTACCTCCCCACACATCCCATTGAACTTGGGGTGAGTTTTAATGTGAAGGAAGTTTTTCTTCAATCAACCTAAATCTTCCTCTCTTCAATTTTCACTCACTTCTCCTAGTTTTTTCCTTTAGACCAAGTAGAAGAAAGTTATTGATTAAAACAAAAACCACTTCCTAGTTAAGAGTTAGTCATTAAAGAAAGGAAGAAACAAGGTCTGTCTTCATAAAGCTTATAGTTAAGTGAGGATTAAAATATACAAATAAATAGGTACATACATATGACATAGCAGATGGAAAATAACTTCAGTGAGGAAGGTGGTAGCAGCTGGGGTGTTTCAATTGAATCTTGAAAGAAGCCAGGTATTTTAAGAGGTTGAGGTAAGGAGGAACAGCATTCCAAACATGAAAGTCATATGAAGAAACTGAGGCTCGGAGATGTTAACTTGCCCAAGATCACACTGCCGATCTGAGGCAGGATTTGCCTGTATATTTGCCACTATACCACCTTACTTCCCCAACATCATCTGAGGTTGAGCAAGGTAATAAATAGCATATGGTGGTTCAATCAATTTGGGCTGTCAAATATATAACTTTTATGGACAGAAAAAAAAAATCGAGCTAAGAAAGGATGTGAAGAACACTTGGCTTTCCTTCACAGTAAAACATTTCTTTTCTAAGTTTGCTATTAAGATCTTACTTTTCTGCTGCTATATAAAAAAAATGTTCTTAATAAAGGAGCTACAAATAACTTGTAAAAAAAAAGTTCTTTTACAATGGGGAGAAAAGATGCTGGTTCATTTGGGTGCCCATCACGCTTTAGTTCCTCTAATTTTAGATTCTGACTCAGTAGGCCCTAAAAGAGGGTCTCTGGACTGGAGCCATAACACTTAACACATCCACAAAACTTTTGAACCAACTGACAACTTGGGATGGAAAATGTCTTGCTTTAGATACCAGCTAGTGAGCCTTTTCAAAGTCCCATTTATTGCAACTTGAAGGTAGGAATTTGAGGAAGGCACTATGAATTAATAAGCTGAGAGTTCTTATGAGGCAGTGGACTGGAAAATATTTTAATTGGTATTCAGCTTTGGGCTCATTAATAGTCAGGTGACTAGTTGGGGTAGGGGGGGAAGGGGTTCCTTTTATACTTACCCTCCTTTTCAGGCAATGAATTCCAGCTCACAACGACTTCCATGAAACATTTTCTGGATGCATGATTGCCCTTAACAAGTGCCTAGAAAACTGCAAGGCAAGGAGCAAGATAAAATTCTGAAATCCCAAGAATCATATGGAAAGTTAAGATTGTTCTTTTTTTCCTGGTAGACCTTTTTAAAAAGGGTGGTTCATGGTTCATTCAGATTTAATTGGAATCAAAGGAAGTGTTTACTATGCATTTAATTCCATAGGGCACCATCCGAAACCAGAATAAACTAGCCTTTATATCTAGAAGTTTTAATTAATCATTTCAGACAGATTGTTCCATCTTTTTAGTTATGTCCAACTCTTTGTGACCCCATTTAGGGTTTTCTTGGCCAAGATGCTGGAGTGGTTTGCCATTTCCTTCTCCAGATCATTTTATAGATGAGGAACCTGAGGCAAACAAGGTTAAGTGACTTGCCCAGGGTCACACTGATAGTGTCTAAGGTCAAATTTGAACTCTCACCTTCCTGACTCCAGACCCAACCCTAACAACTGTGCCACTAACCACTGAAGCAGCTCTTCAGATACATTATACTCTCTTATTTATTCCTGGCTTGGTGATTTTTGAGTAATCCTTGATGTTGTCAAGTCAACAAACATTTATTAAGAGCTTACTATTTCTTTCATAACATTATTAATTTGGATCTATCTTTAGCATGGTTATACCTGTATAGCCTCTAATTTAGATTGATTTCTGACAAGGAAAGGGGGAAGAAGGGAGGGAGAAAAATGTAAAGCTCAAAACCTTGCAAAAAAACTGACTGTTTGAAAACTACCATTGCATGTAGTTGGGAAAATAAATAAATATTAAGAACCTACTACTATTGATAGTGAAAAAGTTAAAAAAAAAGGCCCTGTTTGCAAAGAACTCACAATCTAATGGATGCACATGCGCAAACAACCCAAAACAAGATATGCACAGGGTAAATTGTAGATCATCTTAGAAGCAAAGGACTAAGATTCAAAAGGGTTGGGAAAAACATCTTGCAGAAGTTAGGACTCTAAATGAGATGAAGAAAGTCAAGGAAATTCCATTGTGGAAATGAGGAGGGAAAATGTTCCTGATGACATCACATAGCAAACTAACTAAGGCAGTGATTACAGTGTGACTCCAGATTCCAGATATTCAGCTGCTGATGCTCCTCAGGGCTTGGGTAGCAAGATGTCAAGATTCAACCTTCCTTCTCTTCTTCTATTCAATCATGGGAAAAGCAAAGGGAGATACTATTCATTGTTGTTGATGGGTCATTTCATTCATGGCTGACTGTGACCCTATTAGGGATTTTCTTGGCAAAAATACTGGAGTGGTATGCCATTTCCTTTCTCAGTTCATTTTACAGATCTGGAAACTGAGGTAATCAAGGTTAAGTGATTTGTTCAGGGTTATATATCTAATGAGTGGCTGAGGTCAGATATAAATACAGATCCAGTGTTCTCTTTTCTGTGCCACCAGCATCGAGCAGAACCTATCTAACAACTAACCAAGGCAGCCCATGAAGGCAGCCTTAGGAATAAAATGAGGAGGAGATTCACGAAGAGGAATAACATGGGAATAGAAAGTTGTTTGGAAATACTAGTCTCTCCAGCTGTTCAGCTGTATCTTGTTTCTCAGTCTGATATTTTTAAGAATCTCTCTGCCTTCAGTTTCAATTGTTCCTTTCTCTGGAAGAGTCTGAGGTCTGAGTAACTAAGGAAATAAGACAACAGTGAAGTATGCCTAAAAGAGAAATTATGGAGAAACTTCCAGATCATTTTCCCAATTCATTTCCCTCTCTTTGCAGAAGTGGAGGGCAATGGACAACTTAATAAAACTTGGCTTAATTTGTCTTAGTTTGACAGACTTGATTTTTTCCCCTCTTTCTTTTTAATTCTTTGATATAAGGAACTCTCTGGGTAATGGGGCAGGGGTGAGGGACACACAATTAGAACTAAAGAGGATGTAGCAAAACCAAAACATATCAGTAAACATTTTCTCTTAGGAGAATATACTTTTAGCATCTCTGAACAAGAAGCATCTTCCTCTCCACTCTTGTCACTGTGTGTTGCGTTAGGCCAATCACAGAGGTCTTTCAACTCCTGTATCCTGCCTTTTTTTTTCCCAAAGGGCTCCTCTGGCCAATTAATCTGCTTTTGCACCTTTATGCAGATTAAATGCTTTGCTTGGAGACCACTCTCCAATTTGCTCCTCTCTCCATCATCCAATGACTTCCAGCATGAATGTGAGCATTAAGTAGCTGGTGCTGGTGAATACTGATTGTACACAGAAACAAAGCCCATTTTGTCCATGTTCGTAGCATGAGATGCAAAGATTCTGGGAAAGGAGGCATTCAGCTACCATAGCACTGGATTCAAAAATTCCAGAGTTGCTCTCTATTGGGGGGAAACGAACAATTGGTTCATAAATGGCTACTGGAGAACACACTTAGCTACATTCTGGGCCCATTTTCTTTCCATTCTCTTCTTTCAAAGTAACTGCTCCTATACATTTGGTCAATTGGCCCCTAACCCGTTTGATGCTGGGAATAATGAATTCGGATAAAAAGAGAGAAGGCCATTTCTTAATCAACGTCTCTGGTAGTCCTGAAAGGAAATGTATGTGGATCTTTTTTTTCCATCATTCTGGTGAAGAGCCCACGAAGAATAGAAAAGGCACCACTAACCCTGGAGTTAGAGAGAAAATGCTATGTTGGCCATTCTGTCATATCTGTACGTATTTCACACATATCAATAAATGTTGAATTTTGTCTCTCTGGCCATCATATGTAGGTTTTAAAGTTGCTCCCATAGGTGTTGATGTGTTTTCTTTCTGTTGGACCTCCCATCATGAGCACAACTTTGGAACTGATTAGTTGATGAATGGTACCAACTATAAGTTGTAGAAAAGATGCTGACTTGCATTAGTAGAGGGAGACACATTACTTGGGAATAAAATCACAGGTCAATCCCTTTCCCCACATCTTGTTAAACTTAATCAGAGGCTTGGAATAGTGGTATGATTCCAACTACCAGGTGGAAATTGGTTCAAAGACAAAGTTTCTGCAGAATCTAATCAGCTGTCTAGATTTTTCTGGTCCAAAAGAACATGACCCCTGAGATTCTAAGATTCTGGAAACTCTTACACCTCCTTGCTCTGATGAATAGAACAATTTTCCCCCTCTCTGATGACTAGATATGTAAGGCTCACAAATATCATTGAATGATGAACTTTGTATCACTGGACTTCAAGAATGTATTATAGAATCATATATAGATTTGAAAAAAATGCTCCTCGGGTGATGATGTGTTTTCTTCCTGTCCCACACCCTAAGCATCAATATCTCCCTAGGCTTTGTACTGACTTACTCTCCACCGGGCACTGCTCTTAGCTTGGGCTTATTGAGTAAGATGAGTAGTCTCTACTGGGGAAGAGGAGGAAGGTGAGATGCCCAGTTTATGTGTATGTAATTTCTGCTTTTTGTTACTTTCCTGGTCTCATGTTTTACTATTGGGTGTATTCCATCTGCTCCACTCTGGCAGTAGAAGGTGCTTCAATTCTCCCTTTTTTTAAAGATGACCACTGGCTAATGATCTGTCTTTGAATCTTCAGCTTAGTGAAGGTGTTATCTTTTACCCTTGACAGCATATGTTCTACCATTTTTCTTTTCACTTATGAGCCAAGAGTCTAAGCTCTAGCACTTTCAGAAACATCAGAGGCCTCTCATACATAGTCATCATTCTAAAGACAAATATTAGCTGTCCTTACACTATTGCTTCCTCCCTCCTGACCATGAACTCTGCCTACTCTTGCCTGTTATATCTGGGTTCTTACAGACAGACACATGCTACCTGTCATATGATTGAACCACTGAGGAAATATCTTGAGTAGTCTAATCATCTCTTTCCATAAATTTTTTTTAATTTTTTTAAATTTTACAATTTCCCCCCTAATTTTGCTTCCTTCCCCCCAACCCCCTACAGAAGGCAGTCTGTTAGTCTTTACATTGTTTCCATCTCCATAAATTTCTAACCAACGGGTGTCCAACCTTTTATCTCTTTTGGACCACATCACCCAACAAAATCTTGTTAAGGGCCACATGTGGAATTCAATATTCATGACTATGATACAACCCATATTACCAATGATAAAATATAAAAGTGCTGCATGAATAAACTTTTGAGTCTTAACCACTGAAACTTTTCCTGAATTCATTTCTCAGTGGTTTGTGTACTCCCACCCCCTCATATTCTTTCCTTTCTACTGGGAAGCACCTAAAGCCCATGTACAAACCCTATATCCCACTTTCCCCTTACTTCCACTTCCCCCTTCAGTTTTCACTCCTAACCCACTCCAGATGTGCCTGCCCCTTCCACTATGCTCTCTATAGTGCCTATCCCATAGTTAAATTGGTTTTCATCTTAAAACTTTTCTCTCAGTCCTTCCATCATCTGGTATTCACTGATATCTGGCTTCTTCCTCATGACCTTAGTTTCACTCATTTACCCCACACCCACCCAGTGGGTGTAATAGAGGAATCAAAATGATCTTTGCACCCATTTCCACTTCCAGATTCTCTCTTTACCACTACCACTCTATGACCATTTCTCCTTTGAGATTCACACAGTCCAAATTTATCATCTAATATATATGTTGGTTGCTATTATCTATCACTCCCTAGAGAGCAATCTCTTTCCTTCCTCAATGAGTTTAGTATCTAGTTCACAATCACTTTCACTACTCTAATTCATGTTTTCATACTTGGAGATTTCAACATACATATTATTGGGTCCTCAACTACCTTAATTTTCTGTTTTCCCAGTCTACTCAGTTTCCAAGATTCCTCCTCTTTAGGGGTCTTCCTATAACTGTGATTTTTTTTAATGAACTAGATAATCATCAACAGACATGAGCATTTCTGTATTCAAAGGCTACTATAAAAAAAGTATTGAAGCTATATAGCTATTACATGCAGATTGTTTTTTAATATGTACCAAACACCACCCCATCTGTGAACTTCCTTCTATCTTCTATATATTTTTTCAATGTTTCATTGAAATTTTCTTTTCTTTGCTCTTCTTTTTTGCATGACTCTCCAAGTAAAAAGACCATCCTTATGACCAATTGGTCAAGCAAAAAAAAAATTATTATTATTATTATAGGTCGTGACTATAGAGATATTTCATTCCATTCATATCTTTCATCGATTTACCACTTCCATCATCTTTAATTTTCTGGAGTCCCAATTGGTCATTGAGTCAGTCAATTCCTTTTACAATGCTGTTAGGTTTCTAGAATAGTTCTCCACTTACTTCATTCTAAATAATTTCACATAAAGTCTTCCTGAGTTTCTCTGAGTCACCCTCTATTGCAATTTCTTAAGGTAAAATAAAATTTTATTATAATCATATTCCATAATTTATTTAGTCATTCCAGAATTGATGGGCATACAATGTGTTTCTAGTTTTTTATGATAAAAAGTGTTGCTATAAATACTTTTGATACCTTTGGGATATACAACTTGAATCTGTATTGCTGGATCAAAGGGTACTCACAGCTTAGTGACTTTGAGAAAATAATTCCAAAGAGCTTTTCAGAATGGTGGAACCAAATTATAGCTCTACCAACAATTTATTATTGTTTGGTCTATCACTTTTAGGGGTATGGACACAAAATTATTGCTCCTAAGTTTCCACTAACCTATTCCAGAAAAATTCATTTTGGTTATTAACCTATTAAGTATTCTGAGTCCTGGATTTTAACTCTATGAGTTCAAATATGTGGATAGGTGTACATACAACATTTATGTAGAACTTACTATGATGTAACAAAGTCTAGTGATGCCTTGGAAAGCAAGGTTAATATTTTTCAGCAGTACCAAGTTCAGAAGAGAATTAACAGAAGACTGAGCATTCAAATCTTACAGGAATAGAGTGGGGAGGAGGGGCCAGGGGAGAGATGATCCTAGGTGGTATAGTGGATAGAGCACTGACTTTGGAGTCCAGAGGAAGTAAGTTTGAATCTAACCTTAGACACCATATACTAACTGTGGGACCTTGCGCAAGTCACTTAACCCTGATTGCCTTGCCTCTAGAGCCATCTCCAGTCATCCTGATCCATATCTGGCCACTGAAAGCAGATGACTCTGGAGGAGAAAGTGAGGCTGGTGACTTAGCACCCTCTCACTCAATTCCAAACCATGTTCATTTCACAGCATCACCTCCTGGTGTCATAGTCTTCTTCAAAAATGAAGGACAAACATTATTATCCTAAGATTGTCCTCTCAGACTTCAGGCTACATGCCCAGCTAACTATGGTCTTCAACTTTTTCTTCCTAAAGACACAGATACACAGATTTGAACATTGGCTCAAAACAGAAGAATTCTGTTTTAATGCTTTTCTTTTCCATTTAATATTTCTGCCAGTGGATAGAGGTCTGTACTTAGAATCGAGAAGATTTATCTTCTTGAGTTCAAATCTGATCTCAGAGCATCTACTAGCTGTTTGACCTGGGCAAGTCACTTAACTCTGCTTACCTCAGTTTCCTCATCTGAAAAATGAACTGGAAAAGGAAATGGCACACCTCTCCAGTATCTTTGCCGAGAAAACCCCAAATAGGGTCATGAAATGACAGATATGACTGAAAAAAAATGAACAGCAGTGTTTCTGCACCTCTTCTTTTTTTGTCTGTGGAGATCAGCAGCAATCATTGTCTATACCACATGGGTTTTATGAGAATGAATCTCTCTCTCTCTCTCTCTCTCTCTCTCTCTCTCTCTCTCTCCCCTCCATATATTGTAATTGTAAAGTACAATATAAATATAGATAATCGATCCAGCTTGAATCCCCTCTTAGAGAGCCAACCATTAAAATTTGAATGAGAGTTTCTGTACCTTGGAATTCCACAAAAGCTACAAATCAGAGCTTGATTTAGTGTTTTGCTGATTGTCTGCTGAAGGTTCAGCAACCAATCAATGGCAAACCACATCTGGTCTGTAAACTGTCTTTGTATGGTGGCGACAGTTTTTACATTTTTAAGTATAATAAAGTTTTATTTTAAAATGGAAAAAATGTTTATCAACATGTTCTCAAATGTATTCAAGATATACATTTGAATTTTAGTTGCATCAATATTTTTTTAGACTCTAAACTTAAGCAAGTGATAGAGAAAAAAGGCATCTTAAATTTAAATGTCACAAGTATTTTTTTTTAGAATGGGCTTTTAAGCATTCAATAGCACACCCTTGGTTACAGAATCATTACTGATGGGGGGGGAGAAAATTCCTTGCTTCAGAAATCCCTCTCCCAATGCAGATCACAATCCATCCATAACAGTAGTTGCATCCTAGGGAGATTAAATGACCTTATCTAGTGTCTTATAGTTTATATGTAGCCAAGATTTGAACTAGGATTTTTTGACTCCAAACCCAGAACTCTATTAATACCATGTTGCCCAGATTTTACTGCTAAATAATCTTCCTTGTTAAGTCCATAAAGAAGAGAAAGGCTCACAGACTTAATGCAAAGATAGTCAAAAGTGATTGAGAAAAAATAAAATCAGAAGTATAAATGTAGAGAAACTGAAAGGGAAAAAAAGTCAGGGGTATTAGTTCTATTTTGTTGTTCAGTTATTAATTTGTACTAATGATTTTTTCATCTTCCCCAGCAGCTACCTTGCTGATTTTCTGGGAAGATTTATTTAAATAATGGTTACCAAATGTGTGACTGGAGTAGTCACTTATGAGAACCAGACTAGATCAACTCTCAAGTCCTTTCCAGTTCTGAAATTGTATGGTGCTAGTGCCTAAGGTCTTTATAGCTCTTTCTATGATCCCTTGATTAATATATATGCACACTTTTCTCCAATGTGCTCCTTTCATCTGAAAGAACATTGGTGAGGAAAAACGTTTTTTCTTATGTACTGCATTGACTACAATTACATCTTTTGCCAGTAGATGGCACTTACATCATTCCCAAAATAATTAAGGCTAAAATTCAAGAAATGAACTTCAAAAGTTCAAGATGAGAAAGCTATTCACAGATTGACTATTCAGATAAAAAAGACTTGGGATCTCAAAACCAGTTAACAGTGGGCTTCACATGAGGCTACATTGAGACACACATAGTATCAAGGAGAGAAGAGAAAGCGATGCTGGACTCAGAATCACAGGCTATCAGAGATTGAAGGGACTTCAGAGGCCATTGAGACTGACATGTGGAAAAGCAGGAGTAGCCCTAACATGAGCCAAACATGTGCCAAGGAAGGAAGAGTCCTCACTAGAAGTCCTGCAGTGTGGGGAATCCACTTCTTCCTCTCATTTCTGGACAGCTATTTGTTTTCCCTTATATTGAACCCAAACCTGCTGCTCTGCAAATGGCCTCCCAGGGTTCTCAGTCCTGTTTTCTGGGGTCAAACAGAATGGATCTAGTCCCTTTTTTTATGTAACAGATCTTCCAGATACTAGAAGAAAGCTATCAAATAAAGACCCTCTAATGCTAAGTTTTTCTCTATACTAAGAATATCTAGTTCCTTGATTCTTATCAAGACTCTTTTGTCATCCTAGTGAAGTTCTGTCCTCTGGCTATTCTTCAGTTTATCAGTGTCTGCTCTAAAAGGACCTCCTCCTCCTCCTCCTCCTCCTCCTCCTCCTCCTCCTCCTCCTCCTCCTCCTCCTCCTCCCTCTCTGCCCTCCCTTCCTATCTTTCCATCTCTTGCTTCCTCCTTTTCCTTTTCTCTCTCCCTCTTATTCTGTGTATTATATACACATACACCTATACATATAGAAGTATAATCTGATTAAGGAAGAATACAGTGAGGCTCCCGCCTTTCCAGTTCTGGATATTATGCTTTTCTTACCAAAGGCTAAGTAGGACTGCATTCATTCTTTTGCCATATCACACAGATAAGAGGCACAGAACTGTTGTCTTGGATTCATTAAAGCCTGAGTTCAAATCACGCTCGTGGGCAAGTCCTTTAACCTCTATATCCCAGGCAATTTTTTAAAAGATCTACATTGATAGTTTTATTTAACAACCACAGCTGACTCATCTTGAGCTTACCTGCCACTAAAATTCAGATGAATTTTTGTCTAACCATGTCTTTCTTCACACTTGTCAAGTTAACAGGTAGTGTTATCAAGTCTTTTCCCTTCTTTTATCTAGGGATTTCCTGCTGATTTTTTCCTCATAAAGAAAACAGGGATCATTCATGAAGGCCAAGGTAAAGAAGAGAGGGATTGAAAAATACAGAAAATTTAAATTATAACAGAGTCAAATATCAAATTTTTCCAGTTTTCCTAACTGGAAGTTCTGAGTGATTATGACTTAAGAATTAACAAAGCAGAGAAAAAGATCATGTGAGCCTGAGGGCCATTATATTGCCCTTAGACTAATTAATGGAGTTGCAAGTTAAGTGAGTTGAAATTCAGAGAAACTGAGAGACTAGAGTTGGGGGAGCAGGGCTAAGAAGAGGTGGCAGTGACTAAAAAGGTAACACCCCAAACTTAACATTCCAGGGAGGAGATAAGCAAGGCTTGAGAGGATTCATTCCAAAAGGGAGAAGGCCAAGTCTAGCTTCCAAAGAGATACTCATCAGTAGTGTTACAGACATTACCCCTTCAGTTTATAGATGAGCAAACTGAGGCCTAAAGAGATGCAATGATTTATCAAATGATTTATCAAATATTATACAGGTAATAAACTACAAAGATATTTTATAGATGAAGAAACTGAGGTTAAAGGATTTATGTGTATGGTCACAATGCTACTGTCAGAGATGGGATCTGAATCCAAGTTTAAGTCCATATGACCTAACAGCAAGGACAGAAGTCTATGTATTTTGGCCTCAGGACCTGTGATCTTTAGACTACCAAATATTGGGGGCCCCCCTTAATGACTAAAGAAGATGTATTTACTAGAATGATAAAGGGCCTTGACACTGTATTCCAAAAGAACTGAAGGAATTGGATATTCTTAGCCTAGAGAAAAATTGTATCATGTATTTATCTGACAATTGTCTCCAAAGTATCTGGAGAATCTGTCATAGAGAAAAAGGATAAGACTATTCTGTTAGAGCTAAGAAACATTGGGGTAGCCATTGCAGAAAGGCAGGTTTTGATTCAATGTAATGAAAAACTTCCTAAAAATCAGTTTTCCATCCCTTAGTACCAGATTTTTAAAAAAATCTCCCTTCTTCAGAATCTGACCTGGGTAATTTCTCCCTACCTTCTTTTTACCTTGGTAATTCCTGGCCCGATCTCTTGTCCCAGTCTTTCTTCCTGGCTGTTCCCTTAAATATCATTTCTTCTCTCAAGCTTTTTATCACTTGGCTCCTTGTTTTAAGCTATCTGTAGGCCATAGTTTTTTTTTTTCAAAAATCTTCCTCACTTTTCTTTACATCTTTATCCCTCAAAGTCAAGAGCCAGGATTCTGCACCTCACTGAAGCTAGTCATTCATCTCAAGAAGGCTAGCCCCAAAGGTTGTCTCCTGGTGTAATAAACCCTCACACAACCTTCTCTATTCAAACAATTTTATACACATTAACTTATCATAGCAACCTCATGATATAGGTAGGAGCAGAAATTATGATCCTAATTTGTCAAATGAGGAAGCTAAAGCCCAAGGGGATTGGTGGTGGTGGTGGATAGATTGGCTTAATGTCTCAGAGCAGGTCAGGGGAGGAGCTAAGACTTCCTGGTTGCCTTTCAGTATCTTTCTTCTAGGAAACAAATATTAGCCAATATAAAATTCCCATTTACATTTTATAACTTTTCTAAAATAAAATCTGTTAAAAATAAATATGGGAGGGGTGGATTTTTGGAAGGGCATACCTCAAATGTCAGATATCCATGGGCAAATGCATTTTACAAGGGGAAAAAATCTATAACAAATAGCATGACAGACAGGGAGGTAAAGGTAGTATCTTTAAAGACCTGAATTTATTTATATTATTCATTACTGTGCTCTGTTGGGATTTGTCTCCTGCTGTAAGCAGCTCTCCTGGGACTGCTTTAACAAACACTGCCTCAGGATTAGGCCCCAAGCTGCCTGGATAAATCACTGCCTAGGACTTTGTGTTTTTAGATGGGGATTACTGGATGTACCAGTGCAGTCCCACATGGTTTTTTCAGTCATTTTTCTTGCTTGAGGGAGGAGCAAAAATGGATGAATTCAATAAAACCACATAGCCTCATTTGAATCAGTCAACTAAATGATTATAAAATAAAATAGTGATGAATAAGGATGGACAGTGAGTGGCACAATGGATAGGGTGAGGCACTGGAGTCAGGAATCTTCCGATTTCAAATCTGGCTTCACTTACTAGTTGTATGACTGAGGTTTAGTCACTTCATCCTGCTTACCTTGGTTTCCTCAGCTACAAAATGAAGACAATAACAAACTACTCTAGTATATTTGCCAACAAGAGACCCAAAAGAAGTCACAAAGAGTTAGACATGACAAAGTGAGTGAAAAACAAAAGGACTAAGTATAACATCAAGTCCTAAAGTTATACTATAGCCTGCTCTAAAATGAGAACAATATCAAATTTGTTGATACCCATTGTCATAGAACAGACAAGTGGCCTTAGTAAAAGTAATCTTAAGAGATGGGCATATAATTAAAATTCTAATTGTTTATGTAGTCATAATGATGGTAACTCATATAATCCAAAAAACATTGGGCATATATTACATATATGAGAACAATATCAATTTTGTTTATACCCATCGTCATAGAACAGACAAGTGGCCTTAGTATGATTATAGAAATGATAAAAGTAATCTTAAGAGATGGGCATATAATTAAAATTCTAATTGTTTATGTAGTCATAATGATGGTAACTCATATAATCCAAAAAAATATTGGGCATATATTACATATAATGTTCTCCTGTTTAAAAATAAAATGGGGGCTCTATAGTTTGTTTTCTTAGAAGATGGGACACTCACTTTAAGCCTTGATCATTGAAAGGACAGTTAATATGATAACAAAGGGCAGCAACTTAAAAGTTATCACTATTATGAGTTCCCTTTTTACTGTAGACTTCCACACAAGTTTCTAACATCTAGAATTCACATTAAACCCAACAGAACTTGTGGTCAGTTAGACTTAGGGAGCCACTATTAAGAGTTTGCCACATCTGGGGCAGCTAGGTGGCACAGCAG
This sequence comes from Macrotis lagotis, assembly GCF_037893015.1. NCBI lineage: Eukaryota > Metazoa > Chordata > Mammalia > Peramelemorphia > Peramelidae > Macrotis > Macrotis lagotis. The sequence goes on along the minus strand of NC_133664.1, from coordinate 74,295,265 downwards.
ATACAGCACTGACCCTGGAGTCAGGAGTACCTGAGTTCAAATCTGACCTCAGACACTTAATAATTACCTAGCCTTGGGCAAGCCACTTAACCCCATTGCCTTGCAAAAACCTAAAAAAAAAAAAAAAAAAGTTAGCCACATCAATGCCAACTACTGACATCACCACTAGATTAAGAAGGTCCAAAGTTACAGAAACAGTAGAGCTACCAGACTACCAAATCTGCCATTGGCAAGCCTATGTAGCTATTCCCCCCACCCCCACCCCCCTCTGCAAGGTCCTGGTTACTGTCAAATGGTTCAATATCATAGGTTTATTCATGGAATTGAGACACAGGATTATATTCGTGGAACTGAGATTTAAAAAGTATTGTCATCTGCTTTGCTGTTGAAACCTGGGAACCTATGTATTGGCTCCTATAATAAGAATGTAATCTCCTTGAGAGTTAAGTGTCTATTTGTATTCCTAGGACTTACTTCTTTACACACAAGTATTTAATAAATGTTTCTTCTCTCACTTACTCACTCATTCATTCATTTGCTTGTTCATTCATTCATGCACTATCCATATCCTTCAAGGATGACCCAAATATAAGTACTATATTGTGGCATTAAATTTATAGTTGTAAAAATTATAGGAAAAAGTTCATTTTAAAATGTAACATTTCAACAAGCCAGGGTTTTACTCACAGAGATAAAGACAAAACCATTCTTCAAGACAAATCCTCCTGACATTTGCTTTTTCAGGTTTGATGCCATCCAACTAGTGTGAGATATACTCAATATCAAGACAAATTTTCAGGGTAGTGAGGGTTGGTTCAAAATTAGGTAGGAAAAGATGAAAGGAAACATTTACCACTTTAATGGTAACAAACTATTTGGTTACCAAATAAAAGAAATTTGGGTATGAAAATAAAGGAGAATTTGATTCAACATGATAGGGTAGAAAAAGCACAAGATTTGGAATCCACAGACCGGGGTAGAAATCTTGGTCATGCTACTTACCAATTGTATAGTCATTTGAGTAACTGAACTTCAGTTTCCTCATCTGAAAGATGAGAATTCAATCTCCCCCAACTCTAATTTATTAAGCATAGTAATATATAGTGCTGTGTCACGCAATGTTGTTAGGCACTGGGATATGGAGCCCCAAAAAAAAGTTGTCCACAAGAACAGTTTCATTTTACCAGGTAGATAATTTGACTATCTGCTTTTATCAACTCCTGAATTTCCAGGGCAAGAACATTGACCTCTAGGGGAATGGAAAAGCCTTCCTGAAGGAGGTGACATCCTTAAAGAGTAAGGATACAGACAGAAACTCTTGGCACAGGGACAGTTTGTGCAAAGGAACCAGGTGATAGGATTGTTACTTTGGCAAACAGTCAATTAGGCTGGTGAAAATGAAACTCAGAAATGGATTAATGGGAAATAAGTCTTACTACCTGATTCATTTCCTTCCCCTATCCCCATTCCCTCACAGATGATTTTCATAATTTAAAAACATCAACACACAAAATTTTATGCTTGAATCAAGGTCACAAATTTCAATGAACTTTTTCAGTCCATGTTCACTTTGTAAAAGAATTTCCCTTCATTTATCAGTGACGAAACTCTCCAGTCAGAGGAGCTCCCAAAAACTACACTAAGACAGTGTGTTCCTAAATAGTAATTTGTTTTAATTGTATGGTATTAAATCACCTTGCAAACAGATTACAGTCACTACCATTTACCAATAGGTACTGTACTTTTTTTTTTTTGGCAAACAGAACAAATTGAAACAAAAAAAAGAGCAAGTTTTCATTATCAAGTAGAAAAAATAAAGCAAAAATAACTATCCACCTACAGGTCAAATGATTTCTATGGCAAAACTGAAAATAGAAAATCTACACTTACAGCAGATTTAAAATAAAACCTTAGTGCAAGAAACATAACCAAGTTAATCACAAAATCAGTACTAATGAAAGAGGATGGAAAATTCTCCTATACAGAGGTAGAGTCCAGTGCACAAGGCTAAAACAATATTCAATAGTCTAAACAAGACTGAGCCAAATTTTATGGAATCCACTTTAAAATTTAAGTATCAGACTGTATGTACATACATACAATAAATAGACTATACAATCTTTAAAGTAGTTTTAATAAACTCCACAAAATTATAGTAGATGCATTGAGATATTTACATAATTCAAAGTTTATATGTCTCTCATTCAAATAAAAGGGATAAAACTACAATTTCTGTTAGAAAGATAACAGAACTTTTCTGAAATGGTTTGGTAAAAGACGACGACCATCTACATTATGGTAGGAACTCATTTTTCTTGAGAGGTATTAAAATTCCAGAAGCTAAGAAAATATGTCCCTTTTTTCTTTCAACTAGATAAGATTTTTGGAATACATTTTGTACTTTCTATTACATTTTCAGAGTTCTGTTTTCTGTTCCAAATTGAACCTGCATGGGAACAGAAAAGTCAGTTGTGGAATCATACCAAATGAATGGGTACAATCAGGGGAAGAAGGAATTTCATTTTGAAGTTTGGGTCTCGGTCTCTCTCTCTCTCTCTCTCTCTCTCTCTCTCTCTCTCTCTCTCTCTCTCTCTCTCTCTCTCTCTCTCTCTCTCTCTCTCTCTCTCTCTCTCTCTTTCTCTCTCTTAATGATAGATGAGAAAGAACTGAGTTCTGGGCCAATACTTAGATCACAGAGGGGATTGACTGCATGAACCTGCAAATGGAGAATACTCAATCTGGAATTGGTACCTTGGCTCTTAGAAGGGCATTTCTTTCAAAGGCATGTTTCACTGAGAGGTATGAATAAATATAGTCACTGGTCAGGTCTATGACCTTTGGGCATTGAGGGTAGGGAAGATAACTAGTCCAAAAAAATGCAAAAAAAAAAAGATCCTGTTAATCTTCCATTTACATCATTGATTAAAAAAAAGAGGGTGGAGGGTAGGGACTAGAAGACCTCTCCTCTGTAGTCAGACCCAAAGGAAAAGTATAAAAAGAAAAAGTTTTCATAGAATCAGATTCATGAACTTGAGTTCAAAATGACCATTTCCCACCCACCCACCTTGATATGTTTGGATGTCATTGATGGAGATAGGTCCAGAACTATTTTATTGGTATAACAGGAACTGTAGGGTGTTTAAATTTCCTCCACAGATGCAGATCAGTAATTCATCTCTAACTTCGAATATTCAAGAGTTGTCTGAAGTACAGACGGATTAAGAAACTTGTTAAGGATCTCACAGTCAGTATGTGTCAGTCAGCATTTGAATCCTGATCTTGCTGACTACAGGCTGGCCCTCTATCCATGCTACATATCTCAATATTCACATTACTATAAAATATTCTGCTTTATCTCATAAGGAAAACCAGGAATAATTAGGAAATGAAAAAGGTACAATTATATTATCAACCTTCTTCACAGTTTGACTTTTAAATTTCTCTGAGCACCCACAATGAAAAAGTGTAGTTTATATGGTGGTGGGAGTGGGTTGTTTTTTTTTAATTTAATCTGTGAAAAATACCTCAATAAAGGTTAACATTCATCTCTTCAATTATCTTCCCAGTGAAACCCTCCTCCCACCCTCCCATTTTTTTAAGTTTTTAAAAAAATTTTTTATACAAACAGACTTAACTTTGATTTAAAGTAAACATATAAAAATCGAAGAGGATATTGCTTGCAACAATGGAGGAATGAATTAGATGGACTATACAAAAAAACCACTCCTGTGATGTGAATTCAAGCAAGGATCTAAGTGCTTGGGGAAAGGCAAGGACACAGGAATCTGAATTGCAACCCAATAGAGATTTCTGCAGCATGTTGCTTCCTCTTGACCCATAAAGTCTGAGTGTTGTCACATCTGAGTGTAGGTCAGAGTAAACAAAACTGCTCCAAGGTGACAGGAAGGCACAAGCACTTTGTGTGAATTCCCAATTTTTGGTGGGGAAATAATTAAAAAGAAATAGCACAGGAATGTTGGATCATGTATACTTTTGGTTCAGCACTATGGTCAAGGTAATTTTTTCATTTTGGGGGGAACAAAATTAAAAGAAACATAACAGATGCATAATACTTCTGAAGGATGATGGCTAACAAGACAGCCCACAGAGAATAGTGAGGAACAACCAATACTATTTATTTGGATGTTTGTGCTATGGTAGATATAGACTGTATTCTCTGCTCTGCAGGACCAAAGAAAAGAAGAACAACAAAAAAAAAACCACATTCCCCCAAACTCTGAAAATCAGCTAGAAGGAATGCAAAAAATACAACAAAACATAACTAAGCTGAATTTCAGGTTAAAGTAAAAACAATTTTCCTTAGTGCACATCCAAACTTCTTTATCTCCTGTTTTGTTTTTGTTTTGTATTTATCTATTAATGAGCACAGTGTCTCAAAGAGATGACAAAGTCATTTATATCTTTCTTTCTTGCCTCTACACTACTTTCCTTTTCCTTTGTTTGTTCCTGCAGGATCAGGGTGCCCCATTCCCTCGCCCAAGGTTAGCAACATCCAGGAGAAAAGGCATGAGACAGGATTTCCAAAATACCGATTTAGCTTTCCACTGAAAAACTGCTGTGTGTGTGTGTGTGTGTGTGTGTGTGTGTGTGTGTGTGTGTGTGTGTGTGTGTGTGTGTGTGCTGCACGGTGAGGAGGCAGTGTAAAGGCAGCTTGTCGGAGCTAAGGATTAAAAACAAAACCAAACAAAAACATAACCAAAAAACCCCAGAGTCTTGGTGTTTTCCCAAATCAAATGAGAAACCGAAGGGGTGGAAACAGTCTTTTTGTAAGAATATCCTACGTGACACTGTTAGGAGATGATGGCTGGAGACCACTTCAGTGCAGCCAGATTGTCAGCACTAGCTGACCGCTTCCTTGTCGATCTTCTTAAATCCTTATATTTGTCTTCACATAGACGAGAGATGGCCTGCAAATCAGGAGAAGAGGAGAAGGTCAGACACCAACCAAGTGAATTCAGAGCAAATGATTCCATTTGACATAACATTGTCTAAGAAGCTACAATAATAAAAATAAAAATGACAACGTTCTATAACACCTTAAGGTAGGAAGACAGGAATTCCAGAGAAAGATTTCAGGAGGGAAAAAACCAGGAAATAAACTGATTTGATGGTGTTAGTTGGGTTAAAAGAATGATGAAGCAGAATGTTTTGAACAGAATTGGTTAGCTGCTTGAAGAATGAATGAATGAATGAATGAATGAAATACATGAATAATGAAGAGTTAAGTTGATGGGAAAAAGAAATTAGACTTCAATCTACTTCACAGATGAGGCAATAGTGATACTGACTCCAAATGTATAAGAAGAAACAGTGCCAGCATTTGAACAGGAGTCTACTGACCCTATATCATTTGCTATAAATCAAAACAAGAAGAAAAAAGTTAATATATGCCATACCCTGGGAATTTTTAGCTTCCTGAATATCTGTAACATATATCTGATTCCTCACTGAAAGGTGGTACTTATCCTCTAGCTTCAAGTATTTGGCTAAAAGTCACAGCAAATCTCTGAATGAGACAGGACCTTCAGAATCCAAGGCTGCTGAGGTTCAGGACTCAGCTTAGCTACACCTTTTAGCTCTCATATATTTTAAACCTTTCATTTGAAAATTACTTTATATATACCTGCTGGTATTATCAAGAGTCAATCTCTGAAAAACAGCTCCTTTTTGAAGGGCATGAAATTGGTCATTAATTTTTCTGGAGTAAAGTCTTTTTTAAATTTTCTTTTTAAACTTTCTGAGATTATCATCTGCCACTTTTCATCTTTGATGACTGAATCTCATAAACAGAGCTTCAAAATCTGACAGCACTATCTACCTATCATCTATTTACACACATACATACATATGTATTTATATAAGTATGTAATCATATGCAAGAAAAATCAGCAAAATGCCTAATCACATTCAGTATCTTATTATGGAAACTTGCATTAGTATTAAAATACTTTTCAATACATTTTCTACATTGTATGTATTAATGTAATTTTATTTGTTTAGTTAACAGTTAATGAAAAGGTTACTCTTCATAATCCTTAAATCTGAATGAATAGGTTGCTTTTTTCAAATCCAATTGTATCATCAATATAGCAAGTACATTAAATAGTTTATCTTAAAAACTCTGGAATATAAGATAATGAAACTCCTAATGTCCACAAATAATGGTCTTTATCTCCTTGATTTTTTAAATTTATTTCTTTACATCAGTGCCATTTCCCTCCTACTGTATCCCCTCCTGCCTCCAGTAGAACAGTTATGAGAAGCACAGTTAAGTAAAACAAATTACTATACTAACTCGGTTCAAAAACCACAAACCTTATTCAGTACTATTTCTTTGTCACAAGACAGAGCAGCAAGGTGACACTGGACAGAGCATTGGCCCTAGAGTCCTTCCTTTTCTCCTCTCCCTTCATTATCCCTCTTCCTTTTATCTTTCCCCTCCTTCCTTCCTTCTTTCCTTCCTCTTCTTCCTTTCTTTTTTCTTGCTTCTTCCCTTCCTTCCTTCCTTTGTTCCTCCCCTTCCCTAATTTCCCTAAATAATTAAGACTCGATTTTATTTTTCATTCTTCCTTTTCTAACATACCACAGTATAGAGGAAAAACCACTAAGCAGGGGGTCAGGAGTCCTGCATTATGGATTTGCCTCTGCCACTAGCTAAGTAAATCAATTTCCTTCTCTCTCTCTCTAGTTTTCAGTTTTTCTTCTTTAAATATTACAGAATTGGTTTGGATGCACTTTGAAGTAACCCATAGCTCTTTGAGAGTTCTTGAATAGGGGATTTTAGTTTTGTGTTTGCCTCTCTACTACATAGTAGGAGCTTAATAAAGGAATAAGGATACATTAAGTACCTGTTGTATACTCTAGTAAGTTCTTTTTACAAATTTATTACCTTATTTGATCCTCACAAGAACTCTGGAGGTGGGTGTTATTATTAAAACCATTTTACAATTGAGGAAACTGAGGCAGATAGAAGTTAAGTGACTTGCTCAGAGTCACACATCTACTAAGTGTCTGAGGCAGGATTTAAACTCAAGTCTTTCTGACTCTGGACCTAGTATTCTCTCCACTATACTACCTATTCTGTTTAATAATGTTTTATTGAAAAACATTTAATCAATTCATTATTTCCTTATTTGATTTCTAAAAATACTTATGTACTCTCACATTTTGTTTGATTTGCAGTTCTGAATTCTCTGCAGATCACCTTTTCTCCCATCTAAATTTAGAATAATATTTTCATGGGAATTGTACATTAATTGAGTAAAACAGCATTGGGTCTGAGATCCTTTGCCATACTTAAAACTCTAGACCAGTTTGGCCTATGGTCCAGCTTGGCCTATGGTTAGTTGAGGTGACAAAGCAAGGGAGAAGAAAGGGAAAAAAGTACAACAATTCATTAGGGCCTCTTCATTCTGTCTCTGAGTAGGTCAAACCTGTTGTAAGAGCCCCTTATACACTTCCCCCTTTGCCCTTCCCCTACTTGTTAGTCTCTGTTCTTCTCCCGTAATTTTTCCAAAAGGACACACACATCAACTGGTATAGAGGAACAGCAAGAAGTTCATGCCTCCATCATGAAGATGAGTTACCTAAAGAACTGGTCATGAGTCACTATTTGGTATGGGGATGACCAACCCAGACCCCAAACTGAGTCCAAGATAACAAAGATCTGCTCTTTATTTCTCAAGGAAATATTGGGAAATAGGAAAATTCAAGTTGCAGCTCTGGTATCAAGTTTTCTCTCTATGTACTTTAACTTTTCTAAACTATTAGGAAAGAGACAGTGATGGTTCTCTGGGCTGGAAACTCTTTTAGGGGACTTTTGGAACTTTTAAAATTTAACTTTGAGGTCAAGGGTTACACACATAATTGGTTTAAAGGCTAATGACTGAAGGAATTAAAGATGCTTAGCCTGTAGAAGAGCAAACTACAGGGAATGAGAGTTGTATTCCAAGTATCTGAAGATTTCTTATGCATAGAGGAAATTAAGGCTGGCTTTAAATGGCTCCCAAGGGAAGAAACTGTAGGAATGAGCAGAAATTACAAAGAGGCAGATTTGGAATGAAGCTAAAAATAAAACAAAGCCACCTCCTAACAATTAAAGCTACTGAAAAGCAGAAAGGCTGCCTTGAGAGCTAGGATTCTCTCTCAATAGAGATACTTAAGTGGAGGCTGAATGACCACTTCACTTTCTAATTATGCCATAAGGGGTATTCTTTTTCAGATATAGATTAGACTAGATACCCAGAGTTCACTTCCAACTCTACAATTCTATGATTTCCAAATGAATCAGTCACATTAACTGGACATAGTGGAACACACACATTTGTGTGTGTGTGTGTGTGTGTGTGTGTGTCTATGTATGTAGTGTATATAGACAGATTTCATATATATATATATATATATGTGAGATCCCTGCTAATCCCAGCTAATAGGTAGCTGAGGTTGGTAGATTGCTTGAGTTGGGGAACTCTGAGGCATAGCAGGGTGAAAATCAATCACGAATCTATACTAAGTTTGGCATCAATATGATAAGCCCCTAGAATTGGGAGTACACAAGGTTGCCTAGATCCAGACTAGATCAGTAACAGACTAGCTGTGTGGCCCTGGGTAAGTCACTTTACCCAGAATGCCTTGCCAAAAAAAGGAAATAAAATAGAAGCTGGTCAAAGTTCCCTTGATGATCAGCAGTGCTAACCTTAGGCCCATTATCCCCTATACTTCCAGTTTGTGGAAGATGAAGAATCCCAGTAGACAGATAGTCAGGCATATAGACAGACAGATGAAACATTCACATTAAATATAGGATGATATTGAAAAAATGATCAGAATCTTGGGCAGATATCTATTTAAAACATACATGGACTTCAAAGCTTGCTTCTAACTAAGCAGCCATGAACACAGTCAGAGTACTGTACCAGTTCATTTTATTTGACATCAAACCATACTTTGAAAAATCTTACTCCCTCATCCACATTCAGTGCTGACAATGAATGCATGGCAATGCATTGCAGTATTTTGTTTTGTTCTTAAGCATCTTACCTCAAGTTTGTGGGCCCTTTCCTTGCTGAGGGGCTCCAAAGGGAAGCTGAGATTATTTGCTTCTGCCAAAGAACGAAGATCAAAATAATACTTGGCGTAAACACTGGAAGGAACATTGATGTTAAACTGCAGCAATTCAAGAAACTGTCGCTCCAGTTCATTCCTGAAAGACAAAGTCAGAATCAGGGGATCTTCAGATGAAAGGGGCCCAGTCACTCACATGGCTTGAGAAATAAGCCTGGGAAATTGTATGATTCACGGAGAAAAATAATAGCTTAATTTGGAAAGTACCGATGCAGTTTAACCACTGGACTTAATGTTAAATCATAGACTACTTGATCCTGTTGGTGTCCAGAAGGAGGGAATCCAATTCAATGGGATGATCGCCAAGAGTATTCCAGAATCAATCATTTCATCACTCTGACTCAGTTCCCAGAGAGTGGACTTCTAACAACCAGACCCAACAGGAAGAACCCAATAATTTGGGCACATCTAGTTAAGGTACAATAGTTAGAAGGTATCAAGAGGCATCTCTGAATTCATTTAGCCTCTGATCTCTTTATGTCTTTTTCTACAATATGTCACTACTAAAGAAATGAACTGGGAAAGAGGTGGGGAGAAATGGATGAGAAAGATCTAGAAGCACTTTTTCATGAAAACACTCAAAAAATATATAGGCTTCCATTCAGCACAGGGGGAGGAGTTCAGAAGGTGTTGGCCACTGAGTTTCCTGAAGCCTAACGGAACTCAGTTCTTGGGTGAGCTGAAACTTCCAGCGTTCAATGGGCTATCATGTTTCTTTCCCACAATGTTTCAAATGAATTAACAAATGAAGAATATGTTTCAAACCTTAAAACATTATACAAAATCTACTGATGCTGATGATATTTTCCTCCAGTGGCAGCAAGAGCATTAGCCCTTGAGGCAAGAGACTTGCCTTGGTATCCTGTTTCCAATATTACTTTCCACTCATATGACTATGGGCAAGTCACTTGACTCCTGAGGCTCAATTTATGCATCTCCAAAATGGAGGGGGGGTAAAATAAATGAACTCTCTGATCCCTTCCAACTCAAATTGTATGAGTTCTGCATTGTGTAATGGAGATAACACTGGATTGAGAAACAGGAGATCCCTGCTAGTAACTAGCTGTGTGTCTTTGGCCAAGTTATTGACTTGTCCTCTGTTGGTCTCTGTTCCTCATCGATAAAATGAGGAGGCTGAACCCAGGGCTCCTGCCAACTCTACTATTCTATGAGATTTGTGAGCCTTGGACTAAATTCTGACTCTAATGTCTTTATCCAGAATTTGGATCTTGCTCTGTTAAACCTCTATTTCTAAACACTGGTTATTGTTTTGGCCTGGGATTGGTACTTGATGAAATTGCCTCCAAGATTGCTTGTTTCCCACCTTTTGATAGACCCTTCTTGTTTTAGACTTCAATGCGGGTCCCTATGCTAGGTTATACTTTTTGTTCTCCGTAAAATCTCTAGACCTGCTGCAGATACAAAGCACTCTGTGAGATATAAGTGCTTCTGACCAAAATGGGAGGAGGCTGGAAGCTGCAGTGAGCAGCAGGAGGAGAAGGGGAGAGGGAGTGACCTCAAACACTTATAAATCTGAGGACGGAATCAGGCCTGATAACTAAGAGACTTCCACAAAGGGAACTCAATATAGCACTCCAGAAAGAAACATTAAGGGGTCATATTCAAAATCTTAATATCTCTCTCCCCCCACCCCATCCCTCCCTTCCCCTCTCCTTCATTGCCTCTCTCTCTTCCCCTTTTCTCTTCCTTTCTCACTCTATGCAAATTGTTTGAATTTATTACTATATATAACAATTTACATATGCATGAATCTCTATGCATATATACATATACCTGTATTTTAGGTATGGCTATATATGTGTATATGTAGCATGTATCTGTGTATGTTCTGTGCACATGTGTGTATGATGTATATGTGTTATACAGCTTAGTATAACATATGTGCACATTGTATAATATAGATATACATATGGCTTAATCTTATCACTAAATGGCCTTATGGGAAGGGAGGAAAAAGTCCTATCCTATAGGACTAGAAAATTTTTATATTATAAATATATATATATATATATATATATATATATACACACACACACACACATATATATACAAACATATGCTTAGATAAGTGAATTTTTCCAGAATTATGGAAATCCCCAAATATATAAATGGAATACTGTTTCACACCTGGAATCATGTCACATATCATTAAATAGGTGAGGCCTAGAGAAAAAGGGTAACATGCTTCAATGATCCTAGAACTCCCCTGATTTAAATCCCAATGAAAACCTGTGGGTGAAAACCAAGGCTAGAATTGGAAAAATGAACTGCTCATCAAAAATACACTTAATATACAATGTAATAACAGGTGGGTGTTATGATGAAGAGCGAAAGAACACATATCAACATCTTATGAACTCAGCACCAAACTAAGTGGGGCTTATCCATACGGAAGCCATAATTCATATTAAAAGATTTTTTAAAGATGTAAAAAATTTATAGTTCAATGTTTAAGCTATTAGATTTAATTACTGTACTCAGCCTCAATTACTCACATAACTATTTTGTCTTCTGTTTTATACCAATAATTTATTTCTAACTTTAACAGGCTGTAGCCAGAGACTTATCTTGTGCAATAATTTGATCCAAGATTAAACTTTAAGTGACAAAAATAATTTAAGTCCATGACTGATGAATGAAGTAAAAGTGTTAATGATTTATGAATTTAAGAAATAAGACAGATGTCAGCCCAGTGGTAGCCAGGAGGTGTCGCCACAAAACTTCTAAATTTTAAGAAGAAATTCCTTTTTATTTAGAATCAGGAGAGCTGAAAATTGTTCTGCTAGAAAGGCAGAAAGAGTTCCCCATTCATCCCGTTTCTCTGGTGATGGCATTACTAGATCAAGGCCAGGAAGGTTTATTTTTTGCTTGTTTTAAATGAGGGGCATTTTCCCCTAGCTCTGGCAATTCTCTGGAAGCTTCTTCTGTCACATTTCTATCCAAGTCTCTGGGGCAGGCTTGGGCAAACAGGGGGAGCCGACAAAGTCTGTGTTTTGGGGATGCACCAAGGTCAAGAAATGAAAAAAAATTTCTAAGTTTTTCCATACTGACATAGTGCTTATTGCAGACATTGATGAGCACTTTGCAAGGATTATCTCATTTGATCCTCACCACCACCCTGGGAGGTGTCATTATTCACCAATTGAGTCACTTAACCTCTTTCAAATTCAGTTTCCCCATGTACTGACCTACCTGTGAAGATCAAATGAAATACTATGCAACATAGAGAAAAAAGCTTCAAGTGCAATATTAATGACAGTTATGGATTAATTCTTTTTTGGGGGGGGGGAGTGCAAGGCAATGGGGTTTAGTGACTTGCCCAAGGTCATGCAGCTAGGTAATCTAGGTCACACAGCTAGGTGTCTGAGTCTCAATTTGAACTCAGGTCCTCCTGACTCCAAGGCCGGTGCTCTATCCACTGTGCTAACTAGCTTCCCCACTGTAATTACTTCTTCTCAACATCCTAAATTTGAGGCCCCCCTGGTTTCAGATGCAGGCAGGGTTATATTCATAGGATGAATCAAAGACTCCCAATGACCCAAGATGCCCACCTGTCTGCTCACAATAAATCCATTGCTCTACTCCTTCCCATCACCTCCAAGGATTTTATGGGTTTCTGCACATCAGCAGCAGAAGCCATGCCTATCCCTGTTTTCATGTACAGCTTACAAGCTGTATGTACAAGCATACCCAGCATTAGATGACGGTGCTTTTCTCAGGGCTACCTGCTGTGGTGGCTCCCTCTTCACCTCTCCAGGTCAACAGTATCTCATGCCTGGCCACACAAACAGCTAATGGCTTTCTTGGCATCTGGTCTCTAGGCCAGATTACTTGAAGGTAATAGCCAATCGGACCACTCAGGAAGCTATATATGATGTTTATGTCAGGACCAAGTTAAATAATTATGTTACAGAAGATATCTTTGATTTGGTTATAATGTCACCAAGCTACAATTAAGACATGCTTAAGCACATATGTGCTTACCTTTTTTTCATTTCTTCATTCAACAAATACAATTCTAGCACCTACCAAATGTTAGTTGCTATGTAGGAGACCAATGGAGGTCATTCCTTGTCTTTGTGGAGCTTACAATCTCATAGGTAAAATAGGACATACACAAATTATCATAACATCAGCTAAAATATGAAGAAGAGCCAAAAAGGACATAGTATACTATATAAATTTATCAAACAGAGATGGGTAGGAATTAAATGGGTAGGAAGTAAAGGCACTAGATGAAGAAGAACATGAACACAGACATGGTGCAAAAAACACACTTATAGAAAATGAAAACTAATCCAATTTGACTAGAATATAGGATGAGTAAAAGCAAGGTAGGTGAAATAGGAATAGGGATTGGGCTTGTGATTTGTGCACAAACAAATCTAAAATTAGAAGGATATGAGGCAATTGGGAAAAAAAATCTTTGTAGTGAGTTTCGTTGAAAAAGGTCTCACTCATAACCAAGGAACTGATTCAAATGTACAAGAGCAAGAGCCATTTCCACCAATAAATAAGGGATCAAAAAATCACAGGCAGTTTTCAAATGAATAAATCCAAGCTATCAACTATCATAAGAAAAAAATGTTCTACATCAATGATAGAGAAATATAAATTAAAATGATCAACTTTCCTGTCCCCCTTTATTCCTTATTGTTTGTTCATCCATCCTTTCTAACAGACTGGTAAAGACAACAAAAGAGACAAATGGCAATGCACAAGTTACTATTGGAAAATAGGTGTATGGGTGTACATTTAGTGGAAGTGTGAGTTGGTGTAGCCATTTTGAAAAGCTCTTTAGATCAATGTTCCCTCCAAATTATTAAACTATGGGTACCCTTTGGACCAAGTATACTTTGGACTGAGTAGACTCACACCTCAAGAAAATCCAAACAAATGGGGATAAAATCTATTATGTACAAAAACATTTTTAATAGTCCTTGTAAAAGTCAAAAGTTGAAAACTAAGAGGGGGGAGGAGAATCCTTCACTGGGGAATGGCTGTAAATGATAAAGGAATACAATGGAATATTATTGAGCCATAAGAAATGACAAAATATATAGTTTCTGAGAAAACTAGAAGAATCTCTATAAACCAATACATATTAGAGTGAACAGAATTAGGAGAACAAGGAACACACTGCAAACATGCTGTAGAGAAAAACAACTCTGAAAGACTTTAGGACTCTGACCACTGAAATAAGCCATGAGTCCAAAAGACAAAGTTGAGAGGTGTTGTTCAACTTCTGATCAACTTAAAAATGCAGAAACACATACATTTTCAGACCCAGGCAATGTGGATTCTTGTTTTGATTAACTATGCATGTTTAGTGAAGGGTTTATTTTTTTCTATGTGCTTAATTAGGGGAGCAATGGAAAACAGATTATAAATACATACAAAAATTTTTTAAAGATTTGATAACTATATGAAAAGTAGAGGAGGAGGGGGAGTCAAAGATGGTAGTGAGCTCTCTAGTCTGTTGGGGTACTTAACAGAAACCAGAAAAACCTTACACAGGTTTTAGATATGCTTAATTTGGTGTTGCTATTGATAGTACTGAATATAGAGGGGAAAACGAGTTCAAATCCAGGCTGTACCAATTCTGCTACTTAATTTCTCTGGGTCTCAGTTTCCTCATCTGACAACTGATATCCTCTATAGCCACTTACAGGATTAAATATACTATGGCCCTGGATTCAGGTAGAAATGTAGAGCAGATGATGGAAACTTTCAACCAGGTATACAGGATAAAGATTAAGGGAAAAAACGTAGACTTGAGAGTCACTTAAGAATAGTTAAAGTCATAAGAATAGATAAGATTATCACTAAGGGAGAGAGCTGAGTGGAAGAATTAGAGAAAGAACAGAGGATTGAGAAGAAAAACCTCTAAAGGATTTCAATGTTCGGCCAGAAATTCATGGGAAGATGGTTTGAGAGAAGGAAAGTTGGGAAAGAGGGTACATGGAAGGAGATCAAGGTAAGCATGACAGGTAGGAGGAATCAGCAAAATATAGTATCATTTATCTGAATGTAGTCAAAAATATCAAAAATCACTAAAAGCTCAAATCAGTTCTAAACAAAGATCTCCAGGAACACACAAGTTTCCTTGCTAAAAGTGAATCAAAATTCTGACTTTTTTTTTTAACTATAATTCTCCTGTAATTCAATGATAATCATGCAAAATTACCTACAATCTAGAACACAGTTTTGCATGGGCAGCATTTTCTTCTTTTCCTTGTTTTTAAAAATAAATCCAGTTTGTTCTGATGCATTAGTCAGTTCCCATAAACAATTTCCCCATAGCATTTTTCCATAAAAACTCTATTCCAAGGTTTGATAATATAATGATTGCATGACTGCATCAGTAAGAAGGTATTTATTAAGTGTGTATTATGTGCCAGTCATAGGACAAACCCAGCCAAGCATGGCAGCCCTGACCCTATGGAACTCATGTTCCCCATGAGAGGCCGACCACATAGAGAGGGGTTAGGAAGGGAAAGGGGACCCAAGCAGAATTATGACTTAGAATGGCTTGGAAAAGAATGTGTGGATCTGATGCCAGGAAAGACAAGGCAAAAACTCCCACCCCTGTCAGAGCTGAAAGAACCAGAAAAAGTCCTACATTTGAGGAGGAGAAGGAAGAGGAACTGAGGGAAAGTTTGGAAAGGTTTGGAAAGGGCTAGAAAGGTAACATTCTGGCTTGTACAGTCCCATTTTGTAAAAGAAAGGATAACTAAAAAAAACAACCCATCAATAAATAGAAAGAAATCCCATTCAAAATAACCAATGAACATATAAACTATGTCAGAGTTCCTATATCAAAACACATATAAGAACTATCTAAATAACTATAAAGCAGTCTTTCTAGAGATAATAACACCAAAATAAATAAGAGAAAATAAATTGCTCATAAGTATTCATAATGGGTAGATGGGTAATAAAAATGACAATACTATCTAAATCAGTTTATTTATTCAATGCTATGCCAATCAAACTACCACACAGTTACATTAGGAGAGTTAGAAAAAATGCCAGTCAATAATAATAGCTAGCACATCATAAAATATATAATTATATATCACATAATATACATTATATTATTATATTATCATATACAGTATATTAAGGTTTACAAAGTACTGGGGCAGCACTAGCCCTGGAGTTAGGAGGATCCTGAGATCAAAAACCAACCTTTGCCTCGCCCTCCCCCATCCCCCCCCCTCTCCAAAAAAAAGGTTTACAAAGTATTTACATGTTATCTCATTTACTTCTCACAACATTTTATGGATGATGAAATTGAGGCTGAGAGGAAATGACTTGCTTAGGATCACATGGTGCTAATACTAATGAGTCTGGAGGCAGAATTTAAATTCAAGCCTTCCTGACTCTACCTAAGCTCAGGACTCCAGGAACTAAGACTTGAAGGGAAGTCAGGGAATGGAGAAGTTGGGCAGTAAGAAGAGAGGCCACACCAGAAAATGGGGAGAAGCAGAGTAAAGGGTAAAGCTTCAAGGGAAGAGGACTGAAGAGTGTGTGTGGAAAGGAGATTGGAAGAAGTCTGAGAGGGTGGGAAGAATTGGAAATGTCCAGAAGAGATGATAATACACTTTATCCAAGAGGTGAGAATTAGCATCTGAGCCTCCTCAAACTATACATAGACAAAGAGAAAAAACATTTACAGAGCACCTACTACTTTCCAGCACTGTATTAAGTGCTTGTTTTGAAAACCATTATTATCTCATTTAAACTTCACAACCACCATGGGAGATACATGATGCTTAATTTCACAGTTGAAGAAACTGAGGCAAACATCTAAAATGAATTGTCGTGGATCACACAGCTAGCCAGAGTATGAGGCCAAATTTTAAAGAATAGCAAAAATTTATTTTCCAATGCTTTTTCAGTCATGTCTGACTCTTCATGAGACTCTATCTGAGGTTTCCTTGGAGTGGTTTGCCATTTCCTTCCCTAATTTTACAGATGAGGTAACTAAGGCAAACAAGGTTAAGTGACTTGCCCAGGATCACATCACAAGTAAGTATCTGAGGCCAGATCTGAACCTGAAAGATGAGTCTTCCTGACTCCAGGCCTGGTGCTCTATCCACTATGCCACCTTTCTAAATATGGGTCTCTAGAATTTTTCTTTCCGAAGGTCAGAAATTTTTATCTTATGAGACAAGAATCCTCCTTTTCTGACAGGCATTCTCTAGTAGACAATGTCTTCTTCCTATTTTTTTTTTGAGGGGGTAGAGGGGGAAATGCAATTTGAATGCTGACTTTTTAAATCAAAGCAATCATTTAATCTAGGTTTCTGAGAGAAATGCAATTTGTTTCCCTTCAAAAATAATCACAAGAAAATAGTAACTTTAACAATATAATCCAATCTGATCAAGTCTAACAATATTTAAGAAGTACCCACTCTGGGTCTAGGAGCCTCTTCAGAAGTTCTCTCTCCCCTGGCCTCACACTGGAAGCACCCTCCACCCTGGCCACTTCATCCTCTGCTTGGCTGGTTTATTGCAGAACTTCCACCTAGGAGGATGCCCTTCAGCCACCTCTTGATTCCACTCCAAGCTGCACTCTTGATTCTCTGGAATGTGAGAATTGAGCAAGCTTCTCTGCTTCCTTTTATATAATGTCTTCCCCATTAGAATGTAGCTCCTTGATGGCAGGAACTGTGTCTCTGCTGCTATCCGTAGTCCTGTCATTTAACATTTGCCTGGAACATGGTAGATGATAATGCTCAACAGCTTAAGTTGAATCTCAAAAGCAAGTGAAGAAGGAACATATTCCAATCACAGGGGAGAGCCTGTGCAAGAGAACAAGGGACCAAGGGAGATGGACTACTAAGATTGTGAAACAGCTATCAGTCAGTCTGGCTAGAATGTAGCATGTGGAAAAGAGAGTAATATGCTCCATAAGTCTGGCCAGATGATGAAGAATTATAAATGCCAAATGAAGTCATTTTTATTTCATCTTAGTGGCAAAAGGGAGCCACTGATAGTTCATGAGTCATGATATGCTCAAACATGTGTTTAAGGAATATTATTTTGCCTTTTGTGTTGATAATATAGTCCAATCAAGGTGAGGGGTGATAAACTAGGTAGTATAAGCATGGAAAAGATGTGAGACATAGTATATTGAAAGAATGGAAAATATTTAGCAAGTAATTGGATACTGAGGAGGGGGAGAGAGGTGAGGAAAAAGGGCTGAGTATGATACCCAGATTTTAAACTAGACTAATCAGGAAGATGGTGATGTTTTTAACAGAAAAAAGAAATTTCTGAGAAGGGAGGTGGGAAGGGAGAGGAAGTAATAGTGATACAGGTAGGACAGAGCAGCATTATTACCAAATCTCAAGGAGACAGTATCCAGTGTGATCAAGTGACAAGAGTGATTTCCCAAACCAAGAATATAATTGATTCTATTAACATTCATTTGTACCTTCAAACTACTTTATGATGAGTTTTTAGTCTTGTCACTGAGATGTTTGGATTTAGAATGTTCTTTTTTTAATTTATTTTTATTAAAGATATTATTTGAGTTTTACAATTTTCCCCCAATCTTGCTTCCCTCTCCCCACAGATAGCACTCTGTCAGTGTTTACTTTGTTTCCATGTTGTACCTTGATCCAAATTGGGTGTGATGAGAGACAAATCATATCTTTAAAGAGAGGAGAATTCTAAGAGGTAACAAGATCAGACAATAAGATATGTTTTTTTCTAAATTAAAGGGAATAGTCCTTGCACTTTGTTCAAACTCCACACAGCTCCTTATCTGAATACAGATGGCACTCTCCTTTGCAGACAGCCCAAAATTGTTCCCAATTGTTGCACTGATGGAATGAGCAAGTCCTTCAAGCTTGAACATCACTCCCATGTTGCTGTTAGGGTGTACAGTGTTTTTCTGATTCTGCTCATCTCACTCAGCATCAGTTCATGCAAATCCCTCCAGGTTTCCCTGAAATCCTGTCCCTCCTGGTTTCTAATAGAACAATAGTATTCCATGACATACATATACCACAGTTTGCTAAGCCATTCCCCAATTGAAGGACATTTACTGGATTTCCAATTCTTTGCCACCACAAACAGGGCTGCTATAAATATTTTTGTACAAGTAATGTTTTTTACCCTTTTTCCTCATCTCTTCAGGGTATAGACCCAGTAGTGGTATTGCTGGGTCAAAGGGTATGCACATTTTTGTTGCCCTTTGGGCATAGTTCCAAATAGCTCTCCAGAAGGGTTGGATGAGTTCACAGCTCCACCAGCAGTGTAATAGTGTCCCAGGTTTCCCACATCCCTTCCAACAATGATCATTATCCTTCCTGGTCATACTAGCCAATCTGAGAGGTGTGAGGTGGTACCTCAGAGAAGCTTTAATGTGCATTTCTCTAATAATTAATGATTTAGAGCATTTTTTCATATGGCTATGGATTGCTTTGATCTCTTCATCTGTAAATTGCCTTTGCATATCCTTTGACCATTTGTCAATTGGGGAATGGCTTTTTGTTTTAAAAATATGACTCAGTTCTCTGTATATGTTAGAAATGAGTCCTTTGTCAGAATCATTAGTTGTAAAGATTGTTTCCCAATTTACTACATTTCTTTTGATCTTTGTTACATTGGTTTTATCTGTGCAAAAGCTTTATAATTTAATGTAATCGAGGATTTAGAATGTTCTACCCTCAATGAAGTCACATATATCCCTAAAGGGAGCAGTGGGATTTGTCCTCATATACTACTGAATTGCTTTTTCTATTACTAATTATTTCTCAAAATCATAAAAACCTAGCCCATGGGAAGAAGCAGGACTCTATTCTAGGGTCAAGCTAGTAAAAATTATTTAGACTTCTATTACACTAACTTTGCAGTTTGACCTTTTAAGTAGAATGAAAAAACTATGCCTATGTAATCATTTCTTTCTCTGTCCACCATGAAATGTTTGGAAACATCCATCAACTTCTGTAAGGACTCTTAATGCTCTGATCATTGGCATACATGTTAGATGGGGAAAACTTGTCAACAAGACTTCCCACAAAGGACAGAGATATTTAGGTCAAAGGAGTTTAGTCATTTTCTTTGGCTAAAATACTAAATTTAATCTATTCATACATATCAACCACTATACTATCTCTTGGTTCTTTCAAAAATATTCATGAACCAAGTTGTTTGACTCAAAAATTTCCTATTTTAGTATAAAAAAGGACCCTATATTTGGAAATGAGTGGGGCAATAAGGACTCATGATTTATAAACCTTAGGGGAATCCAATAAATTAAATGAAAACTTTTAAAATATTATTAAACATAATCAATTCTAAATTTAATGTTACTATATTTGAGCTAGGTGAATTCTGGCCAAGCATTCTGTATACTTCTCAGCAGTGCTAAGAATGGACACAGAGCTTGGCCATGTAGCCATACACAGATCACCAGCCAATTGAGAGGGTGGGGTCTTTAATGGATCTAAAATAACTATTTTTTTTACTTCTGTCTTAATATTGCCACAAATAATCTAAAAATCAACAGATAGTTTTGGGGTAGTTTTGCTTTTCTTTAGAAAGAAAAATAAGTTCTTTTAATTTCAATTATTTAGAAGTAGAGAAACAGACTATTCTAAAAACTTAAGGTTTTTTCCAATTCCACAAAATCCTGGTTAAGAATAATACTTATGGGGGCGGCTAGGTGGCGTAGTGGATAAAGCACCGGCCCTGGAGTCAGGAGTACCTGGGTTCAAATTCGGTCTCAGACACTTAATAATTACCTAGCCGTGTGGCCTTGAGCAAGCCACTTAACCCCACTGCCTTGCAAAAAAAAAAAAACTAAAAAAAAAAAAAGAATAATACTTATGGGGGCGGCTAGGTGGTGCAGTGGATAGAACACCAGCCCTGGAGTCAGGAGTACCTGAGTTCAAATCTGGCCTCAGACACTTAATAATGACCTAGCTGTGTGGCCTTGGGCAAGCCACTTAACCCCACTGCCTTGCAAAAAAAAAAAAAAAAAAAAAAAACTAATACGATGATAATAACAAGAATTTTTACAACAGAATTTGTAAAACACTTCACTATAATCATTTGATCTTCACAATAAGCCCATAAGATTGAAGAAACTGAGGTTAAGTGATATAGTTAGTAAGTATCTGAGGCAGACTCTGAATAGAGTTCATCCTTACTTCAAATCCAACATTCTCTTCACTCTTCCTAGGAGGCAGCTAGACAGTTACTTCATTAATGAAACCTAAATTTACCAAAACTCTCAATTTGATTTTTGGGTCATTCAGATCTGTCTATTGTTTTTTTGAATCAGACAACTCCTGTAATGGAACCTCCTTCTACCAAGGCCTAACAGTAAATCATCTATAAATTATACTCTTAGAAAGTTGCCTTGACTTGCCCTGTCATTTAGTATATGTCAAAAACAGGACACGAAAGCAAGTCTTTGTCATCCAATATACATACTTATTTAAAATCACTGGACTTTGACCTATATACTTTGTATTCCTCTATCAATGGAGCTGACATAGGAGCTCCTTGTGATCAAGATTTATCTTTTTTTTCTGCTTACTTATTAAATGCATTTTCATTCATTTATTCCATTCACTCAAACTATCACAACTAACACTCCATTTTCTTGGTATTCAACCCTAAGGAAGCATAGATCAGGTTCTTCAGTTATTTATTTCCATAGAGATACAAAATTGATTTTCTAAAAATAATAACACTGGACACTTCACTTCATAGAAGAATAGACAAAGCACTGGCTCTGGCATCTGTGTCCTAGTTATAAATCATAACCTGTGTGACTTTGGACAATTCACTTACTCTTCAATGAACCTCAGTTTCCTTTACCATAAGACAAGAATTGAACTTGATCACCTCTGATGTCCCTTCTAGCTCTCTACAGCTACACAACAAGGAATCTACAATCCTACTACATCTGTAGGTTACCATGTGTATCTACATATTATAAAATTATACCTTGACCACATCTTAGTTCAATTAAAAGTGACCAGCTGGGTTCTACTTCTGTCTAGTTCAATTAGTGTGTCAGATTTAATGTTATATATTAGGAGTCAATTAATGTACAAATACTATGATTAAAGTCATAAAATAAATGTCCTTTATTATAATGGAGGCAATTAAACATGAAATCTATAATAATCTTTTTCTGGAAAAAATTTCAAACTATATGTTTTATACTCTTAATAAGAAATTGCATACTGTCCTTTTCAACATTAAGAATACTATCAAAGTTTGCCTCTTTTATTTAATAAAGAAAAGGAGAGAGAAAAGACTAAAACAAAGGATCATTTCTCTGCTAAAGAATCAGGAGAAACACCTCAAGGTTTTGAAGGCTTCCAAAGAATGGAGTTTCTCACTACCTGGAGATATGCTAAATTCATGATTGAATGGGGAAAAGTGCAAGTTGAAGAGTCCAAAGTATGCCACTTGATGGATAGATGTGAGTCCATTGTCATATGCTCTGGGATTTACCATTCATTTAACATTGGATGAGGATGGCCATGGAAACTGAATAAGAATAGTTAAAATCTGTGCTGCATAAAACTAGTGTAATGATTGGAGGCAGGCACATTTTTTAAATTGAAAGAGGGAAATGCTGAGTTAAAAAAATAAAAGTTTCAGGGAAACATATAATTTCTTTGCTTTTTTTTTCTTTTAAGTTTTTTTTGCAAGGCAATGGGGTTAAGTGGCTTGCCCAAGGCCACACGGCTAGGTAATTGTTAAGTGTCTGAGGCGGTATTTGAACTCAGGTACTCCTGACTCCAGGGCCGGTGCTCTATCCACTGTGCCACCTAGCTGCCCCAATATAATTTCAAAAAACTTGAAGAAGCTTCCTATATTTTTTGAGAACCTTCTCTATTTGAGATTCTACACAAGAGTGTTAGCTAGATGGTAGGCATGTTGAAAATTGGATTTGGGAGTCGGGAAGATGGACTGTAGACCTCAGATACTCACCACTGACTGGTCACTTTACCTCTTTCAGATACATTTTTATCATTTGTCAAATGAAGGTAATTATGGCACTTATAGAACTATTTTAAGAGTTAAATGAGAATATAATAAGTGTTTAATAAACCTTAAAGTATTGTAGTAAGGCTAGTTATTTCATTATTATTAGCTAGTATCATCTCAGAAAGTTTATTAGTTTTGTGATAAGTAAATGATATTAACTCACATGTCTTCTACTGTGATGTCTTTCAGGATCTGGCAGTAATCCACGTTCCAGACTGCCTGGTCATCCCAAACTTTGGATGCTAATAGAATTGCGCCAAGTACAATTCTCTTCCAATTTGCTGGACAGATATCTATTTCTGCATAAGTTAAAAGTCTTTCAAGATATACCTGGGAAGACATGAAAATTCCAGAACTAAATGATTTTAGCCTTTCTTTTTCATTTACCAACATAAATAGAAAGAGAAATCATTTAAGTTTTGAAAACACAGTCTCTCTTCTCCCTTTAAATAGGGTGTCAAGGTTTAAAGGGGCCAACAATCCCAGTGGAGTCACTTGCAAAGATCAGGCCTGGTAACCTGACTGGCCAAATTTGTTTTGTCTTACCAGAATTATTAAAGAGATCAAATAATTCCAAACAACCACAGGTCAGTTGCTCTCACTAAATTAAAGAATGCAGTATCAATACCTTTTCAAATACCAAAAAATGTCCCAATAAGTAACCAAAACAACAATAAAAACATAAAGGAGGCAAAATAGTTTTAATCAGTTTTGTTTTCTAAAAAGATTTAGATACAAACTGAACAATTAGACCAATTAGAAAAAGAGTTAAATAACTGACAATTTATCCTGAAAGCAAACATGTAATCCTAATGGTGATCTTTCATGACGGCTCATCATTAAAAAGCTTGTCGAAGAAACTCTGTGTCAAAGGAGATAAAGCATTGGATTCTGGAATCAGGAAAAACTTGACTTCAAATACCACCTTTGATATTATCCATGGAACAATAGACAAGGGGTTGATATGCTGGAATCTTCAGTGTCCACATCTAGAAAATGAGGATGATACCATCTGTGGCACTCACACTTCATGGAATTGGCATGGAGACAATATTGTGGGTTTAGATATTGTATAGTCTTGAGTATTATATCCATAGCACCTACTATGTATCAGACCCTGAAATAAGTTCCCTATATTCATTATCTCATTTGATCCTTCCCAACAGAACTTTGGAGATAGGTGCTGTTATTATCTCCATTTTCTGAATGAAGAAATAGGCTGAGAGAAGCTAAATGACTAGTCAAGAATTGTCATGTCAAGTCCAGTGGTCTTACCTACCACATCACCAAGTTGCTCTGCAAACTTCAGAGTACATAAATGCAATTACTATAATTCTCCTAGAATAGTACATTTTAAGAATTTGTGTTATCCTTGGATGTAAAATGGACAGATGCATTTTTTAGTTATTAGTAAATATGATGAATGCCTTTAAATAGTTCATTTAATAAACACATTTGACTACAACAAAGATTTAGGGCAAAATGGTTGAAAGAAACATCATCCCTCTCTTTTACATGCTTGCGTTCAGATAGACCACAAAGCCCAACAAGGTAGTTTGATCACATATTTCTACCTATAATGTATATTTTTGTGCTTCAGGTTTCAATTTGTATATAAACTATATTAAGGACCACCTTAT
This sequence comes from Macrotis lagotis, assembly GCF_037893015.1. Lineage (NCBI taxonomy): Eukaryota > Metazoa > Chordata > Mammalia > Peramelemorphia > Peramelidae > Macrotis > Macrotis lagotis. Next base: position 74,270,430 of record NC_133664.1, on the reverse strand, counting down.
AAAAAGCCCCCATCTGATGCATGGTTGTGGCATGGAGATACCAGGGGGTGTTTGAAAGTTATGCCAAAAGATTACAAGCTGTGGCAGGTGTCAACCAAGATGGACAGGCACCAAGTGCAGGCTTGATGATGGGCCATATCTTGTCCAAAGTACCTTTCCAGGTCTAAGCCTATAATGCCATCACCAGCCTATGTTTAAATTCATCACAAGGTTGGCTGTAGGCTGTTTAATTCTTCCAACATAGCTAATCTCAAAGACCAAAAGTTAAGTCATGGAAGGTATGACTGTAGAGTGGATATCCACACTATTCTCAAAGTATTGACGTGTTTATAAAAGGCAGTAAGAGATATTGGGACACTTGGGAGAATAATGCTAAAGAATTATATAATGTGGAGAATTCAAACAGACAATCTTTCAAGCTAAGGGATTCTAAAACTCCTGAACAGGGTGAAAAATAAATCAAAACATAAGTCCATGGAATAATTTAATTATTTAATTTTTGTTTATTTGGAGTCTATGGAATAATTTAATTATTAACAATTTACACACCTGTAAATTGAGGGTAATAATAGGTCGTTGGGAGAATCAAATGAGACAATATTAAAGTGCTTCAAACAAACTTCTGCCTAGCTAAATGTAAGCTATTATTATCTTTGTACTATAACAAGTTGTAATACTATGAGAGGCTTCTGTTTGTTTTTACTCTCTTTAGCTCTGGGATTTAGCAAAAAATCCTTTATCTGCTACTAAATTTTGGCTAGTACTTTCAAAAAGCTTAGTAAACACACCTTTCATTTTTAAGTATGCTCTCAATGGATACAAAGTCAAAAAGGAGGGTGATTTTGGAATAGGTTCTTCCACAAAGAAAGGTATTGTCTTGGGAACCCTGCTCTACTGATCACTCTTTCCCCTTTCAGATTCAATTCTCTCTCCCCGCTCCCCTCATCTGTCTCTTTCTGTGTCTGTCAGTCTGACTGTCACTCTCATCTCTTTTTCTCTTCAACTGAAAAAAAAATCTTGTTTTTGCTATATTGAGCAAGAGTAGGTAAAAAAATCCTATATACCTCCAGACCTAGACAAGTGTATATAGTTCTAACTGGTTCAAGTGCTCTTGGGCTGAGGAGGGGGCAGATTGGAAGAAATATCAAAATTTGCATGTGGTATTCTTTAGCTAAAATGATTATTTCTTGAAATAAACATGTCATTGGTTTGGGACTTCAAAATCTTTTCATTAAATGGCAAATAAAGTATTTAATAAATGTTTGTTGATAGATTACATAGAAAAAATGAAAAAATGAGATTATATACAAAAAAGGTGGCAAGTATCAAAGAAAAATGGAATTTACAAATTGCTCTGCAAATCTATGATAATAGATTTGACTTGTGACACTGTTCAGTACACTCTTTAGGGAAATGATTTTCCTTTACATCAATGTACACAGAATCAAATAATCTCAGAGTTGGAACCTTAGTGACCCGTTAATCTAAATGGTACTGGGATAATATTTTTGATATGTGATCAAGACTGAGAGCAGCCCCTTCCCCAAGGATATCCATTGAGTTCTCTTAGGATCAATCAGTCCTGAAGGCAGATCAGTCCACTTGTGGATGGTATTGATCTTTAGGAAGTTTTTCCTTTTAAGTCTAAAATCTAATTCTCTCCTATTTTGACTCTTCATTATTCTTAGTTCTGTCTTTTGGGGTCAAGAAAACAGGTCAAATATCTCTTCCACAAGTCAACCCTTTACAGTGATCTTGCCTCTCCTACAAGTTTCCCCTTTTCCACATGTTCAGTGTCTTTAACTCAACCCTCTTAACTAACAAATACTAAGTAAGAAGTACCAATTAGGTAGGTTTGGCTGCTATTAGAACTTCTACCAAAGGGGTATTTCTAGACATAAATTAAGCAGTTAAGACATGTCTTTCAGTAACAGGATTCAAAATCCTGCTGTTATTCTGACAGTGAAATATGAATATGGACTGGATCATAAATCTAACTCAGCAAAAAGTTGATCTAACTCTAAACCCACCAAATAAAATGAGTTTTTTAAGGCTTCTATTTGAATTATAAATAAAAGTGTATCAGTAGTTAGCTTGCACAGTCTTGAGTATTATATCCATCTAATATCAATATGAACTTTCTTAAAAAAAACATCAGGAAGTAATATAATGGAAAGAACTTTAAATAAAACAAATAAGAAACTTCCAAATGACATTAGGATATAAATCAAATTCTCATTGTTCCTTGACCTCGCTGCTTCCTAAACTTGCTGTCTAGGACCAGAAGATTAGAGATGTAGAGTTAAGAAGATACAAAAGCAGAAAGGCAGTCAGAATCCCAAGCTGACCAAATTTAACAATATTGGAGAAGAAAGATATCATGTGACAAAGGAGTAGGGGGGAGGAAGGCTGGGATGTTGATATTTTGTTTATTCAAACTTAATTTGCCAAAATGAAGGAGGCACAGTCTGTTTGTAATGATCTTAATTAACTATGTGAGATGTTTTATAATTCCACCCCCAAAAGCTTTATTTAGAGTTTACTTTCATTTCTCCAAATCAGCCAAGACTTCACCAAGCATTGTTTTCTTGCCAGACCACAATTTTCATGGGGTGGGGAAGGGAGAAATGAAGTAAAGTCATGGGAAAAATTTCCTGGGTAGCTTCAGTCTCTTTCCAAAATGCAAGAAAACATGAGTTGTAACCTTAATTTACTTAGAATCTGTCATTTAAATAACTGACATGTATAAATTCTTTTAAAAGTTGCCAGGCATCTTAGAGACATTCTCACTTGTTGTGCCTTATAACCATAATGGCATTAAGGACATGGAAATGAAGGACCAGAGGATTAAGTGATCTGCCTGTGATCATCAGATTCAGGTCAGACCTAACACACCTAGTTTACAAATGACCCCACCAAGGGTCCTGCCCCTCCCTCCCCTCTTCAAGGTCTCCTTACAATGCAAGCAAGTCATCATTCTATGGTGATGCTATAGGAACATCTTGTAATTTTTCTCAAAATAAATTCTTTATCATCTTGTCTTATTTATCTTAACTATAATTTTATCTAAAGAATAAGGAACAAAACTGTTTATTTCAACAGCAACAAACTTAATTCTGAATTCAAGTTTCCTCATTTGTAAAAATCAGCCTAATATCCTCTGCCCATCTCCCAGGATTGTTGGGATAATCAAATAAGATAAATACACAAAAGCATTTTGCAAATTAAATTGCTATAGATTTTTAAGGTCCTCTAGACCCCACAAATAAATTTTGAAATAAATCTTTTACCTAAGTCAGCAAGACTGAGTTTAATCCAATAAGGTCCGTATTTATTGAGCACCCACCAGGAGCAAAAGCATTATACAGGGAGGGCCCTGGAGCTGGCCATTGCATTTACCATAGCAAAAAATCTTTTCAGAATGTGATGAATAGTGTTTTTAAATTTAGGCACTGAGGTCCAACAGAAGGCAATGCAGACATGTCACAATTAGCATTATTTACAATGTTGACTTTATAATATAATAGGTACAATTGACTCGAATTCTTTAATATGCTTTCTGTCCTCCCTCTCCCCCATCCCCCCAGTAACTCTGATACTGGCACTAGGTCTGGAGTCAGAAAGATTCCTACTCCCGAATTCAAATTTAGTGTCAGACACTTATTAGCTGTGTGACCCTGTGAAAGTCACTTAACCCAGTTTACCTCAGTTTCCCCTTATCCCCAAAACGAGCTAGGAAAGGAAATGGCAAACCACTCCATCATCTTTGCCACAAAACCTCCAAAATGGGTCCTAAGAATTGTAAAAGCCTGAACTTAATGAGAATATATAATATATAACAATTAGAAGTATCTTTCCTCTGCCGAATCATTTTTTCTTTCTGCCAAATCTTCTGCACTCCTTGGAACCTCTCACTCACTGGAATATGGCAGGAATTGCCTTTAAAGAGGCTCCCCGCATCCAGTCTCACCCTCTTCAATCCATTCTCTACACAAGAGGAAAACTGATCTTCCTAAAGTTTAGTTTGGACATCACTGCCCAGCTCAAGAACATCCAATGGCTCCCTCTTACTGCTAGAATAAAACACAAACTATAGACTATTAAATAGTCCTTCAGAATCTGGTTCCAAGTTTTCCTTTAGCTCTCTTCTACAGGACTCCCCTACTCAACCACTCTAAATTTCTGACAAATTGGCCTTCCCTGTAAACATCCTTCCATGCCTTTCTTCCTCACCTCTGCTTCATGAAAGGTCTGTCTTCTCTCAATCCTCCTATTGCAAACCTCAACACTCCCACCCCTACCCATTCCTACATGGAAATGACTTCGTATTTCATTAATATGTGCAGTTGATAAATGTTTATTATTGGCCTGAGTGACTGTCTCCCCTAAGAATACAAATTCCATTCAGAGCAAGGATTCATTCTCCTCTTCTCTCTCTCTCTCTCTCTCTCTCTCTCTCTCTCTCTCTCTCTCAACAAGAAAAAAGATTAACGATACCTCAAGAGGGGCAAGCAGAGGGAACTATGGAAGGGCCATGAGTGAGGACCAAGTGCCTTCTCTGATTGGCTTTCTAGCTCCACCACTTGGCAAAGTACTCAGCCTAGAGGAAGCACTCAATAAACTCTCTTCTACTAATAAATATTCATTCAAAACAATTTAGAATGAATGAATGAAGCTTTAAAAGAAACAAAAAAATTAGCTGTTGGCTATTGATTTGGGCTAAAAATTCAAATCCCGACCTTCCACTGGCATAACAATTTATTCTGAACATCTAGCCAATAAAAATTAAAGTTATGATTCGTGAATAGTGACTCAGTTGCTTATTCAGTGTGTTAGGTAAACCAAGGGTCAAACATATAGTAGAATAGATTGGGAGTAAATTATAAGAACAAAAGTAGAGTCAAACTAGAGTAAAAAAAATTCACAAAAATCTTAAGAATTTTTTTTAAAAATGAAACTACTGAAAAATGCTGTCCCTTACTGTTGTTACCTGCACCACTGATTTCCTAAACAGATACTTTTTTCTAAGTTATGCTAGATGCCTATTTTGCTTTCCTTGAAGATAAAGGTCACATAAAAAGATTTGATTTTCCCAGGTGATGACAATCTAGTACTTATCCAAAACAAGAATTTACAATAATTCAAGAGGGTTTCTGTTTTATGTTTTTCATTAAATTGACTAACACTACAAAAAAAAAAAAAGACAGAAATCTTTTGTTAGTCATCATATATGTTTCAAGACTAGTTTTTCTCTTTGGGAGGATGCAGCACTGTCCAGTTGGCAAGCTAGCTTCTGGGAAAGTGAATACTTTGTTTCACACAGGAGAAAAAACACTGCTCTGGGAATGACAAGATCCAACTTCAAGTTGTGAATATCAATAATGACTGCTGTTGTTCATTTGCTTAAGTTGTGTACAACTCTCTGTGACCTCATTTGGGTTTTTTTTGGGCAGTGTTATTAAATGGTGTGCCATTTCCTTCTCCAGCTCATTTTACAGATGAGAAATCTGAGGCAAAGAGGTTAAGTGAGCTACCTACCCAAGATCACACAACTAGGAAGGGTCTGAGGCTGGATTTGAACTCAGGTTTTCCTGACTCTAGTCCCCAGTATACTATTCACTGGCCACCTAGCTACCCCAATAATACTGATAGCTACTAAGCACTTAGCATTTACAAATATTATTTCATATGAGACACAACCACCCTTGAAGCTGATTCCATGATTATCTCCATTTTACAGTAGTGACTGAAACTCTCACAATGAAGGTCTCCTTCCTGATCTAAAATCCTATGATCCAGTACAGAGCCACATATGGAGTTAGGAGACAAAACTCCCCTCACAGTCAGTTTGTTTTAAAAGTAATCAGCTTCTTAGACTTTACATTTAAAACAATCTTAGATTGATTCTTAGGAAATTTTACCACCACCAGTGATGATGAAGTGTGTGTGTGTGTGTGTGTGTGTGTGTGTGTGTGTGTGTGTTTTAAAGTTACTGAACAATGAACAATGATCATGGGATAGTAACAAGTAATAGTCAAGAATGTTAGTGTCTGTGTATTTTAAAGGTATATTGAGTCTGAAAGGGAAGGTAGCCTGGAAGGTTCTGGCTGTCCCATTCAAAGCAGCATTCACACTGTTAAGCATGGGAAGTTAGCTTCTCTATAGTTATTTCTCTCACCAAAGTTCCAAATTATTTAGTCATCATCGTTTGTATCATTTAAAGACCCAAAGGACAAAGGATTGTGGGAAACAGATGCAGACTATTTTGTCAGTCAAAGGCACCTGGGAAGCAGGAGGACAGAACCCTGGGCTCAGTTAGAAAAACCCGAGTTCAAATCCAGCCGCAGCCCTTGAACTGAATGTGTGACTCTGGGTCACTGCAAAGTGGGGATGTCAGGATGGCACCTGACTGTAGGGATGTTCTGTGGAACAAACAAAAGTTTGCAAATTGCTGAGTCCAATCAATGTTTGGCAGATAGGCAGTCTTACAGAAATACATGATTTCTTCTCAGCTACTCTTGACCAGACTTCTTAGAGAAACCTAGTCAGCACATTAAGAGCTGGAAGAGGGGGTGGTGTAGTGGCGAAGTGGATAAAGCACCGGCCTTGGAGTCAGGAGGACCTGGGTTCAAATCCGGTCTCAGACACTTAATAATTACCTAGCCGTGTGGCCTTGGGCAAGCCACTTAACCCCATTTGCCTTGCAAAAACCTAAAAAAAAACAAAACAAGAGCTGGAAGAGACCTTAGAGATTATTATTTTTTTTTGCTTTTCTTTTTAAGGCAATGGGGTTAAGTGACTTTCCCAAGGTCACACAGCTAGGTAATTATTAAGTGTCTGAGGCCACATTTGAACTCAGGTCCTCCTGACTCCAGGGCTAGTGCTCTATCCACTGCCCTAACTAGCTGCACCCTTAGAGAATATTTTTTTAAATATTATTTTTCCTCAATTACATGTGAAAATAATTTTCAATATTTGCTTTTATAAAATTTTGAGTTCAAAATTTCCACCCTCCATCCTCTCTCTTCTTCCCCAATCCCCAAAGTAGAAATTTAAAATAGGTTATACATGTGTAACTATATATTGCCATACTGAGAAATTATCTAGTGGTGGTATGGTTTGGTGAAAAGAATTCTAGATCTGAAGTCATAAGAGGTCTGGGCTGCAAGTATACCTGAAAACTTCCTGGTTAACTAACTGCCCAACTCTGGGACCATGGACAAGACACACTTTTCTAAGACTTGATTTCTACAACTGAGAAATGGGGATCATGAAATAATACAAAGAGAAAGAGCAAGTGTCTACTGTATACTAGACTTGCTAAGCTCTGGAGAGGCAAAGAAATTCAATATAATTCAGTGTGTGTGTGTGTGTGTGTGTGTGTGTGTGTGTGTGTGTGTGTTAAACATCTACACACATGACAAAAAACAGTTCCTGTACTCAAAGAGCTTACCACCTGTAAGCTCTACAATCTAATGGGGGAGACAACATACAAACAAATATATACAAAGTCAGCTATAAATAGGATAAATAGAAATAATTAACAGAGGGAAGGCACTAAAATGAAAAGAGACTGAGGAAGGCTTCCTATAGGAGGTGGGATTTTGTTGTCTGTCCATCACTTTTGAAGAGGACCATTGACATCACAGGATAATGTCTTGACTCCTTTGTAAACTGAATTTAAGTGAGCCAGAGATGCTCAAAGTTATCAACCTTACTTTCTCTTCAAGAGTCATCAGGGTCCACTGGCAAAACAAAAGACAAGATGATGACTTGGGAATACAGGAGATGAACTTGGAGTCTTCAATGTATGACCAAACTTCAAGTGTTGCACTGTACTTTCTTCAGTTGCCTTCATGGCTGTTGGAACAATTTTTTTCCCTTTGCCTATTGTGCTACCACATGCTTGAGGTAGACATGCCACTAACTCACCAACAGATCCATGACCCATTGGTTATCCTCAGTCTGGCTTAGCCCATCTTCCAAATGGCTGCTATGAATTCCATGGCTTCTTGAACTCACTGGTGAGTTCAGACAGACCCCTAGTAGATGAGCATCCCTGAAAAGGTCTCAGCAAGCCCTCACCCTAGATGTATTAGTCCTTTCTGAAAACCCATAGACCTCAGTGGGATTTTAGTTGGTTCTTAGAGGAAGTGAGGGAGGTAAGTAGACAGAATGGAGGAGAAAGAACCCTATAGGGGGTAAGGAGCTCAGAGCCTAATGAGGGAAGATAACAAACAAATAACTAAGTGTAATTAATATAATATAATGTAATGTAACATAATATAATATAACAAATATATATATATCAACAATTCTCATTTTACATCAAACAACTGAGGCTCCAAGAGGTTAAGTGCCTTGCATTAAGATCATTCTGACAGATAAAGGTAAAACTAGGATGAGAACCTAAACTAGCGGCATCCTTTGAATATTCTTTGCTAAAACTACATTCGATAATAGGCATCTGGTTGGGGATTTCTGATGAGAAACACAAGACTATAGAATCAAAATACCATGGTAAAACAAAATCAACTGAAGCAAACACCTATAGATAGAACTACCTTGCTAAGTCATAATGGCTTACTTTAACAGAAGGTTTAGATAAGCTATCTATCAAAGCCCAGTTGTTTACTGAATACTAAATAAGAAACAGGCACAGAATACACTGTCTGAAGTCTCCCAGTCAGTGAGCTGTGAAGCTAAGACTAAAAATTTCAAGCTTATTCCTCCACATCATCCATTGACTGAATGTGGCAAGCTATCACTGTCATTGTCATTGTTATCATCATCATCCCAACCAAAAGGAGAGTTAGTTTTTAAAGAGCCACACCCTTCCTGAATCATGTTTTGTTATAATTTCATCTAGCTATAACATATCCTCTTTGGTTTAATTTAAATACTAGGGGTTTTCAGGTCTTTTATATGGCCAGAAAGACGGATTTCCACACAAGTATTGAAGGCTGCAATCTGATCTTTCAGCATCAGTGGGGACTGCTGCCATTTCTATCCCTGCCCTTTCACTTCTTTCCCATCTCACAATGGGCAGCATGCCAAGGTGCCAAGATTACACCCCAGGAAAAGAGCAGAAGGCAATGCAACTCCATCAAGAAGGAGCCCAGATCTCAATGCCTCTGCTTTTTTTATTCTAGAGGGTATAAAGAGAGAAGAACAACAGTAGAAATATTCTGCTCCAAGCCCACTTTCAAGTCTGACTGCCTGTCCAAGCCAGCTGCTCGCATTCCCCCTAGATAGAGAGGGGTGGCTCAGAGTCACACTGCAGCATCCTTCCCAGTGGGGAGAACAAGGCTCTAACTCAACTCTCTGGGCTGTGCTGAAAGATGGATATGATCTCCTGACAATCAACTCATAAAACACAAACTTCCAACCCATTCCAGCTTGCATTTAAACCCCAAGACAGCTAAAGAGTTGGAGAATTACAACTGTCCCTACCTACAACCTATCCATCATGTTCCACAAGCTCAAAGTAATTCTCTATGATAATGGAAGTCAATGGGAAAATAGAGAAGGGGAGAAAGAAGGGAAGATAAAACATATCTTCATTAAGTTCTAGAACAGATTCCAATTTTTATGCCTGATTTTTCATTATGAAGAGAAAAGAATAATTGTACACCTTTCTTATCCACAAGTGAAGGTGGAGTTTAGACTTCTGAACAGACCTGACATGAGCAAAGTTAAGTCCTCATTTCTGTTGCCCACATGCTTGAATCAAAGAAAAAAAAGATAATACATCTTACTTGTTCAATTTTATTTCCTAAGTAAGACCTAAACAGTCCAAGAATTTTTATTAATCTATTAGGATCACAGGATTTCAAGCCTGAACTCATCTGACCTAAACCTTCATTTTATAGATAAGGAAGACCCCAGGGGAAAAGGCAACTTGGTCAAGACCCCACAGATAAAAAGTAGCAGCCAAGACTCAATCAAGGTCTTCTGCCTAAAAAATCCAATGATCTCTTAGACCAAACATGTCAGAGGGAGACACATTCTTCTCTAAATTCAGATATTAGAGCAAGGACAGAAGTTAAATTGATTATACTCCTAAGACAATTAAAAACAGTAGCAACCAATCTACCCATTCCTTCATACAGCAAGCTATGCATCCATCATATCTTGTTAGCATCATTAAACTGTCCTAAAATCTAAACTAGAAATCATGACAGTAAATCATCAACTCAGTTATCTTTGATAGTAAGCCCTATCATCAATCTAGGGTGCCCTAGAACCCTCTCTAACCCACAACCAAAATGTTTCTTCTCCCTGTGTCCATCAAGGACTAAGGACACCAGTTTGAATAACTCTGTTCAGCACTTCAAGCTTGATCTCTTTGTGAGGGCTAAAAATTGCAAATCAAAGGGATGCCCATCAACTGGAGAATGGCTAAATAAGCTAAAGTATGTGACTGTAATGGAATTTTAATCTGCCATAAGAAATAACAAGCTAGATGATTTCAGAAAAACCTTACCTACAAGAACTGATGCATAGTGGAGTGAACAGAACCAATGAACAAAACGTTCAATGAAGAATTGTGAATAACTTCGCTTTTCTCAGCAATACAATAACCCGAGACAATCCCAAAGGACTAATGATGAAGCATCTTATCCACTGCCAGAGAAAGATGCTGTTTTTCACTGTTTCATTTTTTTTCATTCAATCAAGACTTCTTGTGCAAAATTACTAATAGGGAAATGTTTACATAATTGCACATGTTTAACCTATATCTAGTCTCTTAGTATTTCAGGGAGAGGGGAGGGAAGGATAGAATTTGGAACTCAAAATTCTAAATAAAAATGTTATAAAACTTGGGAGGAAAAAAAAGACTGCAAGTTGAGTTGGGCATGAAAAACTTCACGGCTTATTTTAAGACTCCAGGGGCTTAGTTTACCAGAAATAAAAAAAAATTAGTAAATCTGGGTTACAACTTCACTCGTATCCAAAAATATAAGGCATTACTGTTGAACAGTTTGCAAATCTTAAAGCACTATATAAATGTCAGCACTAGGCAAATGGGGCAGTATATCTCTAGAGCACTGAGTTCAAAAGCAGCCTCAAATTCCTACCCAGCTGTGTGAGTGACCTAGACCTGTCACTTTATGCCTCAGTTTCCTCTTCTGCAAAATGAGCTCCTATTTCTCAGAGGTGTTGTGAGGATCAAATGAGAAAATTGTAAAGGAGGACAGTGTCCAGCAACATAGTAAGTGCTATGTACACTGTACTATTAACTCTAGTTAGAAATATTGTTATTATCTTCTAAAGTCATGCCCTTTGGACATCAGAAACCAGGGAGTGGCAAGAAACATAAAATTCTCATTCACTGCCAGAGGGAGTGGGAGGGAAGGGAGGGGTAGAAAAATCTGGAAATCAAAACCTTACAGAAAGATGACTGTTGGGGCAGCTAGGTGGTGCAGTAGATAGAGCACAGGCCCTGGAGTCAGGAGTACCTGAGTTCAAATCTGGTCTCAGACATTTAATAATTACCTAGCTGTGTGGCCTTGGGCAAGCCACTTAACCCCATTGCCTTGCAAAAAAACCTAAAACAAAACAAAACAAAATAAAACAAAACAAAAAGATGAATGTTGAAAACTTTCTCTGCCATGTAAATGGAAACACTAAAATGAAAAGCACTACAGAATCTTGTTCCTGAAAAGGTCTCATCTAGTCTTGGGTCAGTGGTCACCCAGCCTAATGTCTTCATTGTATCAATAGACTGTGACCAATGAGCCCAGTCCAGAAGATCAAAAAGTACCTAAGAAAGAAGCCAAGCCCCAAGCCCAGATCTCCCAACTTCTAATCTGTAAATTCTGCCCCACCTTGGCAATGTCCCACAGGTACTCACAAGGGTGACAATGGCACACTCAGCAGTCAGCTGGGCAGCGCTGAATAGCGTCCGAACAAACCGGTAAATCTGCTTCTGTTCTGGGTTGTGTTTGTCGTAATCTGGTGGCACTTCGGTTTTCTGCAGAAGAAAATCATTTTCAGGTGATTTACCTCCAAACATGAAAGGGCAGAGAAAGAATAAAGCTCTAGCTCATAAAACAAGGCAGGGGAAAGGTAAGGAGATTACCGAAAGGGGGTGAAGATTTTCATCAAAAATATCTAAGAGCATCCTTCCATCTGTGTCCCTGAAGAAAAAAAAAGAACATAGAATTTAAGGGTATCAATTCACAAAATTATCAAAAATACAACTTAATTTGAATGTATTTCAAAAAGAGAAGGGCATTCATCAAGTGGAAAACTTGAAGAAATGCCATCAATTACCATTCAATAATCCCCTTTATACCTATGCTACAGTAAACTCATGTAGTCTATGATAGTAAAACCTATGATTCATACTTTGTATATTATACTAAGGAGAAAATTTTGGCCTTTAGTTCCCTTTAGGTTCTTTTATAGATATGTATAGGAAATTATTAGGACTAGATAATATATATATATATGTATTAAGTATGTTTACATATATTTTAAAGTTTTATAATTATATGCATGCATTCATAAATATAAATATGTACATAGACTATATAGAGTATGTTTACATTTATGTATTTTCCTTACATGTACATGTGTGAATATGCTATACATGTACACATGTATACAAATATATACATATTTATGTGTATGCATGTGAATGTATCATATCCTGAGGAAGGAAACACCTCCTGCAATATCTACATTCTTAGAATACCAAGCTGATCCTGAGAGGAAACCATCTAGTGAAGATGTTAAGACCACTGCTAACTTGTAACTGGTGGGAAAGAAATTATAAGGCTATAAATAGCAAATGTCCCCAAAGATTCATTTTTGATTTCCACATCATTTTAGCTAGTGAAATAATTCACTAATTGCTCTTTTTATAGTGAACAAGATTATATGCATGACAAGCTTAACTGATAAAATAGTTCAAGATATTAAGCAATCCAAAAAATACATAAAAGATTCCCTCCCTCCTCCAAATACTTCCCTAATCATTGCATTTTGCAATAAAGCTGCTATCTCACCTTAACATTACAGAACCCCGGTCACTATTTAGTCAATCCCATTTGTCTATATGCAATTTTTATATTGTCTCCACTGAACTGTCTCCAGGAATGATATTTTCTCTATCGTGATTTCACTAAACAATTAATCTTGTTAGGCTGGTTCTATCTATAGAATCCTTTAAGTTAGCACAATGGAATATTTCCAAAATATTTTCCTAAAGAAAACCAGAGAATCACACAAGTACCTTGTCTAAGCATAAACCTGATCATCTTTCAAAGAGGGCCAGCTACTACCTGCTTTGCCTTTGGCACTGTGAATGCAAGCAACCACAAGTCTGATTTTTAAAAATTTCATCTAAGCATCAGTACCACTGAGGCAGAACAAATGTAAAGGGAGTAAAGAGTCCCATTTCTCTGTAGCATCATCAACAGATTTGTTAAATTTATTTTCTGGGTGGCATTTGAGTAACATCATCTAATGACTCAGCATTGAATTTCCTTGGGACTGTTCAAGAAGATCTTTTTTATTTTTTTTTTCTAAAGTGAAAAACCTTTGAATATCCATCCAGGAACTCGACAAAAAAGTAAAAAAATAACCTGAGGTTCACAGTACTAAAGATGAAGGAAGAGAGCCCCTGACAGAATCTGATGGGGCTTGAGAAATTAAAACTGCAGTAACTCTTGGGGGGCTGGGGATAGGGGGAATAAATCTTTTCTGAAGCTCATATACAATGAACTCATCTCATTCCCCTTCACCTCCTTTCATGGATGTATATTCTACTTAAATAGTATTCTTTCTATCAAGCAAATAGACCTGTCATGGGCTCCAAGTTTTCAGCTAGTATAATTTATCAAATAGAAACTGGGTCAGAAAGAGATGCCACCTCTCCCCCAAGAGACCTACAGGTAATAATGCTCAGATTCATCATATATGTTAACATCATCTTCCCTCTCTTTTCATTGGTGTCTGTCCCAGATTCACCACTGCAATTGGTTCATCAATAACTGACTAGTACATGAGAAAGGACTTGTTACCTTGCCTAACCAGTGCTATGTAGCGTCTTACCACAAAGTTCACAGAAATTGCTTGGAAAGATTACTGCAAAGTCGTTTTGGCATATCAACAATATCAACAAGAAGGCTACAATGTCTTTTGGAGTTTAAATGGTCAACCTGGGTAAGATTGGGAAACATGGGTAAGAATTTCAAATTTAAGAAACGAGGAAAGGTTCTGATTTTCATTTATGTTTTATTGCTTCATGAGACAATACTAAGATGTTTTTTGTTATTTTTAAAAAATAATGCATTGTCCAGTTAGTTCCATGTGGACCCGTGTATGATATATGATTATGTAATTAATTACAATTAAAATAAGAATATGATTATTATTATTATAGTATAAAACAGAAATACTTCCATTTATAGAATATTTTCTCATAATCAACTTCCAAATCTGGGGAATCCCCCAGAATAAACATTTCTGACTACATGTAAAACTGTACTTAAATTCACTTTAAACCATGTTTTCCCATTAGTGAAAAATGCCTACTGAAATTTCTTTATGAAGTTCCATAATCTGGGAATTTTTAATTCAATGGAATGGGAATAATCAGAAGATGTATCTACTCTGATCATTTGAGGGCAACTAGGGGTGTTTTCACGATAGCAGCTTGTCTTTTTCTTATTATATATATAGGCAGATTCCACGCATTTCAAGGGGAGCTGTGTATTATATAGAAAGAATTACAAGTGTGCTAGAGGACATAAGGAATTATAGCAATATAATTTAAAGATACACATCCTATAGCCTGAGAAAGGAAAAAGTACAAAGATGGTTCTTTTAATGTCTTGGGAAAGATATTTGTTAGCCACATACCTGTTTTTGATGTGATAATAAATTGCAAGTGCTACACTGTAAAGCAAAACACAAGAGTTAATGTTTTATTTTTTAAAAATCAGGAACCGAACATGGAAAGAAACACCATCTGACTATAAATGTCTACATTTGCATACCATTCCGCCATTTAGAAATCACATCTAGAGTTAATATGGTTTGGAAAAAAATACAACTGCTTCTCTCTCCCTTGACTGATGCTGCTATTTACATCATCCTTTTCTGGCACAGTATGGGGAATCAGGGGGCTTGAGGGTCAATACCAGCTTTGCTTCTTACAATCAGACTGTAGGCAAGTCATGTCCACTCTTTCAACCTCAGTTTCCTCATTGATAAAATGAAGAAGCTGGATGAGATGGTCCCTAAGGTTCCCCCCATCTATCAATACTAGGGTCTTATTAAAACATGAGCATATTATATATTTAAAAGTCATTTCCAGGTGCCATAGCCAAACACCTAGAAGGGTTTTTTACTCTATTATCTACTACCCTGAAACTTTGCAATTGGACTCCAATTGAGAACATGCAAATTAAGTCACCTAGTAGTTTGCTAGGTTTTTTTCCTTTTAAAACAATTATCTTCTTTTAGTAATCTCATTAGTCTTCATTTAGTTCCTGAAATGTTTCTAAATATATTACTTGTATCTTGGCTGAAAAAAATCTCCAAATAGTTGGTGTTGGGCAAGAAAATGACTCCCCCCCCCCCTCCTTTATTTTGATTTGAGGATCTACAAAGATCACCTAGTTTGTTTTGATTTTGTTTGAGCTTAAGAGAAGTGGCACACTGGCACTGTGCCAATGGTCCATGCAGACAAGTATTCTAACTTTGTCAGGAAGCCTTCCTTCCATGACTTGTCATGGTATTTGCCCTTCAGAACATAAGTTTTAGAAGTGTGGAATAGGCCCTGAACTTCCTAATTTCCTATTAATCAGTATATATCTAGTAATCTGAAAGTTTCTCTTAATCAGCACATATCTAATGATCTGAAATATGAATTCAAAATACCTCCAGTTTTTAGCTAACTTTTCCTTACAAGAAATAAAATTCCATTCCTGGGAATCATTTTTTTCCCCACTCCTAACAATTACTGCTTTAAGAAAGGGGAATTGTAAAGCATCCAGAACTAAAAGAAAATCAATATTCCCATCTACTTTTAGACCTTTAAAAGCACTTTTAAAAAAAGAATCATAGAATTATAAGACTAGGTCTTAGATTAATATTATTTCAATATGACTTTAGGGTTCTAAGATCAGGAGTCATGTATTACAAAAAGAAATATGAGAAGCAAAAGGGAGAAGATAATTTCCTTACCCTTTTTAGAGTAGAAAGTCCTAGAAGTGGGTAAAATTTTGTAAGAGTATTTGGTTTTCGGGGTGGCTAGGTGGCGCAGTGGATAAAGTACTGCCCTGGAGTCAGGAGTACCTGGGTTCAAATCTGACCTCAGACACTTAATAATTACCTAGCTGTGTGGCCTTGGGCAAGCCACTTAACCCCTTGCAAAAAAACTTTAAAAAAAAAGAGTATTTGGTTTTAGAATCCTCCATTTCCCTATCTCTGCCTCCTCTTGGGACCTTTTCTCTAGAGATCTGTCACAAACATGCAGCCTCAACTACAGTATGGTCTCAGACCAGTCTTGCTCCCAAAATGCTCTACATTACCAAGTTACCTATCCCTCTGCTTTCTAATCAAAGGTCTTCCTTCCAAGCAAATGATCTCAGGTATTAGGAGGAAAAATAGCCTAACTGCCTAGTTAATTCACACTAATGTATCAATGATTGATAGCCCACTAGAACCTCTACTAAAAGAAAATTTCAAGTAGTATAACAAAGTGTAATGGAAAAACCTCCAGCAACCTCAGGAATAGTACTTATGTGGGGGTTTAGGCAGGGTGCCTGGGGACAACCATTAAGATCACTTTCTCTAAGGTGTATCTGCCTTATTCTAAATCTCTTCAGGTTTCCCAGGATCAAAGGAAAATCTGGAGCTTCTGTATTTTGTGCTTTCCTCAAGTCTCAGCCAGGGAGATGAGAGAATGCTTTCCAGCTTCTCATCTTCCTTCTACTGGCAGCAACAACTTAGGCCCTGCACCCCCTCCAAAAAAAACAATCTCCAACAGTTATGTTCATGCACTAATAAGTAAAGGGTAGCCAAGCTATTGCAAGTACCTCTTTCCATCATGAATGACGGGACAGAGGTTTATAATCAATACAACTTACTGAGCCCCCCAAAAAAAACCCCAAAGCAACAAGAGAATAGACTACATTTCCATAAATAACTTGACAAAGATAGTGTTGTGTAAACAGCAGGAGCTCAAGGCATGCTTGCTAGCTTATTAGCCTGCATTATTACAGATATCAGGGATAGTACCAAGAATGGGATTGTGCAAACTGGAGACCCAGATCAATGAAAGGTGACATTTTTCATGTGAGAATTTGAATGTCTTAAAAAGAACTAACAGCTTTTAAATGTGTATACATACATATACTATGTATAAGCATGTATCAGTACACATGCATCTGTGTGTGTCTATTATACAAACACACACACATATCTTCCTAGAAGAAGACAGGAGTGTCTTACTGGCTGTCTCAGGGCTTAGCTCCTCTCCACAGATTTCAAGGAATGTCACCTGTGGATGGTCTCTTATTTGTCAATTGGAGATAATGATAACTTAGATTACTCACTTCCTAGAGCTGTTGGAAAGGAGGCATTTTGTAAACTCTGAAGTGCTATATAAAGGTTCATCACTATTAGTTCGAAGATGTTGTCTCAGAATGCTAGATCTAGAAGGTTCTTCATAGAACCAGTTTTCTTATATAATAGATGAGGAAACTAAGGCTAACCGAGGTCGTGTGGCTTGCTTATAGTCCCACCAAGTGTCAGAGTTTGGATTAGAAGCAAAGATGGTTAGGGGTCACTTCAGGGCTCCCATCACTATGGTATGCTTGTCTCCTCACCACCTTCTTTTGCTCTTAATATTCAACATCCTGAAACATCCTTACATTTTTCTGAGGAAAAGGTACCAAAAGAGTATTGTGCTAGGATGGCCTCAAAAAGAAAATGTAGGAAGGAAGAAGCATGCAAGGATATGAGAATGCCAATACTTTGAATTTTTAACAAAAATAAGGAACGTCTGACAAAAATTCCTTTAAAAAATTTTTTCTAATTGTGTGTAATCAGTTCCCATTTTATTTGAACGTTTTTTGTTGATGGTTGCTAAGTTTAGAATAAAAGAAAATGGAAAGAATAAAAAGGTACAAAGAAAAAAAGAGGAAAAAGGAAGAAAGAATTTGCAACCATCAATAAGTATTGGTCCCTTAACCCCCCATGACCCCGGCTACTCCTTATCTCCCACGAGTCATCTCGACCACCAAGAAATTGGGTTGCTACTGCTTGTCAACCCTGAAAGAAAGAATAAAAGGCACTGGAAATTAGAAGGGACCACTGCCCTGACAAGGGATCAAGAGCACTCACCCTCTTCTCCTTGTCCTTTCTTTTAAAATGTGATCTAATCCCAGATGTCCATAAGTCTCATATTATTTCATAAACATAACCACTTTTTCAACTTTTTTTTGATATGATGATTCCTCAAACACATACATACACACATGCAGGTAGATACATACACAAATCCACACACTTTCTTTAAGCTATCATTCTAGCATGTGAAGTTAAGGCATGGATCCGAATACCTACCATTTAATTGTATACTTGAGGTTTGGTTGACTGACTGTGCTATCATCTAGGAAAATAGTGGAACAGGAGCTGTATTTCCTTCCCATCTGTCCTGGAGGATGCTAGGAAACAAGAGGAAACAAAATGACAATTACACACTGGTGAATGCTCTTCTCAAAGAATCCCCCAACACATACTCACCTTCGATGGTGATGTTCACTCACAAAAAAAAAAAATCTCTCTCTCTCCTGTTCTTAAGGGTTTATTTGGAATCTAGAGGCCATTAACATAGGCTTTATAAGATTATATTTAATGGAAGATGCATGTTACATTAATATTTGTCTACTTGACCTTTCTGCTTTTTAGACCTATGATAGAGATGAAAAAATGAAGTAATTGATCTAAGTTATGGAAAGTCCTAGACAAAATCCTTTTTTTAACATGTGTTATAAGCTGATACATCAAAAAGCACAAGAAATGAAAAATTGCTTATATCTTATATAAATTTAGTTGGTCCAAATATAGGATGTCAGCCTTTGTAAGTCAAACTCTTAAGTGAATTTCTTTTTAAGGAATGAAAGGACCTGGCCTTAAATATTGGTGATGTTACTTTAGAGAAATCAGTGTATCTCTAGTCGGGGGGGGGGGGGGGGGGGGGGGGGGGGACGACACCTTTTTTTCTGCCAAAGGTCATTTAGATATATATTATGTCATTTCCCCTGCTATATTTGATCAAACATTTAATAGATTCACACCCAAAATGTGATTTATTGAATTTTGAGTCCCACAGGAAGTTGCCTTGGCACCACCAGACAAAATAGTCTATGGGCCAGATGTTCCCCACCTCTGCACTAGACCTTAGGTTCCTTAACAAATGAAGAAGGTCTGACTAAATGATCTAAATCCCCTTATAGTTCTAAACTCTATAAAAATAAAAACAGTATGAGTTCACATTGAGAAATAATTACAACCCCAAATATAAGCCATTATGGCAGCTAAGCAGTTAAAGAAAAATTGATAAAAGTCAAGAAATGAGGAGGGAAAAGTAGGATTGGCAAAAAGTAGTAGAAGAGAATGGGAGAGTCAAGCAGGTTTGGAAAAGAGTTGGCCCACAACAAATCACAAGCATCCATAGTATTTTTTTTTCCATCTTCATACTATTTTACTTTTTCTAATTACTTGTAAAGTAATTTTACTAAACCCTCATTTTACTACAATTTTGTATTCCAAATTTTTCTCCCTCCCTCCCTTCCTTGCCCCTTTCCCCAAGACAGAAAGCAATCTGATACAGGTTATGCACAGTTGAGTTAAACATATTTCCATATCACTCATATTTTGAAAGAAGAATCAGAACCAAAATGAAAAACCACAAGAAAGAAAAAAAAAAAGAAAATTTTAAATAGTATGTTTTGATTTGAATTCAGACTACAACATAGTTGTTTCTCTGAATAAATAATTGTATTTAGAAAACAATATTGTTAGCTATAGTTTATACTTAGGAGACCCTAGCTCCACTATTTTTATATACATTTTATTTTTTTTATTTTGTTTTTTGTTTTTAGGTTTTTGCAAGGCAAATGGGATTAAGTGGCCTGCCCAAGGCCACACAGCTAGGTAATTATTAAGTGTCTGAGACCAGATTTGAACCCAGGTACTCCTGACTCCAGGGCCAGTGCTTTATCCACTGCACCACCTAGCCGCCCCTACATTTTATCTAAAGAAATACAGGAAAAGAAGAATCCTTAAATTTGAGATTCTGATCAGAGGGAACAGACATCATAAGGAGGGATCATTCTCGAAGAGACCATAGGAATGCCAAATTAGCAGGGACCAGGTAAATCAGAGTGACAGAGTAATTTAGTCTCCAAAGCTTAGACTACCTGTGTACAGAACTATGTCAAGAATGCAAGGACATCAACTAATGTGAATAGAAATTGTCCAGAAACTCTAACTTCAACCATCCTTTGGATGGTTGATGCCCTTAGTCTATGGATAACAAGGACTACTCTCTGACTGACAAGCTAGTCCTCTCTCATTTGACCCCTCCCAAAAGATGGAAGGGATGAATGAAAATTCCAAGGTCAGGTAGGACCCATCTTCACAGAGAGCAAACATGAAGGCAACTAAGGGAATGCAAGGTTTGGCGACTATTATGATTGGGAGAAAAACCATCTAGAAGATATCACTCACTAGTCATGGGATCCACATGAAATGTGTGTGGGATAATTGAGCAGTAAGTATATTGGAATAGATATTGTATCACCAAGAGTGACCCCTCCCTAATTTTTCTTCCCTTTCCCTCTCTGTCTCTAACAAGAAGAGTGTGTGCACATATATAATCCCTTTAAAGAGTATACACACACACACACACACACACATTCATCCCTTTGAACTCTCTCATAAGAATTTGTCTACCATTCCTTTTTACTTTTTTTTAAAATAGGATAAATCTGGTCACAACCAATGAATTACTAAATTATGTTCATCCTTGTTCAAAGCAGAGAGCTCCCTGGAGGACAGAAAATTAGATTTACAGCTGCATTATTTTAGAAAGCATATTCTCTCTGGCTGGGATCTGGAGATATTGAAATATAATTACTGATTAATTTTAACAACCTCTTAGAATGAAATGAAAAACTCAAACCCAGCTCTTTCTAAGCAAATGAATCAACAGTCTGACATTGGGGGGTGGGATTGTGGCCACATCTCTTCTTTTTCCAAAGGGAAACCTCTCCTTTAGGGGTATGAAGAAAGAAAGAATAGTTGATACCTTTGGAAGGCTGAGGGCAAATAAGAGGTCATGGCTAACCTTCTAACTTAACATAAAACCACCACACCCCATTCTTCCAATATATTATAATTCCAGTATATAATGAATGGTTGAATGATAATTGATGATGGAGAAGGGAAGAAGAAAAATATCTTGAGGAATATGAAGTCCTATATTTTTAGAAGAAACAATAATTTCAGTTTTGTTTTTTATATATTACAAACTTGTCCTCAGAGCATTATGACAATAAGCTGCTCAGCTAAGTCTACATTTCATATGTATTATTCCTAACCCTAAAGCTATGATGAAAAAAGACAAAGGAACTTTTTAAAAACTTATCTCTTTCAAATCAAATAACTACTATACTTACTATGACCTTTACCAAAGTTGTCAATTCTTTTTACTAGGAGAATAATTAGAGGCTGTATTATAGTTTTAACCTATGTACATTTTGAGGGACCAATATGGCATTTTACTGAAGTATTGAGCTCATGCATTGGTAAAAATTAAAACTGAGAAAGTTATATATGATGGGGACTGATAAGAGGAAAAAAATCATGTAAGTCATAAATAAGTGACATCTAATTTAAAACTTAAGTAGATTCTGTCTGGATATTGTGATCAGCAGACACTAGCTGTTTAATTCTTATTCTAAGGTGGATTTTTTTTAAAAAATTAGATTCTCTGGACAGCAGTCAAATTTCCATTTGGTTTTGTGTTTATCTTGACAGTTAAAGTATGTTCTCTGACAAATAATCAAATTAGCCCAAAGGGAGCTTGAAATCAGTGCCTGGTCTCTTCATATCCAAACAACTATATACAATCAATCTTGTTTGATAGATTTTAAGGGGATTTTTAAGACCTACATATATATATATATATATATATATATATATATAACCAGTTGCCTCATTCATTATCCTTAAACTAACATATTAAAATAAGTTTTCTTTTGTATTAAAAAGTTATGAAACTTGCAAACATTTAAGGTCATTGATAAATGAATAATAAGCAAACTCATATCTTAAAATTTATCTTCCATAATTGAGGGAACCATAAGTCCTCAAAACAATAATTTTATATGCTATTATTAAGAAGGCTCTATTACAGAATTACCAAAATATTTCCTGAATACTGGTTGTCATATTTATAATAATATGTGAGCTTTAAAGCTCACAAAGTGCTTTGCATTCATTATCTAATTTGAGCCTCATAATAACATTGTGAAGTAGTTATTATTAGCCTCATATTATCAAAGGAAACAAGCCAAGAGGTTAAGTACCTCTTAATCATTAATTATAAAAGCATATGATGTTTAATGCAACAGGAACATTAGGGAGAATTTAGGGTTTTGGGCAATTGTTTCTCAATATCAAGATCACACATTTCATACATCATAAACATCTGAAATCCAATCAACATCCTTGGTCTTCCTGAATTCAAGAGCTCTCTCCTCTCCATCATGGCTAGCCACAATCAGAGAACCACAATCTTTTTTTTTAATTTTTAATCTTTTTAGGTTCTTGCAAGGCAATGAGGTTAAGTGGCTTGCCCAAGGCCACACAGCTAGGTCATTATTAAGTGTCTGAGGCCAGATTTGAACTCAGGTCCTCCTGACTCCAGGGCCAGTGCTCTATCCACTGTACCACCTAGCTGCCCCAGATAACCATAATCTAAAAGGCAGTGTTTGTACTTGGGCGTTGACTACTTAAGCTCAGTTTTCTGGGGCTGTTTGAGGAAAGAACAGAAGGAGAACTGATCAAGTCCAACTTACAACTTAAATGTCAACTTTTACTTGACATTTCCAGGTTGACAGAATTCAAACTCTAACAGTCTCATTAGGAAAATCTAAATATGTATAAATGATTCTCTCAGTAAGTGGGTATGGTATCCACATTTTAGTGACTTTAAAAATGGCAAAAATGTCTTTGAAGCTTCTGTGGGATAGCAGTTAGTAAGAGTGGCAGACTATAAGATCTGGTGCCAAATATTCTGATGAAAATTAAGAAATGTACATTTTATTTCAAGCAATATAATATATATCAAAACACTAAATACCAATTTATGTACACAAAGGCAAAAATACAGATATATTTCCATGTTCTAAACACTTTCAAAATTGTTCATTAGTGCTTGATTTTTTTTAAAGGAAAAAGGGAACGGAGCAAAATTAGCAGTAAATGACTTCTGTTTCCTCTTAGAACACATTCCCTCTCAAGGTTGAAGTGTGGAAGACTCTAGGAGAAAGGATGATTGCCTTTCTGCCCTTTCCATTCATCAACTTTGTTTTTCCCCCCCCTTCCACAGGCTACACAGAACTACCTCCATTAGCTAAGTAAAATGAATGTCACAGAGTAGCCACAGCTTATACAAAGAACCTGAAGGTTTCAGAGGCCAAAACAAGAAAAAACAAAATCAAGCCTCACCTTGGAAAAGTTGCTTGGCTGTTTGACTTCTTCCTTGCTCTTATATGGGACTCCCAGTGCTAACTGCTGATTCACAAAAATCTTAGATATACCAGCTACTAATGTCAAGGGAATAAGTTTTCAAATTATTTCACATTTGAAGTTTCTCAATCATCAATTATACGACATTTGAGTTTTTTAAATACAACTTGTCATATTAAGTTGAATTTAGAGTTTTTAGCATACTTAATCTTAATTCCATTTAACTGAAATCCAAGCAATTAAAAACTTTCAATAACTAGAAATCTTCTTTGAGGGAGGAGGAGGAGTTATAGAGAAATAAATTTTTCCACACTCTGCTTTTATGAGAAAGATATAAACAGTAAGAAAATAAAGAGATACCAAGAACTCTCTTACCTCCCCCATCACAGGATGAGTCACATGTCATCATAATTTAGGCAGATCTGGTATGCCACCCAAATTTATGATCTGGAACAATGGTAACTGGTATTTATAGAGACGACCCTGAGACACTGTCTGATTATGAAATCAAAAGTCTGTGGCTACTGTATTCCGATTCTTTGAAAATTTGTAATCCATGTCTGGTGTGTGTGCATATGTAAATATGTATAGTATGGATTTGTGTGCAGGTATGTATAAATATTCATGAACACACAAGCATATAACAAAACAATATATACATAAAACAATGTATATTATATATATACATATACAATTAACTCAGCCAAATTATTCAATTTTTACTTTACTAAAACATTTAATTCTTGAAACATTCTGAATAAATGTGAATTTTCATATGCATATGCCAACATAGCACACATTTATGTATATGTATATCTTACTGTAGCATAATTACTAACTTAATAAACATATTATTTTGCTTGCCAAACAACCTAATTAAAGATGCTGGCTATAGCTTCAGAATATTTTTTGTATATATGCAACAGAGGGAGGCTGAAAGAGAATATGGAAGACATAATCTTATATGACTAGATACCATAAGCTGCACAGATGGATTTCCCTAAGAATAGCAAATGTAACTTGCCATAAAGTTTAAAAGATTAAAAATATACAAAGAAAAATCAAACTAAATTACATATATTTTTATAATTATACTCAAAAGAGAAAATATTTCAAATGATCTGTGAGCTCATTGACACAGGAACTCCTAATTCAGATAGCATTCAATAATACCTGTCCAACCTTTGATAAGTTCACCACATGAGGTCCACCTATGTTGCCTTCCTCACTTTCCAATTATATAAATGTAGGCAATGGAGTGTAAGACTCCATCCATTAATCCCTTGCTAAATCTAGCTATGTGTCCAACCCATCTTTTTTTCTGGTTATATTTTTATTAGATAACAACATTTATATCATTTCTCCTAAATAATTTCTTATTTCAATCTGTTGTAGCCAGCTCACATACACCCTATGACAAACCATAATTCACAAAGAAAGAGCAGATGTGGAAAAAAAGGCCCACTCAAATTTGTGAAAACTTCCAGTTGGAGAATCACCTTAAGCAGCATAGCTTTATTCCCTTCAAATGCAACTTATTTTATAAACCAAGATACTGACACTATGTAGTTAAATGAAAAATGATTTTAAAACTTAAAATTCACCTTAGGCCTATATTTTAAAATAATCTGACAAAAACCACAAAAGGCCTTAATCACATAAAAATCATTGGACTCAATATTCAAAGGTATTTTAGTTCCTAAGAGTATTGTGTCCAAAAATCTCACATATTCCAGTTTGAACTAATGAGTTTCTATTGGACATGAGGCAATTTACAAATTGGTATAACCACCAAGGAGCTACACCACAGAAAATCATTATATACATAGTCTGAAAATCATAAAATGACTTCCAGTCCAACATCTCCTTTTACAAATGAAGGGATGTGGCACAAGAAGGTTTAAGCATTTTCTGGAGGTCCCAGATTGGGTCAGCAGCAGTGGCAGGAAAGAGAACCAGACGCTCCCAGTCCAGAGACTACACAACACTGAGATGCCATCATCAGTGGGCCTGCCTTGGGGTGGTGAAACTGTTGGCTAGGCTGGTGCTCTGAGTCCCTTCCTTCCTAGTTTCTGTGGAAGCAGACAAGTTCCATATCAGGACTGAAGGGTATCTAGGGTTGGAAAAAGCAGATGAACCCAATGTACAAAATGGCTGGCCAGCCTTCAACTCAGCTTCAAATTACTGTGGAAAACTTATGAATGCAAGCCATTTTGCTCCTTCTTTTTAGAACCTAATGATCTCATGATTAAAATAAATTTCGCAGCATATGTGATTGATACTCTAAAACATTTCAGTTTTTTAAAAAAAACTGGATGTGAACAAACAAACATGAACAACAGGAATCTATGGCAAAGACAGACTTGACACGTGCATGTATGCAATACAAATACCAAGGTTTCTGCTTTGACTGCTTCAGTTCACAGTCCTTGGTAACTGACAACATACCTTACAGACCCGCTCTATTAAGACTAAGCTCCTTACTTACCCCCAGCCATAAAATTCTCATTCATTCTCTCTCTCCATGTTAGTTGGTTGCCCTGTTCTCCAACTTCTCCACTGACCAGTGTCTGTGCCATACTTAAGTGAAATATATTTCTGTCCTGACACTTAGGCAATAGTCCCTCTGCATCTTCTATCCTTTCCCACAAATACTTTCTTTTCCTTCTTTCAATGACTTCCTCAAATTCAGCCTCATCTGAATCAATCATTACCTAGGGGAAGCTGGGATGCTTTCTTTCCTCTAATCCATTGTGGCAAAACTGTTCAAATAATAATCCTTGATCAGAACAATAAACTTGCTCATAGTGCCTTCCCCTTCAAAATGACCATATGCGTATATAGATTTTCATATCTATTTGTGAGTCATTCATTAAAATAATTATATCATTTTTGTGTATTTGAATATTATTATCATTAAGGCTTAGAATCCATGAGCTGAATCAAACCTTAGAATCCAAACATCTCTGCTTAGAAATAAGGAAACTGTCAAATAGAGAGAGTTAAGTAATTTACCTCAAAATCCCAGAGTGAACTAGTGAAGTAAAAGCTGAGATTAGAGACCTCATGTCTCAACTCCAAAAATCTCCAAAATTCATGTACAATAAAGCTTATAGATAACTACAGGCCAATGAGCTGAGGAAATTCTAGAATTGTTTTGAATTTCTAAATAAGGAAACAATGATGACAAAGAGCTATCATTTTGCTTTGTCAAAAACAGGTTGTGTTAGACCAATCAGATTTCTTTTGAAGGGTGGAAAGAGCTAGGGTTACTAAACTGGTAAATCAAATAAAGGTTATAGATATGTAAAAAAAATCTAGGTAAAACATTTATTAAAGTACCTTATTTTCTTCTTGTGAAAAATAGAGAGATATAGAATAGATTGGAAAGGTACAATTAAATGGAATCAGTATGAGCTGAATGGCTGGGTCAGTTAATTATGGGAGTCAAGATCCCAAAAGATTTTGATAGGCTACAACATTAACTTGGTTCTAATATGACAACATTCTGTACAGATAAATATCGGATCTTATATCTAATTTTTAAGAAGTCAACTTCCCATTTACAAAATGGGGAAGGCATGATTAGGCAGCTTTGTCTGAAGCAGATAGGAGACTTTTCACTGGACTCCATATGGGTCAGCAAGATATTGAAGATGGTACAAAAGTCAAGACAACCTTGGATTTGATTGAAAAAGGCCCAGCTTCCAAGATTCAAAGAGGTGCTAGTCCTTCTATACTCTTATTTGGGTCAGACCACATTTGGAATACTGCCTTCATTTTGGGGAAAAGACAGAAGGAGGTCACTGTTAAGAATGAGTATCTGTAGAGGAAGGCAAACAGGATTGTGAAAAGCTGTATGTAGGTTTATGCCATATGGAATATCAACTGAAGGAACTGGGGCTTTTTAGTCAAGAAAAGAGAAGACTTGAGGGAGAAAGAAAACTAAGTATCTGAAATGTTATCATCTGTGAGAGTCTCTAGATTCATTATTCTTTTTTTCCCTCTCTTCCTTCTCCTACCTTGCCACCACAAAGCAGAAGTGGGAGTAATAAGAGGACAAGTTCCCAGCAATTATAACTATTCAAAAGCAAAATTATCTGCCTCAGAAGGTAATGAAATCCATTCACTAGAAGTCTTTAAACAGAAAAGTTGGATGAACTTTTGTATATGTTATAGCAGGGATTCTTTTTCGAGGTATGGTTTGGACCAATTGGTCACTGAAATCCTTTCTGACTAAAAATATTCTGCAATTCTTTTTCCATGTATTGTATAGACTCTTTGTACTATATAGCTCTCTGTTAAGTATATACAAGAATGAGTTAATATTTAATAATAGAAGCTCTCAAAGATGAGAAACTTCATCCTATTAAGGTATCTAAGATATCTCTTAACCAGATCTGATTAAAATATATAATTAACAGAAACATAGAGAAACATTGGCTGTAGAAAGAGACTGGACCAGGAGTCATAAGACATGAGTTCTAGTCTTGACTATGCCACTAACTAGCTATATGGTCTCAAGTAAGATTCTTTGTACTTCAGGTTCCTCTCCTGGAAAATAAAGGAGAATATGAGTCCATCATACCTCACAGAATTTGAGGAGCACATATGAATTAAAGCTCCATATAAACATAGGTTACTGTGACAAATGAAAATCCCCAAGCAACAGAGTTTCTGCATAATTAATAAGCTAAATAAATTGATGGTCAATGGTTTCTCTAAGTAACCACAGACTTCAAGAGAGACTCAAAAACTCTTTAAATCATATGTGTACCTTCTAACAGGGAACTTTCCTGACAAGTGAAATTCAATTCTGATTTGTGGACATTTAATAAGGTAGGCTAAAAGTCTTCAGCTCCTGCTAAGAATGTGGCTTGACTGTGAGTCTCTAGGTATCTAGGCAAGGAAAATCATTCCCATCTGGCCTCTGTGGCTAGTTTTCTCCTTCTAAATCTGGGTTACCCAAAACTCTAATGGTCAGGGAAATCAAGGACAGAGGGTTCTTACCAAGTCCAAGATTCAACTAAACTGGATTCTGCTTATATTTTAAACAGAAGTTAGGTTTCCCTGTAAGGTTAAGGAGCATATGTCTTGGGGGCCCTAAAGAGACTGATTGATCTTTTCAGGAAGTATAACAGTATGATATTAATTATCTCACTATCATGACTAGAAGAAAAAGAGGAGGTAAAAATGAAAGCTTAATATTTGAAATGAAATGAAAGCTAATTCATTCACATGAATATACACAAAACAGATCATGATAAAAAGGGAAAGTATTGCTTTGATATAGAAAAAGATAAAAGATTAAGTGCAAGGCTGATCAGGACTTATGTGACATAAGTCCAATGAAATTTACTCCAGCCTTAGGCTGTTAGCAAGCATTTATTACTTGCCTAGTATACCATGGGAAAAAAAAATAAAGCATAAAACAAACAAGGGCACAGCCTTTAGCACAGTTCACCAAAACTGCAATGCAATCCAACCGGCAATTAATTATTAAGGTAGCTAACAACATGTGGCAGATGCAAAGAATACAAAGACATAAATGAAAGGGTCTCTGGCCACAAAAATCTGACATTACTTTGGAAGAGGAAAGGATAGAAAAGAGCACAGATGAAAATGTCATCCAGTGAAGTAGAGAAGGCAGGAGTGTGATCAGAAAGACAGGAAGAAGGGTGGCATCTACCACCTTCAACTGAGGGTGCTTGGAGATGCCAGAAAGAGAGGCAGATATCAGGTCTAGACTGAATGTTAGAGATGACAAGCTGACAGGGTAGCTGGGGTAAAATGATGCCCAGTCTGGAAATTCAAAAGGACAAGGTAAAGTGCTGGCTTAGATGGAACAACTTGCTTCTGGTCTGATCTTTGTACAACATAGCTGCAAATCATTAGCTTCTAAGTGGAGTCATCCCTCAGAGTTGTTATGGCACAATGCATTTTTTTCCTCTATAGGGAGATGTATTTCTTCTTCATTCCAGTTGAGAGAGAGAGTTAGGATGGATGAGTTATCCTGGAGACTTAAAATCTCAGAGGAGAAATAGGTTTGCTTGACAGGGTATTGACAATGCTAGGGAGAGATGCCCTGGGCCCTTTGCAGGGCTGCTCTGCACAAGGACCTGTTTTAGGTTTATTACTATTTGTACTATTTATGTGATTTTTTTATATGAAGGCTCAAGAAGCAATCTTAATGACCTATTTTCTATTACTGTTTCATCTCCTGGGTATAATAGAAATAAGCTATATGGTTAGGTACATTTTGGGTGAGTTCATACCAATTGATTACAGGAGTCATCTCAAGTGCCCTTGTGGTTTAAAAAATTAATTTTCCAGAAGGAGAAAGGGGCCAGGTTGGATTATTTTAAGTCTCTATAACTACTTTATTACATCTTCCATTTACTTCTACACACTAATGTGAAAATTCCAATAGCCTTTTGATATAGGCTTGTCAGACTTGAACCACTTTCCTCAAATGGGGTTGGGAGGGAAAGGAAAGGGGGGAAAGCAGGGAATATGGTGACAGAATGAGCCAAAATGATTGGTGAATGCATTTTATCTGCTTAGTTTATGAGCATTGCATTTGTAAAGAATCCCTGAATTAAGTTTAAGCTCGACATGAAGGGGGAGGAGATGAAAAAATGTGTTTCTCTCCTTCTAGCTTGGTCGCTTCCAAGTTGTACTTCCCATGTATATTGGCATATTCCAGAATCAAGATAACAAGCTTGGGCTCTAGTTGGCTACATCAAAGAATTACACAAATCTTCATAGAAGCCTTCATTAACTATTAATAAACCCTATTTCAGAGGCAGCATAATATAGAGGATAAAGGGTTCATCCTCAAGTCAAGAAGTCCAAGTTTCAGGTTCAATTTCTGACAAATACTAGGTCTGTGACCATGAACCGGTGATTTAACCTCTGAGCACCAAGACATTTTTCTCATATTCTTAAATTAATAAGTTGTTGATCTTGTATTAGTAAAGGGTGATTTCACCCTGGAAATTCCCAATACCTATGAGACAGTAGGCATTGATCCAAAGGAAAAGAAAATACATTTAAGTAAGGTTTTTCAGACGTGAATTGGCTCCTCCTTCTATCAATAAAGAAAAGATGATGGCCATGTAATATGCAAATAATGACTTTCTTTGGAGAAGGAAATGGCAAGCTACTTCAGCATCTTTGCTAAGACCTTGAACAACAAAAATCACATTGCATTTAGATATAAAAATGCTTTGCATAATGCAAAGCATTTTTATATAAATTACTTGATTTGCTCTTCACAACCAATCTGTAAAGCAAACAAATAGGCTATGACAATTCCCTTTTTACAGAAGATGTCTCACATACTGAGTTAACTTCTCCAAGTTAATTAATACACAGCTAGCTTGTCAGAGCTCAGATAAGAGTTCAGATCTCGGGGTTTCCAATCCTGCGCTGTTCTTTAGCCAGAGGAGGGGAATGAATGGAGCTTCCTCTTCCCTTAGAAACAAATTTCATAGAGCAGAGTTAAGTGGCACCACTCAGCCTTCTTTCCTTTTGAGAATATTTTTCTTTTAAAAGCTGGTCCCTCTTTTGGACCTCATTTAAAATTTTTAAGGACAAGTCACTGCTTCAAATGACTATTCAGTGATGGAAGAGGAAAGAAAACTGCATTGGAGGGAAACGTAGTTCCATGTTTTCCAGTGGTGGCGATAGCAGAGGAGGAAAATTCACTCACACACATGCTCACATACATATACAGATGCATATATGTTTGTATATTGTATAGATATATATTTGTACATATATAGATAGATATATATAATAGATAGATAATGACTGTAGTCCATAATCAAAGAAGGCTATGATATCAAATGAGATGATGGCATGAATGCACATTATGTTGATTTATAGTGTGGAGAATGTTGTACAAAGATATCCTTTCTTGCCTTTTCCATAACCCTTGTCACCTTCTCCTCCAAGGTCTGACTTAATAGAAAACAAGAACTTCTAGTAATGGCCTAGATACTGTGGGAGAACTTGGCTTTGTGGGTGTGGGCCCCTCCCATATTAGCAAGGTACCACAGTACTCCAGACAATTTAATACCAGGCAAAGCGTCAATATATGATTTTCTGAAAACAAATTTGTGACAATATGATACATACAAACCTGTCTCTTGATGGTCTAATCATCAGTAAGGTGATTTTATGGCCTTTCACCACTAAGGTAAAGCTAACCAAGCTAACCTGTCTCATGATGGTCTATTTATCAGTATAATACAATTTGATAACAAGCTTTCAGCAGTAGGACAAAGAGTACTTTTATTTTCAGGGATGAGAAGATTTATAATATGTTCCCCTCTATAGAAGTAAAAATAAATGAAGTATTAAATGAAGAAAAGCAGGCCACCACATTCTATAAGGAAATGCAAAGAGAGTGCTGCCTTGCTTTGCTGGCTTTTGTTACTAAGTCCAGAACTCAAAGAATATCTGCTCCTGATAAAGAGGATGTTTTTGCTTCTCCAACTTCACACTTTTCTCCCTTTTCTCAGTTACTACACAGGTTGACTAAATTAAAAAACTGAGCAAGCTAAGCAGAAAATGGGGTGACAGAATGAAAAGGAGCTGGTAAATGGGAAAGGGAGAAGCATTACAGAGGAGGTCCAAACACCAGATTGATTTAAAGGGAGATTATGCAACTCATTCTCATTCTCACCCTCAAAACTCAAAAGTGACAACGATAGAGTAGCTGAGGAATCATGAGTAGAAATGAAATGAAATAAGAATAATTCTAAGTATAATAACTTCTAAGTCCAAAACAATGCTTATCAAAGTAGAGAAATCATTTTCACATACATTAACTGATCACATCTCCTCAGCATCACCTTGAATAGGGAGTTGATTGAAAGAGATAGACAATCCACTTGCATCAATCAATAATTATCTTTCTAAGCTATACCACTACTGTTTCCAGGAATTTTATGGGAAGTTTTTTTTTAAGGAAAAAAATAGTGAATACTTCTCCTGACTCAGCTTTTAGGGTCATGAGAGCAATCCAGTTCATATCATATGAGAATCAGCTCAAGCACCTGGGAATGTTTAGCCTGGAGAAACCTGCAAGGGTAGGGGAAGTACATGACAGCTAACTTCAACTAGGTAAAGGGCAACCAAGTGGAAGAAGGACTGGATTTACTCATAGCATCAGGGGACAAAATTAGAATAATGGGCAGAAGAGCCAAATTTGAGATAGAAAATCTTTTGTTTTAACAATGAAAATTAACAAAATCATAACTGGACATCACAGAAGGTGATGGGTTCTGAACTTATCACTGGTATATTAACTATTTATGATGTATGATGTGTGGTCCCTTCCAACTCAGAAATTCTGTATCAAGGATTCTACGAAGTGAGAGATGAAAGTCTTAGGAAATGGAAAATCATCATTGTAATAATTGCTATAATCAAAAATCTCTCCATCAGCTCAAAGCTATAGGTTGTCTATTCCTTTTGTTACTCTCCCAAGTGTCTTCAATAGTGAATGTAAATGTGGTAGGTTATTAAAACATACACACACACACACACACACACACACACACACACAGAATCAATTAATGTGTCTCCCTGAGGGCACAATAGCAGCAAGATTTGAAGCAGAACATTCTGCTTCTGATTCAAAACCATGGTATTCAGGCAAAGAAAAAGGTAGTTAAAATATTTTTTCATTCACAGAGAAAGAATGAATCTTGAAGTCAACTGGCTATGACAATGTGGCACACACAAATGGAGTCTGGAGTCTGATCACATTCAATTGTAGGTCACCTGACTTTGGTATTGTTATATATTTAATTTGTTCTCTATAGTAATTTGGGAGTATTCTTGATTAAAATATTCCTCATTACAAACCTTGAAATTTCTTCTCATTAATTTGAGCTCTCACTCTAATTTATGAAATACTAATTATCTAATGAACTAGAAGCCTCACTTGCTACTAGAAATTGTCTCATCTCTTTTTAAATATTTAAAATAAATATTCATAAAATTAACAAATGAGATAAATATCCCTTAATGTCTCATCAAACCTTCAAAATATCAACTTAAGTCTCAAAGAAATCACCTCACTCCAGATAAATAATTAAGGACCATGAAGAGCCTTCATATTCTTCTTCAATATTAGCCCCTTCTCTGTCTTCTCCTTAATAATTGATCTTAAAACTACACCAAGTTCTCTTTATAGGATCTCCTCAAAAAACAAGAGAGTTTTCCAATAAAAATAAAAACAAAAACAAAAACAAGTTCTTTCTCCTCACATCCTCTCTTCTCTTCAGGTCTTCCCACAGTGTCTGGTATATACTATGACTTAATAAGTGTTTGTTGATGGGCTGATTGCCATGCAGATTTTAATTGGTTATCAAAATTAAGAAATAAAATTTCATCTTACCTTTAAAGTGTTAAAAGGGGAAAAGGGGAGGGGAAGAAAGGGGGAAATCAACAGAAGGAAGAGAAGAAAGAAGGAGCAAAGAGAAAGGGAAAAAAGGGGGAGGGGTGTTGGATATAGGAGGGCAAACACACTGAAGGTGGTGGTATTCAGAAACAAAATACAGGGAAATATGGATAAAGGGAGAAAGGGGGAAAACACAAAAAGAGGGAAGATAACATGGAAGGTAATAAAGAGTTAGTAATTATAACTTTTAATGTAAATGGGATGAACTCTCTCTTAAAACTTAAGTGAATAGCAGAGTGAATTAAAAACCAGAATCCTACAATATGCTGCTTACAAGAAACTCATCTGAAGCGGATACATATAAAGGTAAAAGGTAGGAGCAAAATGAAGTGAAAAAGCAGCGGTAGCAATTCTTGTCAGACAAAGCAGCTGTGAAAATAGATATTATTAAAAGAGACAAGGAAGGAACCTATATCCTCCTAAAAGGTACCATAAACAATAATTTCAATACTAAATATGTATGCACACAATGGGATAGCATCCAAATTCTTAGAGGAGAAGTTGAAGGAGTTACAGGAAGACATAGATAGCAAAACTCTACTATTGGGATACCTCAACCTCCCACTCTCAAATTTAGATAAATCTAACTATAAAATAAACAAGAAGGAAGGTAAGGAGGTAAATAGATTGTTAGAAAACCTAGACATGATAGACTTATGGAGGAAACTGAATGCGATAGAAAAGAATATACCTTTTTTCTGCATTACATGGCACTTACACAAAAATTGACCATGTACTAGGGCATAAAAAAAAATTGATCATTAATCAATTGCAGAAAGGCAGAAATAGTGAATACATCTTTCTCAGACCATAATGGAGTAAAAATCATATGCAGCATTGGGCCAGGAAGATACAGACCTAAAACTAATTGAAAACTAAATAACCACATTTTAAGGAAGGAGTGGATCAAACAACAAATTATAGAAAGAATTAATTATTTTATCCTAGATAATGACAATAATGAAAACAACATAATAAAAACCTATGGGATATACTCAAGGTAGTTGTCAGGAAATATATCTTTAAATGCTTGTATGAATAAATTAGAGAAAGAAGAAATCAATGAATTAAAGATGAAACTAAAAAATAAAGAAAAATTAAAAACTCCTAGTTAAATACCAAATTAGGAATTCTAAAAATTAAAGGAGAAATTAATAAAATCAAAAACAAGAAAACTATTGAACTAATAAATAAAACCAAGAGCTGGTTTTATTTAAAAAACCAATAAAATTGACAAACCTCTGTTCAATTTGATTAAAAAAAAAGAAAGAAAACAAAATTCCTAGTATCATAAATGAAAAGGTGTACTCACCACCAATGAGGAAATTAAAGTAATAATTCAGAATTATTTTGCCCAAATCTATGCCAAAAAATTTGATAATCTAAATGAAATGGAGGAATATTTACAATACTATAGGTTGCCTGGGTTAAATGAAAAGGAAATTAAATACCTAAATAGCTCTATCTCAGAAAAAGAAATTCAACAAGTCAACTCCCTAAGGAAAAAAGCTCCAGGGCCTGATGGATTCACAAGTGAATTCTACCAAACATTTAAGGAACAATTGGCTCCAATTCAATATAAACTATTTGGAAAAAAAGGTGAAGCCGGAACTCTGCCAAACTCTTTCTATGAAACTAATATGGTGCTGATACCTAAACCAAGAAGAGTTAAAACAGAGAAAGAAAATTATAGACCTATTTCCCTGATGAATATAGATGCAAAAATCTTAAATAAAATCTTAGCAAAACAATTACAAGTTATCACTAGGATAATACTTTATGACCAAGTAGGATTTCTTCCAGGAATACAGGGTTGGTTTCAATATTAGAATACTGTTAGTATAATTAATTATATCAATAGCAAACCTAAAAGAAATCATATGATTACATCAATAGATGCTGAAAAAGCTTTTGACAAAATACAGCAACCATTCATACTAACACTAGAGAGTGTAGGAATAAATTGACTGTTCCATAGAATAATAAACAGTATCTATTTGAAACCATCAACAAGCATTATATGCAATGGGGATAAGCTAGAGGCATTCCTAATAAGATCAGGGGTGAAACAAGGGTGCCCACTATCACCACGACTATTCAATATTGTATTAGAAATATTAGCTTCAGCATTTAGAGAAGAAAAAGAAATTGAAGGAATTAGAATAGGGAAGGAAGGGACAAAACTCTCACTCTTTGCAGGTGACTGTTATATTCCTGTTAGACTAACTGCTCAGGAGGTGTTAGGTTACTGCCGGCTAGCTTATCCTTACCTAGGTGAACAGTGAAGGGGTGGGAGATAAGGATGAAAAGTTCTCCAAGTACTCCTAGATCTCCTTTTATTTACCAGAATACAAGTGCTTACATATTCTCCCCAGTCCCTGGTCTACTTTCATTCCCATGACACTTAGTAAAATAACACTCTGGTGCTAGAGGACACCAGGTGATAAAGGTTTACAGTATACCCACACACAACAGTCCCTTACAGATGACCTAGAGAATCCCAAAAAATCATCTAAAAAATTATTAGAAATAATTTGCTAAAGAAATAATTTGCAATTTTAGCAAAGTCACAGGATATAAAACAAACTAATAAATCCTCAACATTTCTATGTATGACTAGCAAAATGGAGCAGAAAGAGCTAGAAAGAGAAATCCCATTTAAAGTAATCTCAGACAATATAAAATACCTGGGAGTCTACCTGTCAAGGCAGACTCAGAAACTTTTTGAAAAAAAAATTACAAAATACTTCTCACACAATAAAATCAGACTTAAATAACTGAGCAAATATCAGCTGCTCATGGATAGGCTGAGCAAATATAATAAAAATGACAATTCTATCCAAATTAAACAACTTGTTTAGTGTCCTACCAATCAAAATTCCAAAAAATTACTTCAATGAATTAGAAAAAAATGTAAGTAAATTCAGATGGAGAAATAAAAAGTTGAGATCTCCAGGAGTTAATGAAAAAGGTTCAAAAGAAGGTGGCTTAGCCCTACCAGATCTAAAAATTACATTATAAAACATCAGTCATCAAAACTACCTGGTATTGGTTAAGAAATAGAGTGGTGGATCAGTGGAATAGACTAGGTGCAGTAGCAGGAAATGATTATAGTAATCTGCTGTTTGAAAACCCAAAGAATACAGCTATCGGGATAAAAACTCTCTCTTTGATAAAAACCATTGGGAAAATTGGAAGTTAGGGGCGGAGCCAAGTTGGCGACAAGGTGTCTTACGCACTCTCTCATAAAATTCATAAACTAAGGACTCTAACTAAACTTTCGAGAGACAGAACCCACAGAGGGACCCACCCAATGAGGCAGTTCTCCTACTCAAGGTAACCTGGAAAAGAGCAGAAAGGCTCTGCTCCCTGGGATCAGAGACGCGGCCTGCTGGAGGGGCGGCCCGCCAGAGCCAAAGAACTTCAGCCTCCCGGAGGCAGCCCCAGGGCGCTGGGAGTCACAGCTCACAGAAGCGGGGGAGTCTCCTGAGCTGCACCCCGGGGAGCACCGGCACAAAGTGGGGGAACAGCGGGGGACCTCTGCCAGAGTGAGCAAGTGGAGCCCAGCCCTCAGAGCACACAGCAAGCAACGGTGGGTTGATGGGAAAAGGAAGGATCCTGAGCACCTGGTTCTCCAATTTAGAATTTGATAGGGGCGGCAAGGTGGCATAGTGGATAAAGCACCGGCCTTGGAGCCAGGAGTACCCGGGTTCAAAACCAGTCTCAGACACTTAATAATTACCTAGCTGTGTGGCCTTGGACAAGCCACTTAACCCCATTTGCCTTGCAAAAAAACCTAAAAAAAAAATTTGATGACTGATGAAATTTGGTAGTATCATGGACTTAAACTCACTTTTGCTAAACTCTCTGATGTTTTCCTCCTTCCATTTCCAGAGGTCAGTCACCTAGATACAGTAAACAATACCTAGAAGTTGCAGAACCAGATTTAAACTAAAAACAGCTCAAAGTCTGGGAGATATGTAGTCAATTACAAACAAAAAAATAAAGAAATAAAGTTTGAAACAGCAAATTAAGGTAGTAAGTAAGAACTCACTATAGTTCCTGGATTTTTTTGTTATTCTTGCCTATCTCCTTTCAGTTCTATGAAAGACCCAAAGGATACTGGGAATCTGAGGAAAACTGTAAAGTTTCAAATACATACAGAGTTTGTTAGAAAGGCTTCCATTGAAGAATTGGAAATTGAGGAAATGCCCATCAATTGAGGAAAGGTTAAATAAATTGTGGTAAATGCATGTGATGGAACACTATTGTTCTATAAGAAATCATGAGGGAAGGGATTTCAGAAAAGCCTAGAAAGACTTGCACTAAATTGATGCTGAATGAGATGCGCGGAACCAGAAGAACATCAAACACACTAACAACATAGGCTGATGATCAAACATGATGGACTTGTTCATTTCAGCAGTACAATAATCAGACAGTTGTAAAAAGTCTTGTGATGGAAAATATACCATTCATATCAAGAGAAGAAACTAGAGTTTGAATGAAGACCAAAGCTTAAAAATTGTTTTATTTATTATTTCTTTTTTCCCTCTCTGATGTTTTTTTCCCTTCTGTTTGGATCTGAATCTTCTCTCATAACATGGTCAATATTGATCTATATTTAGCATGGTTATAATTATAGAGCTTATATCAGTTTATATCAAGGGAAGGGAGAGAGAGAAAAATTATACAACAAAACCTTGTAAAAATGATTGGTAAAAACTACAACTGCATGTGGTTGGAAAAATAAATGAAATATTTATTTTTTAAAAAAAAGAAAGAAAGAAAAGGCTGCCACTGAATGTAACTCAGTGGGGAATGGAATTTGACCATCAAAAAAAATTAAAAAGGAATTATATGGACTCTAAACCCTAAATCAGATGGAGAATTGGGAAACAGATTTGATTCTGGTAAGTAAGCGAAGTGGGGTCAAAAGCAGCCTGGATACCTATAGCTTCTACATAGCTGGCTGGCTATTTTGTGATCCACAAGACAGTAATGCTTCTTGGAGTCTTCCATTCTAGGAGCTCACAGATCCCCTGATTAATGGTGAAAATGCCCCCCCACCCTCAGATGAATACTAAGACTTATTAGAAAGGATCTTCCTTTCACACTGAAAGAACTGAAACTTCAACTGCAGGGCTCTAAGCAGAAAGGGATGGTAGAACCCACTCATCTTTTGGAGAAGAGTTGTAAATACTTAATTGAACACTCAACAATGGTAGGCAAAGAGAAATATTACATTCACATGCCTAATAACGAGTAGAATATCAGTGGAGAATGTCCAGAAGTTAACACACTACAGCAACCAGAAGACTAGCAAGAATGGCATAAAAATATTAACAGAAGTCAATGACCAACCTACATTGTCAAAGCTATGAGTTCTCCCTCCATGTATGAGATGTGACCATAAGTGTTTCCAATCTGTAAGCTTCTCCACATATTCCCTAAGTCTAATTGTTGTTCTCAACGGATTTAAGTATATAGATATACCTCATTTTATTGCACCTTGCTTTACTGCACTTTGTAGATATTAAGTTGTTTTGTTTTTTACAGACTGAAGGTTCATGAAACAGCATGTGCTCACATCAAGTTTGTCACATTTTGGTAATTCTCAAAGCATTTCAAATTATTCATTATTATCATAACTATTATGGTGATATGTTAACAGTGATCTTTGAGGTTACAATTGTAATTGTTTGGGGCCACTATGAACCACTTCTATATAAGAGAGAAAACTTATTGTTGTGTTTACTCTAACTGCTTTACCAGCTGACATTCTCCCAACTCCCTCTTGCAGCTCTGGTGTCCCTATTCTCTGAGACACAACAATATTGAACATAAACTTAATAAAGTAGTGAGAGGGTTTGAGAGAACTGATTGTGAAATAAGTTCTACTATGAGTAAAGTGCTATCAAACATGCTACAGAGAATTTTTTTGGGAAAGGAAAAGTCATTTGATTCAGCAAACTTCATTGTTGTCTTATTTTAAGAAATTGTCACAGCTCTCCAACCTTCAGCAACCACCACCCTGAAAAGTCATCAACCATCAACATACAAGCAAGACCTTCCATCAACCAAAAGATTAAGATGCTTTTTTGAGTTCAAATGTTGGTTGGCATTTTTAACAATAAAGTATTTTTTAATTAAAATACATACATTTTTTGAGATATAATACTATTGCACATTTAACAGACTGTAGCATATATAGAACTTTTATATGCACTGGGAAACAAATAAATTTGTGTGTTTTACTTTACTGCAATATTTGTTTTATTGTAGTGGTGTGGAACCAAACTTGCAATATCTCTAAGGTTTGCCTATGTTTGTGAAAGAAAATGCCCCCCCCCACTTTGGGGGAAAATATTGTGTCTTCTGACTGTCAAAAATTAAATAATTTAGTGAAGGCTCCTAAGTTACGATTTTCAGTGGCTGTGGAACCAAAGAGTAAACTGAAACTGAAATATTTCTTTCTGGGGGATGGGGAGGAGTTGGTTCTGGTGTTACATAAAGAATTAAACTTCCTAATGACTGATAATGTACTATCAAAAAGTGGAATGGGCTTTGGGAAGTAGTAGGTTCCGTCTGTCTCTACTTTTATCTCTTCATATCTCTCTTTGTCTCTAATTTTCAGAGATTAGATGGCCACTTTTAAGTTGGAGAAAAATTTTTTTTATATAAGAACAGATTAGTCCAAAGAGCCTCCAAGCTGTCTTCCAATTCTGACATCCTTTGATTCCAAGGTTAGAGGCCGATCTTAAGACAATTTCAAGGATGTCATTGAATGCTCTGCAACAAGTCATAGGAAGTACCTTCAAATATCCTAACTTTGAAACTAACAATAAAATCCAGGGTGATATATGCTTTCACTTTTCTGGAAAGAGGGGAAACATCAGAGAGTTTAGCAAAAGTGAATTTAAGTTCATGATGCTACCAAATTTCAGTAGTCAACAAATTCTAAATTGGAGAAACAGGTGCTCAGGAGCCTTCTTTTTCCCATCAACCCTCACACCTAGATAGCCTGTCAGTTGATTACACTATCTGCTATAGCACTTTCTAAGCCATGAACAGACAAGTTCTCTAATTGATTAGCAAAAGTGAAAATTAGCAATTACTCTCTATTCTATCATGCAATTTTTGAAAAACTCATCTTACTAAGGAAGCTAGTCTATACTCACTTCAAACAAGACAAAAATTCTATTCATCTGAAGAAACTGAACTACAAACCATCAAGCTAGAAAATATATGTGCACATTACTTAATGGTTTCACCTCCAATTTCCCAAAGATGTAGCCTTGAAAGAGACAGAAAAAATGCATTTCCCATTACTATTTATTATATATTAAAACCCTCTAACAATGAATCAGGCTTTTTGAATGGGAAAGCACTTTTTGGATCATCTAAAATCTAGCTCATTAATCTTATAAATGAAGAAAATGAACCAAGAAAACTAGGGTGGGGGGAATTGCTTAAGGTCACACAACTTATGGGGATTAGAATATGGATTTCCTGACTTTCAACCTAATTAATGTTCTTTACATATAATCAAAAGCTAGACATACAGAGAAGGTGGACTACAGTGCGTGGAACATTGCCTACACTATAAAATAGCTTTATGATAATTAGTTTTTGCTAGATTTTTTTCCCTCTTTTTTTTTCCTTCATAAGAAGTATCAATTTGTTTAGTAGTGGGGAGAAGAGATATATTTGGAAATGAAATGATATCAAAAAAAGATATCAAAAAATTTTAAAAACAAGAAAGAACACTACATATGCTAGCACCATAAAGAAAAACAAAAGATATGAGGCACATTTATTCCTAAATCTAATTTTCAAATATATCAAATTAAATGAGTTCTACATCCTCCTTTGGTAATTTTCACCAAAACTCATGTGCATTTAGTGTGTTTAAGAGACTTGATGAAGTGAAAAAGAATATAAGGTGTGGAAGGGCAAGAATTTTATCATTTTTTAACTGTAAGAGATTCAGATTCCTTATCTGTAAATGAAGATGATAATGCTTCCAAGAGCCAGTCTGGTTTCACAGAAGGTAAATCCAGACTTGGAGACCTAAGGACCTTCAGGTATCAAATCCTAGCACTGACACTTATTAGTTGAGTATGAGCATTGACAAGGTACTCCAAACAAAAACTCTCAATGTTACTTTGCTTTATCTACTTTTCCCTAGTCAATAAATTATGAGATACAATAAGAGACTTCAAGGAGCAATATCAGTGACTAAACTAACTAAACCAGGAATACAACAGAATAAAAGATTTGGTAAAAAACCTTAGTGCACACCTAACATATCAGAAAACTTAGAGGCTGAATTAAAAAATGATTTTCATTCAGTCAAACACCAAAGGACAAAACTAAAAAAATTACAATAGTGACATCAGAGAGTTTGGATTTGGATAAAGATTGATAAAGGATCAAAGATATTTGAAATTCCTTGAAAATTCTGAGGATGATCAGTAAGAAGTAAATAAGATTACAGTAAACAGTCCAGAGATATAAGTTTTTACTTCCTGAATGGCAGCAGGAGAGAAAATAAAACAGTTTCTGAGAATGCCCTTTCATTTGAAAGGGTCTCTGAGGAAAAATCTCCAAATGAGGGCTGTCAAAAAGCTATCTACTCATGATATGTAATGTGTTTCAGCATTTAAAAGGTTGATATGCAATGCTACAAAAAGTATATTTCAGACAGAAGTGTAGGTAGGGTACCAGATTTATACAGCACAAGATATAGATTTTTCCTAAGAATTAAAAAGATAGTTTTCTGCTTCAGTTCACTCCAGGTTAAAATTAAAGATTTCCAAATTTTACTTTTAAAAATTCATTTTATTAAAATAACCAAAGCTCAAGTAAACTGAAAAGGGAAATAGGTTCTCCTTAAGAACAATAAAACCTCATGCCTCCTTTTCTTCAATCAGGAAAAACTACTATTTTATACACTTATTCTTCAGAATAAATCTCTCCTTTTTTTTTTCAGATTATCTACACACAATCCTTGAGTTTGTTTAACTGTTCAGACGGCTCTTAGCAACACAGGCTGGCTTCTTTAGAAACTTGTTTCAGACAGATAATTTAAAGTAACAATAACAGACCATTTCATCAGAAAATTAATTAGATTCCTATATCAAAGCAAAAAAAAATACAAAATATTATTTTACAAAAGACAAAGGAGATTATGAAAAATACATTATTACATGTACTTTAATGTATTTGGGTTATTTGGTTGATGGGCTGTAAAAACAAAGGGAATCAATCATTCATTCTGATTTAAAATAAACAAAAGACTACAAAGCCAAAATGAATGGAAACAGTAATCCTCTTTTTCTATCTTTGGGGAAAAAATAAGAATTTACATACTAAGGATTGTTTTTTTTTAACAAATATTATTTTATCTGTATCACAAGAATCCTATAAGCTAGGTGTTACTATCCCCCCCCCTTTTTTTTAGTTAAGGAAACTGAGATAAGACTCTGGGATCACAGAGCTATTAATTGTCAAAGGTCAAATCTGAACTCATGTATGTCTTCCTTGAAGACCATGAATTGCCTGTATCTTTCAACTTACTAAAGCTGACTTCTCTAAATCTGAACATTTTACAAGGCCTCTTTCTAACCCACTTCACTGGCTTATTACCCTTAATGTAATTCCAAATTTATATTTTCTACTGCTAAATGAACCTAATATAACAATATTTTGCACCTCTCCTGTAACAATACTTCCATTACTTGCTACTGTTTCATATTTGCTAAATGGACCTAATATAACAAGATTTTGCACCTCTCCTAAAACAATACTTCCATTATTGGTACTGTTTCATACTTACTACTGTTTCATAACATCCTGGTACTGTTCAGTTTCATGGGGGCAGGAAATATGCCTTTACTAAACTTTTTATCTTTCCTATATTCAGGACAGCAATCTAGTTGTAACTAGTATTAATACAAGTCAGTTAAATGTTGAA
Organism: Macrotis lagotis; assembly: GCF_037893015.1. NCBI lineage: Eukaryota > Metazoa > Chordata > Mammalia > Peramelemorphia > Peramelidae > Macrotis > Macrotis lagotis. The sequence continues at coordinate 74,226,190 of NC_133664.1, read as the reverse complement.
TGGTTGAAGGAAAGTCTCATTTCAAAATGTGTTGAGATTTTAATGTTTTAAAAGGGCTTTGGTATTTTAGACCCAAACAGGTAGTTGTTGGATCCCCTGCAGACAATTTGATTTGCAGGCAGATGTGCCTAATTTACAAACAGACTAGTTCCAAGATATGGGTCTAATCATAGAGACTTGATATATAGTCTATAGGCTCAATTGAATTTGTATAGATCTCAAGGACAATGACATTATATCCTATTTGAATCAGTATCAAAGCTGGAAAGGACCTCAGAGAGACCACTGAGTCAAACCTCATTTTCCAGATGAGGAAACTGAGTCCCAGAGTAGTTGAGAGAATTTTCTAGAATTACGCAACTGATAAGCGTCTGAGGAAGAATTCTAACAGATCTTCCTGACTGAGTCCAGAACTCTATGAGCTGCTACAAGTTAGAGATTCTTGACTTCATTCAAAGTCATGGAATATAGATATGACTGAGCTGTACTTGCAATAAGCATATTTTCACTAGTTTCTATCAATGAGCAGAAATTTCTTCAATGACAAGACACAGGCTGTGAATTTAAATATTTATAAAGTATTAAATATTTAAATATAAGGCAGCAAAGTTAATGGTATGAGATATTCATCCCAGGCCAAAATATCATTGAGGAGAAATGAGAATGGGGTACAGATAAATATAAATCTACATGGCAATTATCTTACATTGATATAATACTTTAATGTCCATAAGATACTTAGCTCTATGATGTACATGGTTTGAATTCTATTCCCATTATATATACGAAGAACCTGAGACACAGTTAAATGATTTACATAGGGCCATATGCTAATAAATAACAAGTCTAAGAATCAAACTCCTAGCCTCTAATTTCAAAAACCTATGATCCATGTAGTTATGACTTGAGTAATTCTAAGAAAGAAGTTCTTCCTTCATGGAATCTCTCAATAGTACTATTCATGAACAGTACACACACACACACACACACACACACACACACAAACAAACACACACACACAAACACACAAACACACACAGGTTTGATTTTTTTTATTCTAAAACTTTCCTTTGCTATTGAGGGAAGTCCAAAATACAACAGAAGAAAAGGGTTGGGGATCATTAGAGTCCACATTAAGAGATAACTATGCAAAAAATATATTGCTTTACAGAAAGGCATATTCATAAACAGATATGTGTAAATCATTTACAAATCATTTTTTCAATTGCCCATGTGCTAACATCAGAGATGATTTTTGAAAATTTTATTATGGTTCTTTTGGAATTTACTTTCTAAGATTGTACCCTAAAGTTTACTCTGATCTTTTCATTAAGAATCTGTAAAGAAATGTTTAAATGCAATACAGATGCTACTATTTGTAAAATATCCAATGAGGACCTTCTTTAATGTAAAGCATCCGTTTTCAAGCTGAATACACATCCCATGATTCTTCACAGGGGTATTTATAAACATTTATTAATTTTACTAAATTTGATAAATTGATTTGCTAAATATTAGTAAATACAATTTACTAAAAATTTGATAGCTGCAAATTAAAAACATGGGAGTGGGGTGAGGGGAGCATGGTGATAGTTACAATTGGCTCCTGATAGCAGAACTCTCTCTAAGCTCCTGAGAGCTTCAGGAGAAGCCAAGACACCTCAGCATAATGCATGTTGGTGCATCCTAGTGAAGCCGGGGCCAAAGTCCTGCAGCTACACTTGAGCCTGAAGGAATAGAGTAAAGGGAAACATTTCCTACTGAGCGGGGCCAAGCCAGAGCCAGAGACAACAGAGAACTTTTCCTTCTGGTACCAAAAGGAACTTTCTAAATATTGAGCCCATTAAGAAGTACTTTGGGGGAGAAAGGTGAAAGAGAAGAATCAAAATCTTGAATCAAGGAATGTTTTGATTCCAAATGAAGGAAAGAAGGAAAAACACAAAGGAAGGAAGGAAGGATGGAGGGAAGAAGGGAGGGACAAAAGGAGGAAGGAAACAAGGAAGGAAGAGGGTTTTCACTGGAAAGCATCACTGGAGAGCATATTCACACATGTTTTATCATGAAGAAGCAATAAGCTGGGATCTCAATAAAACCTTTTATGCTGAATATATACCAAGCATAGACAATCATTTAAAAAAATAGAAGAGAAAGTACATTTCAGCATCATTGGCATTCTTCTAGGTAGCATTAAAGCATAACAATTAAGTTGTAACTATCAGTATTAAGGTTTTCAGTTATGAGTGACAACAATGTTAGCAATTGCCCAGGAAGAACATGAGGAGGCAGTTTCACTTACGTGGTTGATGAAGAGGCTCTTACGTTTTTCTCTCACTGTGGAAACAAAAGATGTGACAGAAAGGTTACAATACTAGAAACCACATTTCCCTCCATAGGTCTGTGATGATCTGAGGTTCTGCAGGATGACCCCATTCCCTCACCACCACCAGGAACCCTGATGCTCAAATACCACCTGAGAGGAAACTTCATCCTATGAAATTGAGATTTCACTTGAATTATACTTGAGATTATGGGTCTCTGAAGCTGAAAGCATCAGACCATGGATATGGAGCAAAAGACACAGAAAGTGTTAACTAGATGAAAGAAGTTCTCGATTAAAAAATTACAAGCACTTATAAGCTCTAAGAGGCTAACCAAAGATTGTTTCTATGCCAACTAAATACTGATGACAATAACAAGCAGCATTTATAGAGTGCTTTAAGGCTTGGAAAATATGTTATCTCTTTTTATCCTTACCACAATACTGTGATGTAAATGAAAAGACTGAGACTGGAAAAGGTTAAATACTTTGCCCAGAGTCACACAGATAAGTTTAAATTCAGAACTTCTTGACTCCAAGTTCATCATTTTATCCCATGGTGCCAACTAATAACTTTAAAAATCTTTTCCAGACCAAGGAAATGAAAAAAATGACAATGATGCTCCTATGAAATGATATAGGGGGGGCAGCCAGGTGGCACAGTGGATAGAGCACCTGTCCTGGAGTCAGGAGGACCTGAGTTCAAATCAGGCCTCAGACACTTAATAAAATTACCTAGCTGTGTGGCCTTGGGCAGGCCACTTAACTGCAATTGTCTTGCCAAAACAACAACAACAACCTAAAAATGATATAGGATAAACATATAGAGACAACTATTGATCATGGAGGGCAATGACTTGACCTTGAAACATCCCTCACAGGTATCCCTTGCTGTGTCTATTGTTACATTTGTATAAAAGAAGGAATAAAAAACATACTAATATAACTACAGTTTTCTATTTCACCACCCTCATAGGACTGAGGACACACTCCTATTTCTATAGAGATGTACTGACTAGTAATATATAACAAATAGCTAAGCTGTTAGTGATCCATCCCCTCCAATAAAATTTCAATGTGTCTTAAAATGTTGCCACCTCACCCAAGAAAGGAGTTGTGGAAATATAGGAAAGTTCTTGGAAATTAAAGCTAGAAGTTTCAAAATAGAATAATAAACTAAAGGCAAAGGGAGGTGCACATAAATTATCACATCCATCCCTTGACATTTCTCAGAGAATTACTTTTGTCCCTATTTCTTCTCCCTTTCTAGATTGTAAATTCCTTCAATGTAGGGACAATGTCACATTCAACTTTGTGGCCCACATAGCATTAAATGTAGTAAGCCATCCAAAACCTTTGTTAAATTAAATGGAACTGTGGTAGAGAGAAACCAGATATAAAAAACAAGGTGATGCATTTCTAACATTACAATTTTCAAGAAAGGTTGTGATTCTAAGGAGCCTAAAAATCAAATGCCACCTCTTTCATTGTCTTCCTTGCTCTGAATTATAAACTATTTTTGTTTAACTTGATCTCATAGCACTTTAAAATTCTCAAACACATTAATCATATTTTAATTTGCACTATTTTTGGTAGTGGGATGTTATTCAGTCAACAAACAGGTATCAAATATGCTAGGGCAGCCTAAAAAAGTCTATTTGTTCTTGGGCTACCTTAAAAGAGTAATAAAGAGTTTAAAAAAAATTAAATTCTCTCATTACAAATACTTGGCATCTCCCTTCTATAATGATAAAACATAGCAGCTTCCAGTAAAAGGGAAGCGAAAGCAAACCTTATTCCACCCTCAGAAGAATTCATCAAGAGTCTTGTGCCCTTTTTAGGGTACAATGGCTAAAGAAGATGAGCTGGAAAGTGTCCAAAAGAGTTCAACCATGGGGTAGCTAAATGGCACAGTGAACAGAGCACCAGCCCTGGAGTCAGTAGTAACTAGAATCAAATCCAGCCTCAGACACTTAATAATTACCTAGCTGTGTGTCCTTGGGCAAGCCACTTAACCCCATTTGCCTTGCAAAAACATAAAAAAAAAAGTTTAACCAGAATGGCAAATAGCCTTGAATTCATGGTTGAAGTGGTTGAAGGAACTCAGATTATATAGACTGGAAAAGAGAGAACTCAAGGGACACCTGATGGCTGCCTTCAAATATTTAGAGAAGGAATTGGATTTGTTCAGTCTGACCCCAGAGGAAAGAATTGCAAGGACAGTAATGGATTAATGGATGGAAGTTGAAATGGAATGCTTAAGGTCAAAAAAATCTTAACTGTGAAAAAGTAGAATGGTCTGCCTTACAGTGAATTCTCCATCATCTCCCTCCTTAGAGATCTTCTGGAATGGAGAGAGAGAGGGAGAGGGAGAGGGAGAGGGAGAGGGAGAGGGAGAGGGAGAGGGACTGAGGGAGAGGAGAGAGGGGAGAGGGAGAGAGAGGAGAGAGGAGGAGAGAGAGAGAGAGAGAGAGAGAGAGAGAGAGAGAGAGAGAGAGAGAGAATTAGTAAGATGACATGTAGGTCCGGGTAAAAGAAAAATAAAGGCAAAGGGAAGGTACACATAAGAAATCATAATCAATCCTGGACATAACTCAAGAGACTTTACTACCTAGACAAAGACGGCTTGACATCTAGGTGTTGCAATACAGTGCTGAGTCAAGAAGACCTGAATTTGAATCTCGCCTTAAAAATTTACTAGATGTAGTAAATCTCTAAAACTATAAATTGCAAATTTGTTGATCCATACGGGAAGATAGTTTCCATACTGTCATTACTGAAGAAAATGAATAAGAATTCAGCACATCAATCACAATAAAGTCAATCTCAAAGTTCAGTCCTCTGATCTCTGGGAATACCCAAGACCCTTTCAAGAGATCTGTAAGGTCAAAACTTAAATGTTATTTGCTTATTAAAATATTTCTTCCTTTTCCTCCTGTATACCTAGTAAGGTCAGATTTTCTTCAGGTATTTCAACCAAAATAACATAATGCAATAGCTTAAATGCAGGGTAAATAGAAGAACCCAGCTGCCTCCCATTAAGCCAGACATTAAAGATTTGCAAAATGAATAAAACAATCAATCGTCTCACTAACACTTTTAAAAAAGCATTTATTTTTCATGAACATGTTACTTTAAACAACTAAAATTAATAAATACTTTAGAATATCTATTCTGTATTTATATATAATGCTTCATATTTTATATATATATATATATATATATATATAATATATATATATATGCATGTGTATGTGTGTATATTTATAAAATAACCCTTAACCTTTCTCACAGCATATGTGAACATCATTTTTCTACTAACCAATAAGTAGATACCAAGGCAGGTAATTCTCTTGCATCATTGCTCTAAATAATATGATTTATTGTAGGGACACATAAGAGAAAAATTAAGGACTATTAGTAAAATAATAATAATAATAATAATAATAATAATATGAAAGAATGACACAACTTGCAACTAATCTCATAAAAAGTTTTTAAAAATTCTGAGCTGATTAAGAATAAAGATTTATTTGTAAGTTATCAGGATATACATTTTTCTGCTTTTTTGATTTTCCCCAAGACTTGATTCATTACACAAATTTTTACTGATTACCCAACATGTAATGTCAAAAGTATTCTAAAAGAATTTCTCTCTCTCTCTCTCTCTCTCTCTCTCTCTCTCTCTCTCTCTCTCTGTTTCTCTGTCACTCACTCTAAAGAAAAATCAAATAAGGAAATCATTAATTAATTGACACTGAAAGGCTGAGTGTTTTAGCTGCTATGTTTTATCATTATAGAAGGGAGATGCCAAATATTTGTAATGAGAGAATTTAATTTTTTTAAACTCTCCATATCCTTAGGTTAATATTAGCACATGTCAAAATCTATTGTTTTCTAAATTCCTGAATAATCAAACACATTAATAAGAGTCACATTTTCCCTTGTTAGAGGATTAGTAGCCTTTAATCATGTTTTAGCTTTGTCTTATGCAAGGAGTGTGTTGGATGTCTCTGTTGTCTCAGATTCGGTTTCCTATGTTTTGATATTTTTTAAATTGATTATAATAGTAGTAGATATAATCCAGAGCAATATAACTGTCAAAAAATTAGACACTTTAAAAAATAACACCATCACCCCTCAACACACACACACACACACACACACACACACACACACACACACACACACACACACACACACAGAGTTGAGTTTGAGTTAAATATCACTTCAACTACTTGTTCTGTGTGTAGCTGTGGGCAAGTCACTAACTTCTCTGAAAACCAATTTATTGAACTGTTAAATAAGGAGTTGGATTGTAATTATTAAATCCTTTTTAGCTCTAAATTATGATTACTATGAGACTGTAAGATCCTTGATGGCAGAGACTATGAAGAATTTAAGACAGAAGGGCCCTGAGGGATTATCTTGTCCAAGCATTATTAAGTTAGGGTCTTTTAAAAATATTTTGATAATTTTACATAAGCATTATGCTTCCTTTATAATCCTATATACTTTATTTCATGCATTTGAAACATATTCTAAAAAAAAGAGTCCACAGTTTTCACCAGATTGCCAAAGGGGTACCAAAAAATATGAATAATCTGGGATCTGTGTTAATATAGACCATAAAAACCTGACCCCCAAAACAGAGTGGGCTATTTTTGTTCTTTTCTTACAGTCTTCTGATTCAATTTACCATAGGACTTTACAAAGCCTAATCCAAGTATGTCCCAGGAGATGCCCCTACTGTACAGCAACCTGAGAGGGGATCAGAAAGTCAAAAAACTAGCACCTAGGGAAAACAACATGTGATATATATGTTTTTCTTTGTGTTGTTCTGAGATTGAGAAATCAACTGCGAGGAGTAAAGTGATAGATCATCATCACTTTCTATACTGAGTAGTTAGAGAAGAAAAGGACTAAAAAAGAGGATATTAAATTGTTGGAAAGAAGACAGAGAGATGGGACTACATTTTTACATCCCCCATTTTGGTTCTGTCATGAGAGTAAGTCAATGGAAATATCAGAGATGCTGGATGGACCACAGATAGTCATAGACACACATTCAAACACGGTTTTGTGTGCTGGTAAAGGTTTAATAAATAAATGTTTAATGAGTTTAATAAGCAGATCTCCCAGGAAAAAATATTTCATGACCCACTTTAAGTTGTCATTAACATTTTCTCCATCACTTTCTTAAGTCTAAGTCATCAACAATACAATGACTCAAGCACTGATTTGCCAATTTCTAAAGTAAGAATACTCACATTGAAAAATTAACAATCAGCTCTTACATGAGTTAGAACAGGTTGGCACTAGCATATGTGTCCACAAGATCCAATGATGTATGTGAGCAACAGTTTGCCTATTTTATTAGCCAGAAAAGAAAGAGTCCCAGATGTGTGTGTTCACCAGCTGGATGACTGTGAGGAAAAGGTTTATTTTTAGTGGGAGCTTGAGAAAGCACATCCAGGTGCAAATTTAGAATTTGGACAAGAAATAAGACAACAAAATATAAGATCACTTCAACCACTACTTTAAAAATTAAAAAAAAGGGAGACTGAGTACTGAGTGCTCTCAGTCCTAAGTTTGGAATCCTGAAGAATTAGTCTTCATCCTTTAAAAAAATTTATCATGGAGACAACTATATCCTTTATTCCCAAGAAAAACCTTCTGGGGTCCTAAGACATTCAATCCATCTCATATTCTTTAGTATTTTGTCTTGTTCTTAAATGAGTTAAAAATTAAGTCAACCATCAAATGCCTTTCAGAACAGAACAGGTGTTTCCAGTAAGTGTCTGTTCATGGTTGTAGATTTTCTTTCCATTGAGAAATTAATTAGCTAAAAACCAAGTCTTTAGGTAGGACAACCCTAAGCAGAGTTAAAGAAGCACAGAAAAATAAACCATTTTAGCCAAAAGGGACCTTGGAATTTGTCCATTCAAATAGAAGAGAAGGATCTAAAGAGGTTGTGACTTGCCCAGGAGCACCAAGCTAGTTTGTGTTAGTCAGAGCTAAGATGTGGTTCAGATCTATATAGGTCATCAAAAGAAGATATTCTGACCATTAAAGCTACTGCAAAGTTGGAAACAATTGCTTGAGGTGGAAGTACAACTAGATCCCTCTAGACAATGTCAGATGATGGTTCTCCAATCAGAACTGTTCAGCATTTCACATTTGCTAGGAAGGAAAGTATGAGCCAGCACAGAGAAGTGCTTCCCAAACCAGACAATGTTATTTTTCTGAAACTCCCAGGAAAAAGCTTGATCCATATATCCTTATTTCTAGCATATTCTACCATGATGCTGTGCCCTGGAAAAGTAGTTTTCATTGATTTAATTATTTCAAGGAATCTTTTAGAAATGTGGTTACGCTTCCCTTCAGGGTTTGATTCTCTTCTAATTATTTATAAAGGTGGATTTTTTGAGATTTACTATTTTACTAATATAAAACCCTTGCTGATCAAGACTGGCACCTCCTCTGCCAATTTAAGATTATGGGGAAAATGTCTGGGGTATTGAGGAGTTAAGTGATTTTCCCAGAATGATAAGAGTAGGATTAGAGTCTAGTTCTTCCTAATTCTGGGGAGGGTTCTCTACAAAACACACTTACTTAATCCTAGTTGAAGAACTGACTCCAATCTGCCTCTCATTAGCATTAAACTCAACATAATTTTTAAAGTAGCTCAAATTTGTTTTCAATAGTCCAAATCCAACAACCACAAATGGTGGAAAAAAACAGTTGAAGAATAAAAAGTCTTAGACAATTTCAGTTTTCTCCATCCCCCCTTCCCCCAATATCAATGACAGCATGTCTTCCTAGAGGTAAACAAAAAATCTACCCTTTTTTCCCCCATGCAGGTACACACATTCTGAGCAAAGAGATACCTTTCTTTTTAAATGGGTCAAAACATCTGTAGCAGAGGAAAAACCACTCCTGTTTTCCATAAAATATCCAACTAATTACATCTATCAGGAGAAACTTTAGGACAAAAAGAAATTTAATAGCTCTTCATGTCAAGAAAGTCAAAATATTTTTCAGATATAATCTAAATCAGTCCTATTAATTTATTATTTATGTATAATTAAAATATGCATATATTTTGTTATTACTCAGGATGGAGGTCCAAAACTCTTCCACCATCCCTATGCGAGCATCATCGTGCCTGAACAATTGCAATAGCCTGTTCATTATCTTTCTGTCTCAGCTCTGTCCTTTCTCCAGTCCATCCTCAACTTGGCTGTCAAATCGATCTTCCAAAAGTATTAGGTCTGATCATGTCACGACTTTATATTTAACAAATTTCAATGGCTCCCTATTGCCTCCAGGATCCAATACAAAATTCTTTCTCTTTTAAAGCCATTGATAACCTGACTCATTTCTACCTTTCCAGTCTTTTTATATCTTGTAATTTCCACTCAATATTCCACACTTCAATTCAGTGACACTGGTTTCTGATCCTGTTGCTTTCCCACAACATTCCCATCTCCATTTCTCATTTTTCCCCTCCTCATCTCTGCCTCCTGGCTGACCTTCTTCAAGTTTCAACTAAATTCTACTTTCTACAAGAAGTCTTACCCTAGGTCTCCTTAATCTTACTACCTTCCTACTCAGGTTATCTGCAACTTTCCCTGCCTACATCTTTGTTTGCATATAGATATTTGCATGATGTCTTCCAGGTTAGACTGTGGGATCCTTGAGAAAAGGAAATACCTTTTGTCTTTTTTTATAAGGCCAGCATTAAGCACAATGTCTAGCACATAAAAAATATTTTAAGAAATTATAATTCAGGGGACGGCTAGGTGGCACAGTGGATAGAGCACCGGCCCTGGAGTCAAGAGTACCTGGGTTCAAATCCGGCCTCAGACACATAATAATTACCTAGCTGTGTGGCCTTGGGCAAGCCACTTAACCCCCATTGCCTTGCAAAAATTAAAAGAGAGAGAGAGAGAGAGAGAGAGAGAGAGAGAGAGAAATTATAATTCATTGATGGCATGACCCATTGAAGTTCATTAGCAGACATTTGAAGAGAACTAGATATAAAGGGAGATCTACCTCCAAATGACTCAGGATGGCCAAGGAATTAACTTTTTTTAAGTGTCTGAGACTGAATTTGAACCCAGGTCCTCCTGACTCCAAAGCCAATGCTTTATCCACTGCGCCACCTAGCTGCCCCAGGAATTAACTTCTAAAGTACAAACCTATTATGAGAGGGTGTTATTGAGATGCAAAGAAGAAAAAAGAATATCAGTTCAAGAGAAAGAAAAACTGAAGAGAATGAAATAATTCCCTCCTAGTTTAAAAAAAATGTCTTTGGCACCTCAAATAATTCAAAAGACAAAGACAGAAGCATAGAAAGACCAAGGAACATGAAGACATAGAAAGAAGAACAGAGAAATCAAGATAACATGCAAAGAGTAGTACAGATATAACAAAACCCCCCAAAAAGCCAGTCAACTCCTTTCAATCAGTTCTCTTTTTAGACCTTCAACTGCCCTCCCTAGCCCCCCACCCCAATTTTGTGGCTTAGCTTTTTAAATTGGGTCAATGCAAGAAAAACCTAAGTAAAGGACATTGACATATAGGGCCCAAATGCAGTTCCTTTTTGGGTTGGTCATGCTCACATTATGAATCTGAGAGTTTTCAAGAATAAAATATGATCTCTACCATTCTCACACTAGAGTTAAGGAAACAAGAGCAGGGAAGAGGCAGGAGAGAGGGAGGGGCAGAATCTGAAACTCAAACCTTTTTTAAAATATATTTTAAATTGTTTTAACAAGTAATTGGGGGAAATAAAATATTATTTAAAAAAAAATACCCAAAGTTTGTCATGCAAACCGTTTTTCCCCAATAGCTGATTGTTAATATTTATCAGCACATCCCTTCTTGTATCCCTGAGCAAAAAGTCAAATCACCATTTTCCAAATTTCTCACAAGGAATTCACATGATATATAATTTTCTTTTAACTTTTCTATTTTTCTCTGCCACAAACTTTATAACCATCTCTTCTCTCCCTTGGCCATCCCAAATCTTCAGACAGCTCCAATTTCACTAGAACAAGAGAATAAAAGCATCCTCTCCTCCATCATCTAAACTCAAAGTTTCTTCACAAATACAGTTTCCCTTGAAAACCAAATAAAAAAAATTGGACAAAAAGAACAAGAAGAATAGAAAGTGTTCATTTTTTTTTAAGGATCATAATGATTTCTTTCAAATTCTCAGCACATTCGTATTTGTCACAAATAAAATGAAGTATCAGGATGTACAAAGTCCTCTCTGCAGTGCCTCATAAGAGTAAAATGAATGGATGAATAAATGAAGAAGCATCTATTGAGAGTTTATTACATAACAAGCACATTGCTGAGAACAGGATGTAGAGATCCAACAGCAAAGACAGTCTTACTCTCAAAGAGTTTATATTCTGAGAGGGGTGATAATATAGCTAGGGGAGTGGTGACCAGAAAGAAAATAATTGGAGGAATGGTGAGGGATGCCATAGAGGAGCATATTGACTAACCCTTTCCAAGAGCAATAGAGTTTATTTGAGTGTGATTTTAAAACTGCAAAGGGAGAAGGGTTGGGGGAGCAGGGAATAGTAGTATGGTAGCTAGTGAAATAACCAGGGAATAAATGAAGTCAGTCCTGGGTGTAATGGACTGGTGAGGGAATACCAGTCAGTAAGCATCCCCAAGGTAGGTGCTTCATTCATAAAAGTATCATGTCCTAGGCTCAGTAGAACCTAGTCAAATCTCTGAGCCTAGACATCTAAAAACAGTGGAGCAAAAAGTTCTGTACAGTTCTATGAAGATGGAAAGTTGGGGCTAGCAACAGAATGTTTATTTTGTTTGAGGATTAGCCCAGATAAGCTCCTAGAAATGCAAAAATGCAACATTGGATGGCTGATCACAAAGTAATTAATATTTGGGGCCATGTCATTCCACAAAGGCTATAAATTAAGGTCTAGAAAAAGAGCATTACAATCTGCAATTGAGGGATTAGCCTCACCAAAAATAATCACATCAATCCTTAAAAGTATTAAAATTAACCATGTCATATCAAGAAAGTGATCTGTCTGGATAGAGGTCTTGAACAATAAATTAACATAATAATTTATACCCCTTGGCAAAGAAATCACTCACATCATTACCTAACAATGAATGTGAAAATTACCCACTGAAATACATTTAGATTCTTCCCTAAATCAATCCAGTACTCAGATTTTCCCAGGTTATTTAGTTAGGTGGTGTCTCAGATGGAGTCTCTTAGGGATCTATGTGTTTCAACCCAGTGAGTTAGCCAACTTACCTACCAAATTTTCCCTGCTTAAGCATCCTCTCTGTTATCTGATAACTTTTAACAAAACCATTTCTACTTGATTTTATTATGAAAGCTTCTCTTTCCCTATAGCACAGAGTCAGCAGAGCAGTGAGATGGGGATAGAGAGAGAAGTCTAGAAAGGAACAAGGATTAATGAATGGATCAAAATGAGTAAGAGTTTTTATGGTAGACTTTCTTAGGGGTTGGGCAACTAGGTAGCACTGTGGATGGAAATAAAGTGACTGGGAGTCACAAAGACTGGAGTTTAAAATCTGGCCTTAAGACAGTTACTAGCTGGATGATTCCAAGCAAGTCATCTAAGCTCTGTCTGTCTCAGTTTCCTCATTTGTACATATGAGTAACAAAAGCACCTATCTCCCAGGGCTGCTATAAGGAACAAATAAAATAATATTTATTTAGAAATTGCTTTGTAAACCTATATGAATTATATTTATTATATGTATACAGTCATATAAATGCTAATAATACTGTTATATTATTATCATTATTATACAACAAGAGAATGCCTATTCCTAAATTGAACAGTATAAACCAAGGAGTAGATGATATCTTTGTTTGTTTCTAGCAATTTGCCTCTTTGCAGATAGAGTCTGTAGAATGATGTCAGAACTTAAGCCAGATGTAGCATATTTCTTAGAGAAGAAAGCTAATGTCTCCAAAAGAAACAAATTTTTGAGAAACATCAGAAGAATGTGGATTGGAACATGCCCCTCTGCTGTTTGGAAGGACTGAGACACTTCTTTCAAAAAGGAAGTACTAGAGCTAAATTTACTTAAAAGTCCCCCCCCCGCCCCGATTCTCTAGGTATGGTCCTGGAGGCAAACATGAAAGAAACCCCAGTCAATAGAAATCTCGGAAGTTACTATGTGACCTGGCATAGCAAAACAATAGACAGCATATAAGGAAGGGAGAAAAATGTAAAAAAAAAAAAAGATTGTTGAAAACTAGATACCTGTAATTGAATTAATTCATTTTTAAGAACAGGTAGAACTTAAATGAAGATCAACTATCTGTAGCACCAATTAAAAGAGAAAGAAATCTAAAAATTAACTTACCATCAGTCTGAGATTTACTGAGGAATATTGTGCTGGCCCGAGGGTGGTCTGAAGGGTTGAATTCCATGTTCAAATCTTTAAAGAAACAAAATAAAAATACATGAACAACCTTGCAAAACTGAGAATTAATAAAGTAATTGTCAGATTTCCTAAAGATTCATATTTACATGCTTATATACATACATAAACATATACATACACACATGACAGACACTTAGGGCTTCTGTCTCCCAGCAAGCCTTCTGGCCTAGGAGCTTGCTTAATCATAACTAAACTCTCTCTGAAGAGAAGCAACAGTCCTTTGTGGCACAATGTCAAGAGCACAGGTGCTGGAGGACCTGGGTTGGAATACTAGCTCTGCTCAGCAATTTTGTGTAACCATGGCAAGTCAATTAATCCTTCTAGGTCTCAGTTTCCTCACTTGTAAAATAAAAGAGTTAACAAGGGGTGATGATCAACCATGACATACTTGTTTAATCTATCAGTGCAATAATTAGGGACAATTTTAGGGAAATTGTGATGGAGAATACCATCTGTATCCAGAGAAGGAACTATGGAGTCTAAATAAAGACCAAAGCTTATGTTCAATTTTTAAAAGCTGTCTTATGTAATATGTAATTTTGCTATCTCTAATGTTTTCTTTCTTCCTTTTGGATCTGATTCACTACTCATAAGTTCAGTTTCAAGCTATGCTTATCATGGATACAAATGTAAAGCCTATATCAGATTGCCTTCTGTTGGGGGAAGGGGAGGGAAGGGAAGGAGAGAGAAAATTGTAAAACTCAAAACTTGGCAAAAAAAAATGATTGGTAGAAACTATCATTGTATGCAATTGGAAAACAAAATATTTATATAACAATAATAATAAATAAAGGAGTTAAAATAAGTGATCTCTGAAATGCCTTTCAGTTCTAAATATAAGATCCTTTGAAGAACTAGGAACTCAGTGACTAGTCTTAACTAGTATCTCCAAACTATACTTTGTCAAAGTCTTTTTTCCTTCCCTAAAAGAACTTAAACTAGGACTATCAGGGAGAATTCTTTTTATTTCTTCTTTGACAATTCAACAATCCCCTCCTGGGGAAAGCAGTTTTCCCATTCATTTAAAAGAAAATTAGTATTATTTGGGGGCTAGCACACCAAAAGGGGAAGAGGTCAATAGAGATATGACTGGGATAAAGAAAAGCAGGGAAAACAGGAAAAATGTTTAAAGTAAATAGATAATTCTTCAAATTAGTTTGGAACATCAAAACATACAGTTATATACATGTGTTTACACTAATTCAAATTCAGCCACTGTTGGGAAAAAAAAAAGCAATGACCAGAACAAACAGCAGGAAACAGCACTGAAGAAGCCAAAGGAGATGAAATAACCAAGAAAAGAAAGAGTGAATCAATAGGGTCAAAAACTACTAAGAGGCCAAGGTAGACAAGGACAGAGGAAAAGGCAACAAGACTGGGCATTGATTACATTGGTGATATCTTGCTGAGAACAGCCTCAATGGCAGAGAAGGGAAGGAGGGGAAATGCAGAACAAAAGTCAGATTGTAGTGGGCTTATATTTCTCCTATGCCAATCACAATGTCTGGCATGATAATGGTTAGTGAATTCATGGTGAGGAGGCAGCTTTACAAAATATGATCAACAAACAAGGTGAGGCTTTTCTTGTTTCAGTAACAGAAGAAACTACAATCACTAATACTTTTTTCTGTTTCTAAATTCAAGACACTATCATTATTTCCAAGGAAGAGGAGTGCCAGATATTCCCTTGAATACTAAGTATAAAAGGTTAAAAGTCACTGAAGTATGGAGGTTTCCGAAAAAGTCAATCAATTAGGCTGATTTTACTAACTTTCTCCAGGTATTTTGCTTATCTCCTTTTCTTGGGGAGGAAAAAAATATTTATATAACTTTTGGCACTTCAGAAGTCTCCCCAAAGCAAACCTCATGTTGGGAGCCTTTGAGAAGAATCTCTATTTTTCTCCTCAGATATTCAGTAGTTAATTCAAATTCAGAAAACAAAAATAACCTAAGGGATTCTGTCTGCCTACCAAACCCCTCCTCCAACAAAGTATCAGCATATTGCAAAAAGCCACATGTTATTAAGAGTGTCTGTAAAATGAAAATTGGACTAGACTGAGCCTCAATAACCCTGGATTCCCAGAAATAAACTTTTCTGCATTGGAGAGGACCTCTGAAGGTCATCTAGCTAAAGCCATGCCTGAAAAACCATTCCTTTTAAGATAATCATTTTCACATGATGGCCTAATTTTTCTTTGAAAACCTCTTCTTTTGGATGCCCATTGTCCTTTGGAACTACTCTTGCTATTTCAAAATCTTTACTAACATAAGGCCCAACCATGTCTTTTTGCACTTTCTACCCATATTCTAATTCTGCCCTCAGGAACCTAAAAAAACTAATTTAATCCATCTTCCAACACACAGATCCTCAAATAATTTAAGATAACTATTGTACCACTTCAAGTACAAGTCTTCCAATCTCCAAGTCTAATGAATCTTTATTTCCTTTCCCTTCTTCACCATATTAGATGTCTTCTAACTTTGATGTGTCCTTTCTTTGATGAATGGAACACCCCCCCCAACTGACCTGAGCAAATCAGAGCACAACAGGATCACTACTTTCATTTTCCTGATTTTTCACATAATCTCTCTGAATCTCAGGTTATACATCTGTAAAAGTCATTCATTCAGAATTTTTATTAAACATTTACTATGTGGGAGTATGCTGGCAAATATTTAACAACCAACTTTTTCTTCTCTCCCCCCCCCCCCCCCATTTGAATTCCGGTCTCTGTGTCTCCAGGGCGGGTGCTCTACCAACTGCCCTAAGAACCAGCTTTAAAAATTTCATCTGCATTATGAAGATTTCCTCAATGCTTTCTTAAGTGTAGACAACAAACAAAACAATAAATTGTTCTGCTTTGTAGCATTTGCCATTTTCTAAAGCATAAATCCTCATATAAATATTTAACAATTAGCTGGAGTTGATACAAAGTAGTTCCCATACACCCTGCTACTATATATGATACTGGGAGACATTCAAAGATATGAGGAGTCTTACTATAAAATCACTTTAGTTGCTGTAGTTCCATGTTTTTAAGAACATTCCTGGGGCGGCTAGGTGGTGTAGTGGATAAAACACCGGCCTTGGAGTCAGGAATACCTGGGTTCAAATAGGGTCTCAGACACTTAATAATTACCTAGCTGTGTGGCCTTGGGCAAGCCACTTAACCCCATTTGCCTTGCAAAAAAAAAAAAATCTAAAAAAAAAAAAAAGAACATTCCTCTCCTTATAACAAGTTTCAGGATTTTTTTCCCCCACTATGCTCCCGAGAAACTATAGATCCAATTTTAACTGAAATGGGCCATGAAATGAAAGACAATCAAAATAGCCAAGAGCCAGGCAAACATCTGTGGTAATGGTAACTAACAGATTTAGACTAACCAGTCACACAAGTAAAGGGGCAAGAACATATATTTTCAGTTCTCAGACCCCAAAGAAGGGTCTCAAGGGCTTTTAAAAAAATTCACTCATCTTCCACATAAATTCTCCCTTGGTTCTCCTTTGCTTTTTTTGGCCCTTGCTTCCTCTCCTGATCTGTATCCAATTCCTTTTTCTCCCTAAGATTTTCTTTTCTTGACATTTTGGAACTATGTTTTCATTGGTATATAAACTCCTTCCAAGGATGCAGATTGGCAATGTCCTGGTAATTTATAAGGAGATGTGCATTAGCCTAGGTGATCTACTTATGATCTGATTAGTTGTCAGAGAGAGGACTTGAATCCAAAGCTTGCTGATTCCTAAGCCAGTCATTCATCCACAAGGCCAAAGCTGCCTCTGATTACCTACAAATAACAGCCCTCTGATTATATACAAGAGAAAAACAGAGACCTGAACAAATTAAATGTCAGAAATAATTGAGATTCATTAACAGCTGTGAGACTGGATTGTTGGACTCTGCCTAGGAGGATTCACTTGGCGCTTCTGAGAATTTTCCCATGGCCAAATGTCATTTTCATATCTGGTCCAACAGTGCTGAATTTTACAAACAGCATTTTGTACTCAAGCCCACTAGGGAAAATGGTTATGAAGTCAATCAGTGCATTCCCTTATACAGGTTCCTGTAGAAATCACTCTTCCTGTCATGTCCATCTGCTGAGAACACAGACTTTCTCCCCTGCTGGGGAAACCAAAGAGATCCTGCAGACATGTACTCTGGCTGAGTGGAGGAAATATAAATCAACAGGGAATTGGGATAAAGGAAGAGGGAGGGAGAAAAACAGTTTACCCTTGGAGGAAGAGATGACAATTAGGAATTTTACTACACAGGGTCAATGTTTTAAAGAGGGGAAAGGTGAATCTAGCAGCAGGTATCATGATTTCTGTGCTTCCTGATAACTATTTCAGTTCTTATTTAAAACAGAACCAACTTTATAAGATACTGCATTTTTTATTAAGATGAAAAAAGAATAGAAATCCTCACCAGATTTCTTATAAAAGATTCATGGAATACTCATATTGGGAGGACCTTGGAAATCCTCTTATTCAACCTACTTGTTTTGTAGATGAGAAAATTGAAGTCCAGAGAATTGTCAGTCCATACAAGTTGGAAATAGCTAGGTCAGTGGTAGAACTGGAATGAAAATTCAGGTCTCTATATCTGGGGTTCTTTCCTGTACACCTCATTCCCCCCCACCATGGCATCCATCACCATAGCTCCAAGAAAACCAAATATATTAAGAGTGACTCAAACAACAAGATAGACTAAAGAGAAATGAGGAGAGAATCTGTGCCCTTCCCCCAAAAATCTAGTTCCACAAAATAAAGAACCTTCCCAAATACTGCAAGAAATGTTTAACTTTCAGATCCAAGAGCAGATAAGCTCTAATGCATATGCAAGAAACCTGGAGTCCTTAGAAACAAAGGAACATGGTGCTTCTGAAGAAAACTTCTGAGATCACCAACTAATTTCCACTGGAAACCAGATTTAAATGTTTATAATGCTGGGGAAGAGCATTTTCAGGAGGTTCCTGTAGATTACACAGAAAAACATATAAGAATACACTATTTGGCATTTTTCTTTGATCACAACATAGGGTAATATTTCTGACTATATGCATAGAGAAAAGGAATAAAACTCTATCCTAACTGCCATGTCCATAGATTTCCTTGTACAGTATGTCATCAATAGAAAACAAGTTTTCTATTCACCCTGAATTCCAAGGAAGGACTTAGCCACAGAATTCACAGTATTCTGTACCTGGCTTAACTCCAAGACAAGGACACATACTGAACTGTTAACATTTAATGAAAATTAAAGGCCGGGGGCGGCTAGGTGGTACAGTGGATAAAGCGCCTGCCCTGGAGTCAGGAGTACCTGGGTTCAAATCTGGTCTCAGACACTCAATAATTACCTAGCTGTGGGGCCTTGGGCAAGCCACTTAACCCCATTTGCCTTGCAAAAACCTAAAAAAATAAAAATAAAAGGCCCAGAGAACCAGGTACTTCCTTTTATTCAAATCTCTAACCAAAGAGCTTCTGATCTTATACGGAAATCAAATGATGGCAATACAAAGTTTGGTGAGGAGGCTACTCTTTCCAGGGAAAGAGTATGGAGGAAACTAAAATAAGCACAGACTAAGTAGCCCTATTTTCTAATACTGATACAAATTAAGAGCAGGCCTAAAGACTAAATCATACATAAGAATCTCAACACTAAGTCAAACACAGAAATTAAGATCAAACAACTCACTATAATCTTCAACACTTCTTTCAAACAGATACAATGAAAACATTTTAAATAAAATTACTAATCAGTACAAAGAATGAAAACATTTTAAATAAAGCTATTAATCAGTACAATTTCATTTCAATGAAATAACAGCAATATCAAAAATTAAAAGAAATTCAACTACATTAGGATGAACTTAAAAATAAGACTGTACACATGTGTTCATTGACATATATGAACATGCATATGTGTATGGTATATTCATGTACATTTTGGCTAAGTAAAGAATATTGGACTAGAGAGTCAGAAGACCTATTTTAAATAATTTTTTAAATTTTTTTCATTTAGTCATTCAATTCAATAGTGAAGATGAGCTTAGTATTGTTCAAAGCACACACATACACAAAAGAATAGTCCTTGCCCTCAAGAAACTTAAATTCTTTCTTACAATGCTGTACAAATATGAGTTATCGTGCTTATTATTTGGTTTTGGGAAAAAAATATGATCATGCTGGGAGTCAGAAGCCAGAAGGACTGAATTTAAATCCCAGTTCTGCCATTTACTTCTGGCTGACCTTGGGCAAGTCATGTTAGTCCTCAGTTTACTCATCTATAAAATCAGGAATTAAACCTGATGATCTCTCAAGGTTCCTTCCAGTTCTGAAAATATGAGATGAAGAAGATAATGAAAATGATGTTACTGTGGTTATTGATATTATTGATTAAAATCTAGCATTTATATAGGGTTTTTACATTTCCAAAATGCCTGCTAATTCACACAAATAACTCATATTAGTTTTATACAATCCTGAGTGCTATTACTATCTCTATTTTACAGCTGAGGAAACTGAGTCAGACAAAGATTAAATGACTAGCCAGGTTCCTATAACTCTGATGTCAGAGGTAAGATTCATACTCAACTCTTCCTGACTCCAGGTCCAGCATTCTTTCTACTATGCCACCTAGCTGTCTTTACCTTCATGCTTCCTTAGTATTGCAATATATTTTTCCATGGATATGAGTGCTATGATGCAGATAGTAATGCCTCCTGTCTTAGTGAATAGCTTAATTAGCTATGGTGACCCCCCCCCAGTCCCTAAATCTCTACCTGATAACCAAGTATCTGAGATGCAACTCTAGATCTTGAATACCAGAAAGCCTGTACATTTTTCAAAAGTCTCTCCAACTTGTTAGAATGTCACAGAATCACAGTTTTAGAAATGAGTCCATCCCTCTTATTTAACAGTTGAAGAAGCCAAGACCCAGAGAGGTTGCAGCCTCTGTGGTACAAATAACTGTACCAGAGCTCAGCCTTGCCAGTACAGTCATCAAAAATCAACAGTCATTTTCAATGACCCAAAGAAGCACTACAGTGGACCATTAGTGTGAATCAATGTTCTTTTAATTGATAATAATAATCACAGATTCATAGCATTGCAGAATTAGTCTGGGTTGTAAATATAATATGGAACCATTGCTTTGTTTTACTAATAAGAAAACAGAAGTCAAGAATAATTGAATGACTTTTCAGCTGGTTGCTAGGTCTAGAATGCCAGTACAGAGCTATTTCTAGTATACTGTCTTCCTCCAATGGTCCTATGCAATAATGTTCAAAGATTGCAAGCTGAAAACTCTTAGAGATCATCTAATCTAAGACCCTTTATTTACTAGGAAAGTAGATGAAGTCCACAGAGGGGAAGATTATGTGCAAGACAACTACCAATAGTGATATCTGAATCAAAGTCTTCTCATATTCCTTCTTCACTGAAAGAAGGAAACTTGGAGAAAGGTTGCAAAATGCTAAACCTTCATTATTCAGTTTTCTTTCCCCCAAAAATGAAATTGACAACAGAAAGGATGTCTTCTACAAATGACTGTTAAAATGTCCTCCTTTCCCCAGAATTTCACAGCACCTATGAAGTTTTTCAAGTATCTTAAGATAGGAGTGTCCTCTGAGGTCACTACTATAATTTGGAGATAAAATGGCAACTTTAAAGAGGGTTATCAAAGTCTAATAATTATGAGAAGCTCCTTGATGGGAGTAGACCAGGAAAAAATAGGTTCAAATCCATCCTGAGACTTAGCAGCATTGCACTGCTAACTAAAGCACACTCTGGATGAGATCTGTGACTAGACTACTTGAATGATGAGATCTGTGACTAGACTACTTGAATGAAGTCCTACACCAGGAATCTCCTTCCAAAAGGAAAAAAAAAAGGAATCCTTCCTGTATTTGCATATGAAAAGATACCAGTTGACTTATATCTTTAATATTCAAACTACATAGTTTTTAATCACTGAATTATTATTTCTATACTTGACAGGAATGCTAGTGATTCTTAAGGGAAAAAAGTAACACTAAATATAAGGACATTTTTGCCTCTAAAATCTTTGGTTCTAATTTTAAAATATTTCTGGTTTTTTTCTAACTAATGACCAGAGTAATGGCCAAAGTGCATTCAATTTCAGGTAATAAAAAAAAGGAATGGCCCCACTACTTATAGTTTGCATTTAAATAAGGCAAAGGAATAGACTGAACACCATTCACTCCAAGAACAGAGACTTTCATTCAACCTGAAAATTAAACCACAGATTGTACACTTTACAGCATAATGCAAGGAAAAACCTTACATTGTTCTAGCCTTTCTAAATTGCCCTTGTGTAACTAACGCACCATTGCCTCCTTCACTTCTTAAGTCATAGCCAACTGAATGTCAGTACTATAAGAATTTGGAAACATTAATAATACCCAAAAGAATCAGAAGCAACTAGACAGTTTCATTGGTAGTATGTGGGTTGAGAAAGCTCAATTGGAATAAATGAAAAGGACAGAAAATAATAAGCAGTAGCATGGGCATCAGTATGGACAGTGAATAAAAAGGGAATGACCAACGTAAGACCCAGACTTAAAACCACCTTTCTGTTCCAAAATGATCTGAGAATGTTCCCTGAACTCAATGGATTTGACACTCTAGTAGGAGATATCTCCCCACCACCATTTTTTCTCATTCTCCCTATCATTCAAAGGATCACAGATCTAGAGCTGGAAAAGGATTCAAGAATCATCCAGTCTAATTCTTTTATTTTATGTCTGAAGAAGCTAAGTCCAAGGGAAGATAAGTGACCCTCAAGGTAAACCAACTAGTATAGGAGTTCCTCTTGCCATCATACAGTAATAATTAAAATATAAGACAGAACTGGATAAGGATAGTAAAAGCCCAATGAAAAGACAGAAGAAGGAGCATAATCCAACATGATCAGGCTAAGTTTATTGCAGGAAACATGATTTAAATTTAAATTAGACCTGGAAAGATGATTATTCATAGGTAGAGACTAGAAGGAAAGGGTAATCCTGGTATAGGGGACAGGATGGGCAAAGCAACAAAGGAGGAAATTTTTCTGTGGTTGGAGCATATAGCAGAGAAGAGTAATGACAGATAAGGCTGAGGGTCTAGATGGATGGCCTGAAATGCCAGGCTTGGGAGTTGGGACTTTAGTTACTTGACCTTGGCAGATGGGTATATAAGGATGGGGGGGTCTGAGTTTTCCTCCCTGAAGGAGTTGATGGTCCAGTAAAAAGAAATCAAATGCAAACAAGTAGTTACAATACCTGGAAGAATGCAGAAAGCCAATGTAGGAGGATAAACAAAATGGTACAAGAGCACAGAGGACAGAGAGATTAGTCCCATCTGTGGAATGTTTTGCTTCACTGGAGATTCGGTGTGTGAACTAGAGCAAAGCATAAGGGTAGGATTATGGCAATTGGAGGAGAGAGAGAGAAGGTGGTTTGAGCTGAAGGGAATATCATAAGGCATTAAAAGAGAAATGTCATGGGATGACTTTAAGGTTTTATGAGCACTGAAGTTTAACTACAGCATGGGCAACTTGTTGGAAAAGTAGTAGGAGATAGGGCTTAAAAGGAAGATCAGGCAGAGCCAAGATGGC
Source organism: Macrotis lagotis (assembly GCF_037893015.1). NCBI lineage: Eukaryota > Metazoa > Chordata > Mammalia > Peramelemorphia > Peramelidae > Macrotis > Macrotis lagotis. The sequence goes on along the minus strand of NC_133664.1, from coordinate 74,202,778 downwards.
AGCATGAAGATAGCATTCTCCAAGAACTCCAACCCCCTAAACCCCCCAAAAACAAAGGATGGCTGTAGCCAAAATTTAGAGGGACAGAACCCACAGAAAGACTGAGTAATACATTTACCCAGTCCAAGATAACTTAGAAGTTCAGCTGGAAAGGTGTGCTTTACCAGGACCAGGGGTTGGGAAAAAAGCCTAGGCGCAGCCCAGCCCAGTCCAGCCCAGTCCAGCCCAGCACAGCCCAGAAATCACCTATAACAGCTTGAAGGGGCAGTGAGAGAACTCTGCTGCAGGAGTGAGGAGCACAGGCCACAGAGCCTGCAGTGAGAATGGGGAGAAAGCAGCCTGTACCCCCAGAGACAGTAAGGGAAGTCTGCAGAGATTTCTCTGCTCTCCCTGGGGTAGGACTCTGCTGTTTGCCCACACTCAGACCCAGGTTGCAGTTTGGGCTTCCATACTAAGATAGCAGAGGGAAGTGTTGTGATCATCTACATATCAAAGCACAGCCTTGAGAGCTTAAGACCTTGGGGGAATAAAGGTCCCAGTGGGGTATCTCCCCCCCCAAAAAAAAATTAACCCAAAGACTTGGAAGTGCTGTAAATTAGTCTTGGACTGAGTAAATGAGTAAACAACAGAAAAAGAAGGATCTGACTATAGAGAATTACTTTAGCCCCATGGAAGATCAAAACGCATACTCTGATGATGATGACAAAATCAAATCTTCCATATTCAAAACCTCCAAGAGAAATAGAAAAGGGTTTAGACTGTAGATGAGCTCAAAAAAAGACTTTGAAAAGCAATTTAAGGAGGTGGAGGAAAAATTGGGAGGAGAAATAAGAGCAATGCAGAAAAATCAAGAAAATCATATCCACAGCTTGGTGAAAGATATACAAAAAAATACTGAAGAAAATAATATGATAAAAACCAGTTTAGGCCTAATGGAAAAAGCAAAACAAAAGGCAAATGAGGAGAAGAATGCCTTAAAAACCAGAACTGGCCAGCTGGAAAAGAAGAAAAAAAGCTCTCTGAAGAAAATAACTCCTGCAAAAATGGAACTAAAGGAAGCTGGTGACTTTACAAGAAATCAGGAAGAAATAAAACTCTGCCAAAAAAGCCAAAAATTAGAAGAAAATGTGAAATATCTCATTGGAAAAACAACCGACCTTGAAAACAGATCCAGAAGAAATAATTTTAAAATTATTGGACTATATGAAAGCTATAACCAGGAAAAGAGCCTAGACTTCATTTTTCAAGAAATAAAACAGCAAAATTGCCCTGAGATCCTAGAAGCTGAAGGTAAAATAGAAATCAAGAGAATTCATCAGTCACCCCTTGAAAGGGATCCCAAAAGAAAAACCTCCAGGAATATTATAGCCAAATTCCAAAACTCCCAAATCAAAGAGAAAATTCTAAAAGCTGCCAGAAATAGACAATTCAAACTATTGAGGCTCCATAGACAACCAGAGCTGAACAGAAAGTTTGATCTCCAAGTACAGAACTCTGGTGAACCATAGAGGGAGTGGAAGAGAGGGACTACTTATGAGGAACTTGATGATGTTGAACTGTTTGTATTCCTACACAGAAAGAAGATATTGATAACTCATATGAACTTCTCATTTATAAGAGCTGTTAGAAGGAGCATATATAGACAGGACATAGGAAGGAGCGGAATATAATGGTGTGATGTGGTAAAAGAGTGGAGTCAATGGGCAAGTACTGGGGGGAAGGAAAAGGAGAAGAAAAAGTTGAGAAATTTCACATAAGAGTCAAAAAAAAAGCTTTTTTCAATGGAGGGGAGGAGGGAAGGCAAGTGGGAATGAATCAGCCTTCATTCTCATCAGAAATGGCTCAGGGAAGAAATGACATACTTAATAGGGTGAAGAAATCTGTTTTGCCTTGGAGAAGGATGGGAGGAAAGGGATGGGAGGAGGGAGAATGGGGGGGGGGGAATAGGTGATAGAAGAGAGGGAAGATCTAGAGAGAGGGTACTCAGATGCAACACGCTTTTGGACAGAGCCAGGATGAAAGGAGAGAGAGAGAATAGAATAAATGAAAGTGGGGAGAAATAAAGTAGAAGTACAGCTAGTAATAGCAACTGAGAGAAAAATATTGAAGCAACTTCTCTGGTGGACTTATGATAAAGAAATCAACTCACCCCAGAGACAGAGCCACGGAAATCTGAACACAGACTGAAGTACATTTTTTTTCTCTCTATTCTTGAGGTTTCCCATCTTCTGGGGGTGGGGGGCAAGGGGTTTATGTTTATTCTTATGTTTACTCTTATATCATTCAATTTACATCAATGTATGGCATGGAAACCATGTAGAGACTGTCAGACAGTCTTGGGGGGTGGGGTTGTAGAATTCAGAGCCTTGCAAAAAATGATGGGTACATATTACTATTGTATATAATTGGAAAACAAATAAAATGTTAAAAAAAAAAAAAAGACCAGATAACAGTGGACCCTGGGTGTCACACCAATGAGGTGAAGGTTTCTGGTTAAAGGTAGGACATAATTAAACACTGTTGACAAGAATAGGAGCTAGCAGGCTATTCGAATAACAAGTGATGGGGGAATGATGGCCTCATTTGTAATGGCAGGGAAAACTGAAAGGAAGGTTTCAGAGACAGGAGACAAGGAGAAAAATAATCAGTAAGACTTGATCACTAAGGAGGCAAGATTAGAAAGACAAACTAGTAAAAGTAGAAGGGAGGAGGGAGAATAACTAAAACTGTGGGAAGGAGAAAAAAAAGTCGCATAATATGTCAAAAAAAGAATAAGGGGCAGCTAGGTGGCGCAGTGGATAAAGCACCGGGCCTGGAGTCAGGAGGACCTGGGTTCAAATCCAGTCTCAGACACGACACTTAATAATTACCTAGTTGTGTGGCCTTGGGCAAGCCACTTAACCCCATTTGCCTTGCAAAAACCTAAAAAAAAAAAAAAAAAAAAAAGAATAGCATAACAAGTCAAATGCTCTTGAGAAATCAAAGAATCTGCATGCAGTCTGAGGACAAAATGAAGTAATAAGAGTCATTGATGACCTTAGAGCATGTTTTCAGTAAAGGTAAAAGAAGAACTGCAAGGTCCTAAGAACTGAGTAGGGTTGAAGGAAGGATATAAAGGCAAGTATAAATTACTCTTTCAAGAAATTTGGCAATAAAAGAAAAAGACGAGAAGATCATTTAAGGGAAGAACAGCATAGAAAGAGGGTGGTGATTTTCTTAAGATGGGAAGAAATGAAGCATGTGAGGCTGATAAAAAGGGAAGATTGAATATACAAGAGTAAGGTCAAAATTTGTGAAACACGGTCCTGGCTATATTTCCAATACATCCACAAAATCTACACAAAGTCAAACATTGTTAATTTCAATCAGTTGAGTTAAGAAAAAGAAAATGCTTATTCCTGAAGGTCAAAATTTGTGAAACATGGTCCTGGCTATATTTCCAATACATCCACAAAATCTACACAAAGTCAAACATTGTTAATTTCAATCAGTTGAGTTAAGAAAAAGAAAATGCCTATTCCTGATTTTCACTAATATGAAATTCATTATTTCAAGTTCCTCACTCCCCCCAAAAAAGCTATTTTTCTAATATAAAACTTTATTCACTTAAACTCATATGAAATTGACAGATGGTTTCAGATTTCAAAGTTCATAATTATTTTCTTTCGATGCTTTATTGTTTAGCAAATGGTTAAAAGTATAACAAACTTTTTTCATTTAAAAATTATTGAAATCTCCTCCAAATAGGTACAAAACTCCAGCAGAAAACAAGATGATACTTTCTCTTTTTAACATGTAAGTATTACAAATTATTATTTGTCAGCTGAAATAAATTTTTAAAAAACACAGAAAGGGGAGCAGCTAGGCAGCGCAGTATATAGAACACTGGCCCTGGAGTCAGGAGTACCTGAGTTCAAATCTGACCTCAGACACTTAATAATTGCCTAGCTGTGTGACCTTGGGCAAGTTACTTAACCCCATTGACTTAAATTTTTTTTAAAAAAAACATAGAAAGGGTTTGGTCCACACCTGTGTTATCACTGACATGTCTCAGGAAGAAATTCTTTCTACCAAAGGAGATTGGTACCAATTCTACAATTGCAAAATTTGGAGTATCATGAGGCATTGCACCATGACATGTGAATGAAATAAGATTGTGTCAAAAACACATTTTGAGCTGATAACCAACTTTTTGTATGAAATATTTCTGAAGTAGATATATAAAATATCTTAAGTATAATAGCAAAAGAGGAAAGAACATGTGTAAAATATGCATTAAGCAGTTCATGAATCAGAAAATTTTAAAGATTAAAATCAGTAATAAAAATTATGCTAGAGGAGAGAAGAAATAAACTCTTGATTATTGAGATCAAGCCATGCATTTTCCAGGATCTTGAGTTCTAACTGTGGCTCTCATCATTTGGTCATTTCAGTGCTCATTGACACCTCCACTAGAGGTCAGACAAGGCAAGGAAAAGGTGGTCCAACTCCATTTAGACAAATGGTCCACAAATCCTTTAAAAAGGTATTCAAATTGGAAAGGGCCTTAGAAATCATCCAAGACAAACTTTTAGGGATGGCTAGGTAGTATAGTAGATGGAGTGCTGAGCCTGGAATCAGGAGGGCCTGAGTTCAATTTCAACCTCTAACACTGATTAACTATGTGACCCCAGGCAAGTCACTTAATTCTCTTTGTTTCAGCTTCTTCATCTGCAAAATGATTTGGCAAACCACTCAATGTCTTTGCCAAGAAAAATCTCAAAGTGGGTCACAAAAGAATCAGAAACAACTGAACAAAGTTCAAATTTTCATTTTTTTCTTCAATAACTCAAATGTCTATAACTGTCATTGTGGATGCCTTCTCAACTGGTACAGATTACAATCACTCTGTGATGTAAGAAATTTTTTTCCCCAAGAATTATTGTAGCCAAAAAAATGCCTGAAACCAATCTAGTAGTGAAACCAAAATAGATCTTTGGATAACACAGATCCCATTATAAGGCCTGTATTTTGAAGCCTTTTTCAGTTTTCTCTGCCATAGTTTTTTTTAAATTTCAGAAATTGAGTCCTAGAAAAGTTAAATGATATTAGCGGCAAATGTAAGCACAGCTCCAAATTAATAATAATAAAATTGTGGCTCTATTTGTGGCTATTGCTTCATATTCCTATAATTATCATTTGGAAGAGAAATTGGAAATCAGCTCTTAAGTTATACAAGAAATTCCTCTATGGTGTCCATGATAATCATCTAGCTGTTACTTATTAGTTTCCAGGAATGGGGGAATCACTCTGGCAAAAAGTAACAATTATTCCACATATGAACTGCATTAATTATTAGAAATGTCTTTATATTAAACCAAAAGCCTTTTCATGGACATTTCTATCTATTATTTTTGTCCTAGTTTGGATTTCTGGGACAAAATAACATAAGCCCAAGTGATCTTCCTTATAATAATTCTTCTTACTTGAAAACATTATGTGACTTCAGACAGTAGTCAGTCAATAAGCCCACTAAGTGCTAGGAATTAAAAAGAAAAAAAATCAGATATCTTATTGTCTGATCTTGCTATCTTTTAGATTTTTTGTCTCTTCCTTAAGGATATGATTTCTCTCTCATCGCACTCAATTTGGATCAATGTACAACATGGAAACAAAGTAAAGACTGACAGACTGCTTTCTGTGGGGGGGGGAGTAAGATTGGAAGAAAATGGTAAAACTCAAATAATATCTTTAATAAAAATAAATTTAAAGAATGAAAAACATTATAATTATAGTAATACAATTGTTACCTTTTTCAGCATAAAATGAATAAACTGAGTTTCAACTAAAAAAAAGCAAAGTCCCTACCCTCAAGGAGCTCACAAACTAATGAACAAAACAAATAAGTCAGCAAATAGATGCAGTATACAAGGTGTATGTGTGTGGAAAGAAAGAAAGAAAGAAAGAAAGAAAGAAAGAAAGAAAGAAAGAAAGAGAGAGAGAGAGAGAGAGAGAGAAAGAAAGGAAGGAAGGAAGAGAAAGAAAGGTATGTATACATATATGATAGATACACACACACACATAGATAGATATAGGATAAAAAGGAAAAATACAGGGAAGGCACTAGAATTTAAGAGGATTGGGAAAGGCTTCCTACAGAAGACAGGATTTAAAAGAAAGTACTCTATATGTCCTAAGACCTCTCCCCTCTAATTGGCTAGTTCCCCAAATTTTCATCCTAAGAAGGATGCCCAGGTTAACCAGTCTTCATCCTTCTTTTCACTGATGCTTCAGACTCACGTTTTTCCTAAAATGGCTCCGGGACTGTTATCTTTTCTCTCTTCCCCTCCTGTTTTAGTTTCCTTTAATATGCTATCTTCTCCTATTAGAATGTAATCAGAATGTAATCTTCTTTGAGGGTAAAGGCCAGCTGTCTTTCTCTTTGTACATATATCCTAGTTCTTGAACACAGTGCCTGGCCCATAGTACAACCTTGATAAATGCTAGTTGATCTGACACCCTTATCAGATGACCTGAGTCTTCTCTAAATTAATAAAATGGTCCTCATAAAACATAAGTTTCCAGATCTTGACCATTTGGGGTGCTCTAATTTGTCTCTATCATTCTTAAGAGCATGTACTCAAGGGGCGGCTAGGTGGCGCAGTGGATAGAGCATGGGCCCTGGAGTCAGGAGTACCCGAGTTCAAATCTGACCTCAGACACTTAATAATTACCTACCTGTGTGGCCTTGGGCAAGCCACTGAACCCTATCTGCCTTGCAAAAAACAAAAAAAGAGCATGTATTCACAAACTGAGCTAATAATGCAAATGATGTCTGAACACCACTGGGAACAGTGGAACAATGGATCACTTTTTCCTTCTGAATACTTATTAACAAACATGTCCTGAAATTGTATCAATTATCTTAGCAACAATATTACCCTATTGGTTCACTAAATATCAGACTTTTTCATATGAATCACTACTTAGCTACATTTCTATATTTATGTAGTTTTTTGAATGACCCTATGGGAAGAACTTCATCCAGAATAAATTTCATTTTTATTTCAATTTAATTTAATATTAAATTTCAATGTAATAATGATGATAATCATGATGATGATGATGATGAGTAGCTAAATTTTATATAGTTCATACTATATGCCAGACTTTACAAATATTATCTCATTTAATCCTCATAACCACCCTGGGAAGTAGGTACTATTATTATTTCTACTTTATGGGGGGGGGGGGGGCACAAAGAGGTATGACTTGCTCAGGATCAAATGGCTTAGTAAGTATCCAAGGCTGGATTTGAACTCAGGTTTTCTGATTCTAGGCCCATGTTCTATGCAATCAATCACCTAGTTTCCCCTTCAATGAAGCTCACTAATTTGTCTTTCTAGATCTTTTTGGACTCCAAAACTGCCATTTACTGTTATTAACTATCCTTTGCTGCTTCTGGTAAACATGGTCTCACTGAAAAGTCCAATCAAAATATTATCAATGTGTCAGAACAAGAGGCAGCCAAGCACACTCCTTGTGGTATGTACTCATACCACTAAGAACCTCCTCTTTAGTTTAGTTTGATTCTGTTTCATTAATCAACAGGTATGAGGTGATGCCAGGACTAGGAAGTAAAGGGCTTCAATTAATGAAAAATCTTCAACAAATGGAGTCTAGGTGAAGGAACTTCCATTTCAGACTTTGGAAAGGAAAAGGAAAAGGAAAAGTGCAGATGGAGGAACTAGTTAAAAAAAATGAGACTAAGGAACAGATAATGGTTGAATTGTCTGTAACACAAAGAATGTGCAAGGAAGTAGTCTATGAAAAGGCTGCAAAAACCAGAGACATCAGACCACAGCACCTTGAATGGCAGAAATTATGAGTTAGCCAGTAGAGTAATTGGAGACTAAAGAAGTGACATAGTCCACACAGTGCAAGGAAAAGACTTCAGGAGTGTTGAAAAGGAAAGAGTAGAGAGTTTGGAAGTTAGAATTAGGAAGACCAGTAAGGAAATTATTACAATAGTCTGAGAGAAAAGAGATGTGTTCCTAAACTCCCAAGAGTGGCAACTGAAATTTTTAAGAAGAAATAGATATTAGAAATATTACAGAGGATTTGGCAACAGATTGGATGTGTGGATAAAGAAGGGTGGGGGAAAGTATCAAAGATGATTCCATAAGTCTGGGGGAATGGAAGAAGGATGATGTCATTAACAGAAATAGAGAAGTTTGAATTTGAGAGCAGGTTTGGGGATTAAGAAAATGAAGCTCCTTTTAAGACACTGAGTTCAGGGTACTGATAAAACAACCAAATGGATTATTGAACTAGTGGGAAGCAATAAAGGACTGAAATTCTGAGCAAAGAATAGGGGGATGGGGCTAATAACTTGGGATCAAGAGTGGTGACTGAAGCCACTTGTTTTAAATATTTAATGCAAAAAGGGGGGGTGCAGCTAGGTGGACAGTGGATAGCACACTGGCCCTGGAGTCAGGAGAACCTAAGTTCAAATTGGGCCTCTGACACTTAATAATTAACCTAGTTATGTGAGTTTGGACAAATCACTTAACCCCATTGCCTTGACCCCCCCCCAAAAAAACCCATTTAAAATTCAGAAATATATTTCCCCCATCGCACACCATTCCCCCCTAAAAGGCAAAGTGGAGGGGTAAAGGAAAAGTTAGGTTTGGGGTTTTTTTAAACCACACCAGCTAAAATTATTCATTCAACAATACCTGATTTGCCCTGGGGTTAAAACTGTATCAGAATAGTCAGTAAATTTTCATTATAGTTACTGTATTGACAGTACTCTCTCTTCCCAAATGAGACCTTTATCTCCTTAAGATAAAAATGACATTTGCTGTCTGATGGGTACAGGGCTAAGCCAAACATAATAATAAATCAATAAGCAAGCCCAGTTAATGACAATAATGAAGAATCTGAAGTAACTAAATAGATCAAATAAAGTTGATCAGCAATTTAAGAAATGAAAAAGGAGTAAGGCTCATCCTTTAACTCAATGTGTAAAAAAAAAAGATTAACATTAAGAGATAAAGGAGAATTTCCTAGCAACCAACATCTTCTGAGATGCATGAATCAGAGCTTTCCTTGTCCTAGAAAAAGGAAAAACACCACTCTGATGGCTGGTTTTAAAAATATCAAGTAAATTAATGGCTCCCCATGAATAGGATCATGTGGGATTAAATTTACTGTTATATACTATTTTAAAAGAAATGTACTCCTAACTCCTTGAAAGTAAATATGAGACACTTGAGCTCTTCTTCCTGCACCAGTAAAGCAAATTGGTGAACTGACCTGAATTAAGCATGATCTTTTATACTGGTGTGAAAAGGCTTATCAAATTGCTTACCCTTTGGGGGGGGGGGGGTTGCAAGGCAATGGGGTTAAGTGACTTGCCCAAGGTCACACAGCGAGGTAATTATTAAATGTCTGCAGCTGGATTTGAACTTAAGTCCTCCTGACTCCAAGGCTGGTGCTCTATCCACTGTATCACCTAGCTGCTCCCACTGTGCCACTTAGCTGTCCCCTTTCCCTTCTTTCTTGATAACATGACTTCCAACTCCTACTGTAAAAACACATCACTGTAACTGAAACCTGAAACGCACCAAAAATGAAAGTTTCCTTCAAGTTTATAGCCTCACCAACTCTACCAATAACATTGCTCATATGGGGGAAGCAGAACAGATCAGACTAGATAGGGTTAGTCCTTTTACCCCAAATCTAGTTGCTACCCTTTTCTCCAATCTCCCAAAAGACAAAGAAGACACTACCCACAAAAAAAATTTTTTAAGGTAACTTAAAGGACTTCAAAAAGTTCTGTGACACTTAGATGTAAGAGAAGAGCAACCCAGTGCAGATGGTGTCCTTGGCAAGCCAGTCAGAAGCACTTACCACAGCTACAGATCATAACCAAAGCCCCTCAATTCAGGCTCAACAGGTTAGTGGCACAGAAGACCAGTCTCCAACCCCAGTGCAGAAGGCAAACTGTCAGTCCCAGACACCAGGCACAACAGACAAGACTAGGACAGGTTACCCCAATGCAATGGGTAAGCCACCAGTACCTGAATGCAAGAAGCTTGGGACTGTCTCCTGTGCCCCAGCATTAGAGCTCAACTTTAAAAAGCATGAGATATGGGAGAGACAGGTAGCCCAATGGTTAAAGCACTGACCCTGGAGTCAGAAGGACTGAGTTCAAATTTGGCCTCAGACACTTAGCTGTGTGACCTTGGGCAAGTTACTTAAACCCATTTGCCTTACCAAAAAAAAAAAAAAAAAAAAGTCATGAGACAAGCTAAAATATGAACAACAAGAAAAAAGTCAGAAAAGAGACCTGACCACAGAAAGCTTACTAAGCCAATAGGGAAGATCAAAACACAAACCCAGAAAAAGACAATAACAAAATGCCCACATGCAAAGCCTCAAAGGGAAATATGAACTGATCTCAATCCCAAAAAGTCTTTTTGGAAGAGCTCAGTTTTTAAAAATCAAACTTGAGAAGTAAGGAAAAATTAGGAAAAGAAATGAAATTTCACAGAGTCAAAATCTTGGAAAATGAAGGACAAAAAAATGAATGAAGAAAACAATTCCTTAAAAAATACAATTGCCCAAACAGAGAAAAAAATTCATTAAAAATGGATAAATCGGGGTGGCTAGGTGGCATAGTGGATAAAGCACCAGCCCTGGAGTCAGGAGTACCTGGGTTCAAATCTGATCTCAGACACTTAATAATTACCTAGCCGTGTGGCCTTGGGCAAGCCACTTAACCCCATTTGCCTTGCAAAAAAAAAAAAACTCTTAAAAAAATAACTAAAAAATAAAAATGATAAACCTTTGATCAATTTGATTAAAAAAAGAAAGAAATCAAATTACCATATCAAGAATTTAAATGGTAAACTCACCAACAATGAAAAGGAAATTAAAACAATAATTCATATCTATTTTTCCCAATTATATGTCAATAAAACTCATAGTCTAATTGAAATGGATGAACAGCCATAAAAATATAAATTGCTCTGATTATTAGAAAAGGAAATAGAATGCTTAAATAAACACAATGAGTAAGCCATCAATGAATTTGTTAAGGAAAAAAACAATCTCCAGGACCAGATGTATTTACAAGTGAATTCTACTAAATATTTAAAGAACAATTCATTCCAGTACTATATAAACTATTGGGAAAAATAGGAAAAGGAATCCTACTCAAATATGATGCTGATACTTAGGAAGAACCAAATCACAGAAAGAAAAAACTATAAACCAATTTCCCTAATAAATATTGATATAATATATTCAAACAAAATGTGAGCAAAGAAATTACAGCAATTTATCTATCATGAGGATAATACACTATGACAAGGTTGGATTTATACTAAGAATGAAAGACTGGTTCAATATTAGGAAAACTATCAGCATAACTACCATATCAAAAACAAAACTAATAGAAATCAGATGTATCAATAGATGTAAATTTTTTTGACAAAATAAGAGTACCCATTCCTATTTAAAAAATTAGAGAACATAAGAATGAGTGGAGTTTTCCTTTAAAAGATAAGTAGTATGTATCTAAAATCATCAGCAAACATTGTCTGTGGGGATATGCTAGAAACTTTACCAGTAAGATCAAGGTGAAACAAGAATGCCCATTATCACCATTACTCTTCGGTATTATACTAGAAATATTATAGTTAGCAACAAGAGAAAAAGAAATTGAGGGAATTACAAAAGACAATAAGGAAATGAAACTCCCACTCTTTGCAGATGAAATGATAATACACTTAGAGAATCCTAAAGAATCAACTAAAAAACTACTTGAAACAATTGTCAACTTTAGCAAAGTAGCAGAATATAAAAAACCCCACAAAATAATCAGCATTTCTTTATATTATCAATCAATACAGCACAACAGCAAGCAATGGAAAGGAAAATTCCATTTAAAGAAACTGTAGACAACATAATATACTTGCAAGTCTACTTCCCAAGACAAACCCAGAAACAATATGAGAAAAATTATAAAATACTTTTGACATAAATAAAGTCAGATCTAAATAATTTGAAAAACAGCAATTCCTTATGAGTTCATATATTTAAAATGTCAGTTCAATCTAAATTAATCTATTTATTTGGTGCCATGCCAATAAGACTACAAAAAAATTATTTTATAGACTAGAAAAAATAATAACAAAATTCATCTGGAAGAACAAAAGGTCAAAAATAAAAGGGAATTAAGAAAAAAATGTAAAGAAAGGTAGCCTAGCAATAACTAAAACTACAGAAAGCAGCAATCATCAAAATTACTGGCTAAGAAATAGAGTGATAGATTAGTGAAATAATGGGATTAGGTACACAAGACAGAGTTGTAAATGATAATAACAATCTACTGTTTGATAAATCCAAAGACTCTAGATTCTGGGATAATAATTTACTATTTGACAAAACCTACTGGGAAAACTGGAAAATAGTGAGGGAGAAATTAGGCACAGACCAACATCTCATACTTTATACCAAAGATAAGGTCAAAACAGGTAGATGATGTAGACATAAAGGGTAATACCATAAGCAAATTGGGAGAGCAAGGAATACTTTGCCTGTTGGATCTATGGAGTAGAGAAGAATTTATGACCAAAGAAGAGATTATGAAATGTAAAATGGACAATTTGACTACAATAAATTAAGATGGTTCTGAACAAATAAAGTCAATGCAATCAAAATTAGAAAGCTGGCAAACAATTTTTACAGCCTCATGTACATAGTGAACTGAGGCAAAATTAATAAGAATACAATTCTCCAATCAACAAATGATCAAAGGATAAGAACAGGCAGTTTTCAGATGAAATTATTAAATAAAAAATATCTTTAATCCTATGAAAAAATACTCAAATACTACTGATCAGAGAAATGCAAATTAAAACAACTCTGAGGTATCACTCCCATCCTCTCAGGTTGGCTAATATGACAGAAAAGGAAAATGATAAATATTGAAGAAGTGGAAAATTGAAACATTATATTGGTGGAGTTGTGAACTCATCCAACCATTCTGAAAAGCAATTTAGAACTATGCCCAAAGGGCTATAAAATTGTCCATATCCTTTGATTCAGCAATACCATTACTATATCGGTATCCCGAGGAGATCACAAAAAAGAGGAAAGTAGCTTTTTATGGTGGCAAAAAATTGGAAATTGAGAGAATTCTCATCAATTGGGGAATGACTGTACAAGTTGTGGTATATGAATACAATGAAATACTATTTTGGTTTAAGAAATGATGATAGGCAGATTTCAGAAAAACCTTTAAAGACTTATATGAACTGATGCTGAGTGAATTGGGCAGAAAAATCAAGTGAATATTATTCACCATAATAGCAAAATTGTACAATGATGAATTATGAAAGCCTTAGTTCTTCTCATACAGTGATTCAATTCCAAGACTCATGATTTAAAATGCTATTCACATCCAGAGAAAAAAATTATGAACTATAAATACAAATTAAAGTATTAACTTTTTTGTTTTTGTTTTTTCTTTCTCTTGGTTTTTCCTTTTTATTCTGATCTTCCTTTCAAAAGATAACTAATATAGAAATGTGTTTAACATGTTGTACATGTATAACCTATATGAGATTGCTTGATGCTTTGTGGGTGGGGGGAAGGGAAGGGAGGGGAGAAAATTCCAGAACTCAAAATTTAATAGAAATAAATGTTCAAAACTACCTTTAGATGTAGGGGGAAAGTATTTCATCATTTACATATGTTTATAAATTAAGCAATTTTAATTGACCAGAAATTTTATTTATTATTTTATTTCTCCAAGACTAGGATTTGCTCCAAACTTAATACTTGCAATAACTCTAATAAATCTTTTTTAATGTTCTAGTTGACACATATGCTTTCCAAAATTTTGGTGCATAATGTCATTATAAAATTTTAATCTTGTAGATTCATGATTCTCTTTTCTTTCTGGACCGACAATCTCAAGGCCTTAAAAATGTTACACCCTGATCCTTAGGTGCTTTTCCTTCCACTAACTTATTCTTCTTGCAATAACCTAACACCAGAAAATCCATAGATTTCATTTATGGTGTTCTCACATCAGAGATTGCTTTTTAGAAGAGCCATTATTTTAAGATAATTCTTTTACATTTTGCCTTTCCAGTCCATATTTAATAGTTTAAATCTTTTTTTAAAAAGTATAAATGTTATTATTTTATTTAAGATTCAGCTTCTTAAATTCAACAAGTACATATTTGTTAAGCACCTACAATGTGTAGGGTTAAAAAGACAACAATCAAAACAGTCCCCATTTAAAGAGCTTACATTATGGAAAGTGGTCAAGAATCCACTCTCAAATCTCTCAATAAATTTATATTTATTAAATTGTTTACTAAGTGCCAGGTCCCTGGGAAACAAAGATACAGAAAAAACAATCCCCTCCAATTCTGCTTCTCTCTCTCTTTCTCTCTCTCTCTCTCTCTCTCTCTCTCTCTCTCTCTCTCTCCCCTCCCCCACCATGTCTTGGTTTATATACATTTATATACATTTACACACACACACATATACATATATATATATATATATATATATATATATATATATATATATATATATATATATATGCAGCTAAAGGGCTCAATGAATAGATGAATAGAGCACTATTGGACAAATCACTTAACCCCTGTTTACTTTCATCCACTGGAGAAGGAAATGGCAAACCACTCCAACATCTTTACCAAAAATCTCTACATTGAGTATAGGCATGCTGAAATCTCAGAGTCACAAAGAGTCAGAACAAGACTGAATGTATCTATGTGTGGTAGCTATTCATGTGTGTGTGTGTGTGTGTGTGTATGTGTGTGTGTGCGTATGTGTGTATCATACACACATATCTACCACACACATATATGTCTTTATATGTGCAATAAGCAATATGTGTATATAACAATAATTCCTCAAGAAGGAAGGGACACAGGGAAAGGCTTCTTCTATGGAAGATGATATGGATCATAAATCTTAAAGAATTGCCTGAGGCTCAGACTGCTTGAATGATTTGCCCAGGGTCACAGCACTCTCCCATTATTTCCCACAGAAACAAAGTTACAAATGGCGGTTTGGTTTCTAAAATAACCCACAAAAGCCTGTGAAATCCATAAGTGGTTGAAAGGCAATACAATCTCAAACATGGGGAACACATCGATCCTCCAGGATATCTTTAACCAACTAGTAATCTAACAATCAAAAAGCATCTACTAATTATCTACTAACATACCAGGTCCTAGCCTAAGGAAGAACTGCTTCTGTTTTATCAGGACGACTAGTTGCCATCCACAGGGAGGGATGGGACATTTTAAGACCATATCCTAACCCTGAAAACTTCCCCAAAGGGGAACGTTTGTCTTGAGTCACTTTCCCACTGACTTTTCATGGTTCTAAGTCAGGGGTAGGGAACTTTTTTCTGCCAAAAATCATTTGGTTATTTATAACATCATTTGAGAGACATACAAAAATTACCTTGCTATATTTGGTCAAATAGTTAATTCATTCACCCCTAAAGAACTCCTAGATTTATTGAATTTATTGAGTCTCCCTGCTATGTGCCTTGACAGTACTAGGTCAAATGATTTTGCTACTTTCCCAACCCTTGCTTTCAGTCTATCTGCTCTCAGCACTGGACACCCCTGACACAGTCCTTCTTAAGAAGACCCTAGGGTGGCTGAATCCTCTACATTGGTTATAGTTACATAAATTACTGAATCATCTGTACTGTGGAAGGGCAGGGAGGACTGGAGCTCATCAGGATTAAAAGGGGAAAAGTCAGGAAAAAAAGTAGTAACCCATCACTGATGTTCTAAAATTAATGCCTTATTTTCTTCTGTGGCTAGGAAACTGACTGTGAAGAAAATTCCAAAAGAAAAGTAAAATATGTGAACAAGATGACTCTTGATGAATTAGAGGCATGAGTTGCTATATGTTGGGGGGGGGTCTCCTTAGTAGGAAGGGAAAAGAGTTTCATTGCTCTATACTCGAATTTCCTATTCAATTCTCTAAAATGAATAATAAAAATAAATCTTAATGCTTTGCTAACAACTACAAACTGACTGTTATAAAGCAACACACAGAATTTGTGGCAGAAATGGAAAAACTTTAGTCTTTAGATTTAGGATTAAGTTTAACCACCTTCTTCAAGCCAAAGCTTTAGGGGTTTTAGAAACCATGAAACAACACAGGGAGAAAAGCAAAGGGTGGAAAACAGCATACATGTTCATGAACTGTAAAGATATGTATGCCTTCTTTAACAGTGGAACATGAGGTGACAATGCTTACGTTGATCAAGCAGAAAGATAGAAAGATTATTGGCTTTTTTTTTTAGGTTTTTGCAAGGCAAATGGGGTTAAGTGGCTTGCCCAAGGCCACACAGCTAGGTAATTATTAAGTGTCTGAGACCGGATTTGAACCTAGGTACTCCTGACTCCAGGGCCGGTGCTTTATCCACCTAGCCACCCCAGATTCTTGGCTTTTCAACAGAAAGTAACAACTCAAAACACCCCATCCCACCCACACATACATGTTGTTTGGTGTGGGGAAATTAATAATTTAAAAGAATAAAGCAGGGAATAAATTAAAAATTAATAAAAATTTAAAATTGAGCAGCTCTATAAACTCTCCAAAGTATTTTCAAAGATGTCTATCAAAATCTATCCAAAGAAACCCTTCTAATATCTATATGATCTAAAGAACCCCATGCCCACAGAAGTCATTTCTTATATAAGGAGACAATTAGGTAAATGTGAATTCTCAAGGATCATGCCAGCGGACCACAGGTTCTGTCAAGTTTTACCACTTGGGAAAGGTTTTTGAGTTCAATCTCATAGACACATGGCCTTTACAAGTCAAGTCAGAGAACCAGACTAGCTAAGTACAGAAATACTTGTCACTAGAAATAACCACTAGAAATTCTTTAACTATGACCACCTAACCTGTGAAATCAAGAAAAATGCAAAAGGCCCTTTATTCTGGGTATCCTTCAGAAGACACACCTGTTTGCAAACTGCACTTCTGGAAGGAGAATTTAAATTGGAAGAAGCACAAAATCTCAGAGTTAGAAGAGATCAGAGAGACCAAATTACACCAGATAACAATTTGAATCAATTCAATAAAAATATTTTTCAAAATATAAAATTAATCCATTTAGGTCATTGCATTATGTCCCTTTGTTTAACTGATTTATATACAAATTAGAAAAGGGTTTCTGCTTTGCTTTTTTTTTTTACTTAAAAATACAATGTTTATAATTTACTAAGGAGACCTCAACCATGTAACATGTTCATTCCTACTATCAAGTCATTGGCAACATCTCTTTCCAATCCAAATTCTATCTTTTAAGCCTCAAGCCTTACATGTTCAAATGTTAAAGAAGGCATACATATCCTTAAACTTCATGGACATGTATGCTAAGTTTTCCATCCTTTGCTTTTTTTCCCCATGTTGTTGTTTCATGGTTTCTTAAAACCTCAAAACTTTGGCTTTGAGAAGGAGGTTAAACTCAAAGGCATATGGGGCCAATTTTAATCCTAAAAAATAAAGTTTTTCCATTTCTCCTAAACTGTGGATACTCACACTGATTCATTTCATTCCATACACTCAAATTCTAAGCCTCAATTATCAGAATAGGCTGTGAATTACTCCTCCTTGAGTAGTGATCCTATTTTATGCTTCTTTTGTATCCCCCACAGTTCCTTACCTAGGATTGAGCATACAGTATGTATAGTCAAAAGTATTGATTACATGCCTACTATGTACCAAATACTGTTGGGAATTGGGGATTTTCAAAGGGAAAGAACAAAATTAATCCCTATTGACAAAGAAGCCTACTTCTAATAAGGAAATAAGAAGAACGTGTCTAAATCTATAGAATAAATACAAAACAGTTAAGTAGAGGGAGAACACTAACACTTATGTAAAACTAGGAATTTAATTAATGTTTCACTGATTGATGTCTGTTATTTAAACCGGATTTGAGACCGGATTTGAACCCAGGTACTCCTGACTCCAGGGCCGGTGCTTTATCCAACAAAAGTGTCTGTAATAGCAGAAAAAAATCTGTCCAATCAAAGTTTTCTTATTCATAACATTACAACAAATCCAGAAGCAATCTCCTGCCATTGTACCTATAAGTACCCAGATCATGTCACATAATGAGTTGTACAAGGTGAACATTTGCCTGGGCTATTCTTCAATTTCCAGGCAAGACTCCTTTCACACTATTAGGCAAGGGACACAATTATTTTTCTTGGTCCTTTAAATCTCCAGAGAAAACTCTTCAAGTCCCTTAGTAATAATGTATTTTGGTGCCTCAGGATTCTTACTGAAAAGAAATCCTTCCAAATTTGGTATTTTAAGTTGCAACAATAAAGAATAAAATGCTTCATGGAAATAAAAGATTCAGAAAACTCAAACTTGGAGGTTGTTTCAGTAGCACAGAGGTAGTAAAACCAAAGCTCACTCTTTGGGGGCTCCAAGTTTCCTTATTTTAAACTTTTAAAAAATCTTTCTAAAGTATATAACATTTCTCTTCTTAAAGTACAATATAAGAAAGAAGCAAACAATTTAACTTTTCCTTATTTAATAAGTCACCATTTTTTTTTAGTTTTTTTTTTTGAAAGGCAAATGGGGTTAAGTGGCTTGCCCAAGGCCACACTGCTAGGTACTTATTAAGTGTTTGAGACCGGATTTGAACCCAGGTACTCCTGACTCCAGGGCTAGTGCTTTATCCACTGTGCCACCCAGCCACCCCAATAAGTCACCATTACTAAAAATAATTGAACTAAATTATAGAAAAGATGTAGTCCCTAGCCTATGTGAAGATCTAGGTAAGATCCCCCGCATCTTTGTAAATGGCCTCAAGCATATGTTGAATTCCAGAACCCTTGTATTTGATTTTTCTAACAGTAGTAGTTTTTTATTTTCCTGCTGTCACTGACTCTGTCATCTGATAGTAGGGATCCTTTCATTCTTTATATATGTATCACCAGCACCAAGTACAATATATGGCACTCAGCAAGCAATTAATAAATAATCATTGATTTTTTTTAACCTTTGATTGAACTATGACTGATTTTAATACACCTACCTTAAGCAAAGCTTCCCTGTTCCAGTTTGGAAAAATAACTGCCTTCTTTGTTTAGATGTCACCCAAAGAAAATGGAAATGGGTTCTGAGTAAGGGCTTGAATACCAGCTAGGAGTCCAGGGCTAGAGTTAGAACACATGGGTTTTTCATCTATCTTGACTTCATGGAGATTTGTTTTCCCGCTTACTTGTTGGTTTTTTAGCTATAATCTGGATAGCTGAGTTTGATGGATGACTACTGGAGAAGCGAAGTAGTACTGAATGCTGATTAATGATCAGTAGAGTCCTTGAGCCAAAACACGAATTTTTCTTTCCATCCCTGAAAAGGGAAGGAAAAGTTGTCATTTCCTCAGGATAATTGGCTAAGGCTACATGACCATGGGAACCATATTCCACTGACATGCTGCTATCCATTAAAAAAACTACTCTTTTTGAACAAGCAGATTCAAGTAAATAGAAATTGTCCTACTGAGAAAATATTAAACATTTTTATTTGCCTTAAGATGTTGCCTTCTAGAGATTAAAAAAAAGCAAAAACAAAAAGCAAATGATCATCTTATCTCCTAATATATCTTCAAAAAGTAGCTCTAGAGGAAAGTAAAACATGTCAAAATGAATGATATTTTATTTTGAAAACTTAGTACCTCACCCTTACTTCATGAAAATCCTGATAGGATTGTTGATCTCAGGTTTTTGTATTTGCTCTTCTAAGATTTGAGATATTTTTGTTTTTGCAAGTCAATGGGTGAGTGACTTGCCCAAGGTCATACAGCTAGATAATTTTTAAGTGTCTGAGATCCAATTTGAACTCAGGTCCTCTTGACTCCAGGGTTAGTGCTCTATCCACTGCGCCATCTAGCTGCCCATTAGACTGTAGATTTTAAAAATAAAATAACGATTTTTATTTTCAATTAAAATGATTATAAGGTGTAATGGGGACTTGTCTAGGAGAGAAGACTACATTTCCCATGGGCCTCAGTGGGGAACCTGCTTGAGTTCCTGTGAATTTAGGTGCTTTGGGTTCTATAGCCTAACAGTTGCCTAGAACAACCAAGGAGGTGTATAGGCATGAAAGATAAACCTCAGGGGATTCCAAATTGTGTAGATGACCAGAAATATAGCTAAGGATGAACCAGATGAGCAAGCTTGCTAGCTAAGATAACAAGGGAATGTAGACAGCAGAGCTTCTGATAAGCTGATCCTCAAGACTTTGACTTGTTTTTCCCAGTTAACAAATAGGGATGTGAAAAAAAGATTCATCCCAAAAGCAGTCTGTCCTTAGGGAAAAGGGCAAGTGGGAGGATGCTCATTTGCTAGTGGATGCTGAAAATGTTTCCATTTTTTTAAAAAGTTTCCAGTTTATAAAGAAATGTTTTTAATGATTTTATATTCTTCTTTTCCTGAGTTTCTACTAGAACTGTAGCAAACCAGATTATCTAGACCAGAATTAGACTTTGGAATCATAGTTTCTTTTGAGGATGGGGGTTTCAAGCCAAGTGGGAGCCATTTACCTACTCTCACTATATGAAGCCAGTTCTTTGAGGGGCTTGTACTAGTTCATCCAGAGTCAATGATACAATCTTCTATAGTATGGCAGAAACTAGGATTAGATCATTTTTACACCCTACAACAAGATAAGATCAAAATGGGTACAAGATTTAGACATAAAAGAAGATATTATAAGCAAATTAGGAGAACACAGAATAGTTTACCTGTCACATCTATGTAAAGGGAAGCATTTTATAACCAAGGAAGAGATAGAGAACATAATAAAAAGCAAACTGGATAATTTTGATTACATTAAATTAAAAAGTTTTTCCACAAACAAAACCACTCTAACAAAATCAAAAGAAATGTAGCAAATTGGGAAACAATTTTTACAATTATCATTTCTGACAAAGGACTCAATTCTAAAATATATAGAGAACCGAGTCACATTTATAAAAAATTATTAGCCATTTCCCAATTGACAAATGGTCAAAGGATATGCAAAGTCAATTTTCAGACAAGGAAATCAAAGCTATATATAATCATATGAAAAAATTGCTAGAAATCATTACTGATTAGAGAAATGCAAATTAAAGCATCTCTGAGGTACCCACCTCTCAGATTGGTCATTATAACCAGAAAGGATAATGAACAATGTTGGAAGGGATGTGGGAAATCTGGGTCACTAAGGTATTGCTGGTGGAGCTGGGAACTGAAAGTGCAGCAATTTGGAATTTTACCCAAAGGGCAATAAAAATGTGCATTCTTTTTGATCCAGCAATACCAATACTGGGTCTATATCTTGAAGAGATCATGAAAAAGGGTAAAAACATCACTTGCAGGGCAGCTAGGTGGTGCAGTGGATAAAGCACTGGCCCTGGAGTCAGGAGTACCTGGGTTCAAATCCGGTGTCAGACACTTAATAATTACCTAGCTGTGTGGCCTTGGGCAAGCCACTTAAGCCCATTTGCCTTGCAAAAAAAAAAAAAAAAAAAACATCACTTGCTCAAAAATATTCATAGCAGCTCTGTTTGTAGTGGCAAAGAGTTGGAAATTGAGGGGATGTCCATCAATTGGGGAATGGCTAAACAAACTGTGATACATGTATGTAATGGAACCCTATTGCTCTATTAGAAACCAGGAGGGATGGGATTTTCACAAAAGACTTAGAAAGACTTTCATGAATTGATGCTGAGTGAGGTGAGCAGAACCAGAAAAACATTGCACACCTAAACAACATGGGGTAATGATCAACCTTCATAGACTTGCTCACTCCATCAATCAGGGACAATTGGAAGAGTGGGGGAAATCTGTGATGGAGAATACCATCAGTATCCAGAGAAAGAACTGTGGAATTTGAATGAAAACCAAAGATTATTATCTTCAATTTTTAAAAACTTATCTTGTGTATTACATAATTTTGCTATCTCTAATATTTTCTTCCTTAAGGATATATTTTTTCTTTCAACACACTCCAAAATGATTTATGTATGTTATGGAAACAATGTAAAGACTATCAGATTACTTTCTGTTGGGGGAGGGGGAGGGAAAGGAGGAAGGGGGGAAAATGCAAAATTCAAAACTGCAAGATGAAACTACTATTGTATATAATTGGGAAAAATTGATTTAAAAATATAATCTTTTAACTACTGTTTTCTACTCTATTCCTGAATTCTAGCAAGATATGAAAAGATGTTATACATGGCCAATATTAACAGAGCACATCATGTGATTCTTGAAAATAACTGTAAAATTGGGGATCTCCACTTGATAAATAAGGAAACTGAAGTTCTCAGGGGTTATAAGATGACATAGATGTTAAAAATCTATTGAATGTCTTTTTCTCTAGCTCCAGCAAGTGGGGGGTGGTTTACTTTGATGAGATCTTTGCTCCAAGATGGGAAGTTTGTACCAGGAAAAATAAGTGTTAAAGCTGGGCTCTAGACCCAGGTCTCCTGAGTCCAAAATGTTTCCTCTATTACAGTGTTATCAGATAGTTCTCAAACCCCAAAACTCTAAAAAAACCTTTTCAGACTGAGCTAGAAAAAGTCAAGAACTTCTCTGAGCCCCACCATTTGTCACTCTCCAGCAATGCCATCTTACCTACAGTTTTTAAAATGCTTTTGTTTACACTATTTTCTCCTGCATTCCTACCACAATAATGTAATCAATTTTGATCATTAAATCTAATGAAAGGCCCTAATATAAGCACTTTTATATTCATTCAGCACAGCATTGGTTTAATTTTTCTCTTCTGTTGTCTATATTTCCTATTTGTGATTATTTGCATGTGCCATTGAGCATAAGCCCAGATGAGTTCATTCATTCATTCAAAAGTGCTTCTTTGAACAAGGCCCTACATCAAGGCACTATATGGAATAAAAGGAAGACAGAATAATACATAGCTGCTACTTGTCATGGATCTCAAGCCTAGTCCAAGTGGAGAAAAGATATTATGAAAAGAAAATAAAAGAAGCAGAGGACACTAAAAATTATTCTCTATAAGTTCAACTTTACCAGGAAACAATGGTTTTTAAATTGAGTGTTTTAAGTAAAAATCCATCTTTTCTTTTCTCCTTCCTACTTTTGTTGTTATTGAGACAAGATTGACTCTTCATGACCCATGTGGGGTTTTCTTGACAAAGATACTAGAGCAGTATGTCATTTCCTTTTCCAGTTCACTTTCTACAGATGAGGAAATTGAGGCAAAGTGATTTGTCTAGGATCATATAGCTATTGTGTCTGATGTCACATCTGACCCTAGATCTTCCTAAGCCTACATAAAGCAAAAAAGTTTTACAGAGTTGGGTCCTCCTTCGCCAGTCCTAAGTGGGACAAAATTCATTACAGGGCACTCTCAGTCTGTGCAATCAAGTTCCCTCATCTGAGAATTCCCTCACACCATCTGCAAAGACCACTCCCCACTCCAAACCTGTCAATGACCTTTCTCACTTGGAGAAATATAAATATTCTCAAATTTCCTGCCCTGGTACAAACTTCTATCTTGGGGCAAAGATCTCACTAATCAAAGTCTACCTCCAATACCACCACCAGTTCTGGAAGAGAAAAAGACACTCAAAAGATTTTTAACATCAAATGTCATTCAGAAAACATTTGGAACAACTTAAGCTCTATAACTAAAGTGACATGTTAGTGAAAAAATAAATCTTATTTGCAGTATCAGTCCCAGGCAAATGCCATTTCAAATAAACATTTTTAATTAAAAGTAGAGTTGTAAAATAAATGCAATGCACAATGCTGCTGATAATGACTCAGACAACTATCTTATGCCAGTTGAATTCATCATTAAAAAAAACTTTATGCTATTAAACTATTTCCCTACAACATGTTTCAGATCAGTTTTAGACTATATATATACAATTGGTAATGACTTTCTCTTCTGCTACTAATTTATACACCAGAAGAAAAAAAATTTAATGGGAAATAAAAAATTTAAAGTCATTCTAGAACTTTCTTTTTCCACCTCATTTTGAACTTGTACTGCCTCTTGAATAAACCTGACTTCTGAAGGTTCAGTGATTCTAAGGTTAGGCAGACTGAAAGAGAATACCTCAGCTTCCCTGGGTCACAAAGATACAAAGAAATCTGAAGCCCAACTAATGCTAAAACTTGAGATGCTGCCACCAAGGGAGAGTTATTTAGAATTTAATCAAGTCTACTGAACTGGGGAAGGATAGATAATAGGCAGCCGGATGGACAAGATTTGCATTCAGAAAAGCAACTGAGTAAAAACCAAATAAACGATGCTTCAGAACACTGCCATCAGAGAACGGTTGCATCAGAGAATGGCTTCAGTTTAATAAAACTTGAATTAAGCCAATCACAGAAACAAAGAATATTTAAACAGTCCATTTCATTTCAAAATTCAAGTCAATAATAAGGCAATTAATCTAGCAGGAGGGATTCCTCCTACTGAACATTCTTATCTTATATGAAAATAGAAGGGTCATCATGGATGGAAGGAAGAAGACTACATTCAGGGCAGTGTGTAAGTACTGAGAATGCAAATGCATCCAGAAAAATTCCCTGAAACTTGTAGTTACTGATGAATGGAGTTGGAGTTCTCCATACTAATGATAATGATGATAATCATAATCTTAAGGTTTATAGTTTTACATTTTTTTATCTCATTCAAACTTCTCACAATCCTTTGAGGTTAGATGCCCTCCTATTTTATAGATGAGAATTAAATAGTGAATCTTCTAAGGCGAGATTTGAACCCAAATCTTTCAGACTCCAAGGCCAGGGCTCTCTCTCTCTCTCTGCTACTTCATGTTGAAATCGGAAGTCTAGATCCTCCATCTTTCAGCCCTCTATATCATCCCCTGCTCCCAGCAAAGTGCTAGAATATTTAACATAGGGCAATCAAATCTGAGTTGGGTCACCCTATATATTCTGAAGGATTTTTTTTCCCTAATGAAGAATGACATCCTCTTCATAGGGCTGTCTCATTGTCTGTACTTATATCCCTGGCTCAAGGCTAGAGCAGATACTAACATATGCTTATTGATTGAGTCATGCTCCCATTTTCTCAGATGCCATCAAGGATTAGCAATTTATACTCTTCTCCAAACTATAATATGAAAGAAAACAATCATCAATAAACGGACGTTTATGAAGGGTGGTCTCTGGTACATATTCCCCAGATTACGCACTAGGGATACAAGAGGAGGAGAAAGGTAATTCACTAAAAACCAATGACTAGGTTATAAATTGCCATTACCAATTACAAACTACCATTGACAACCAGGGATCAGTTTTGCCTCAAAATAACAAGATGTCTACATTTTTTATTCCAGAATTGACATAATTCCCTCTTTACCCCAACAAAAAGAAATCGACCTATTTTGCTGGCTATTGAGCAAATTTAGAACCTGAAAACTTCAGAGGAAATCTTAATGTTTTCAGGTGTGCTAACCAAGAAGAATAACTAGTGTCCAACAAAAGGGCAGGGTGTGAATAGCAAGTCAAGTGGCATATTGCCCAAAGACAGAGGATGATAGAAGATCCATAAGCTTGAGTACCTCAGAAAGTATTCAAGGCTGGGATTGTCCTCAGAAGACTCCACAGCTTCAAATACCATTTTTGTGAGATTTCCCTCACAGAACCTAGTACTTTATAGTTTTCCTTCATGGGTGATTTCAGACACAAATAACTCCTTTTTTTTCTTTTTTTGGTTGATATGCCTGTGCCCAGGGTAAGCTTTCTTCCCTACTGGGTTGGAGGGGTAGCTTGCTTTGGAAGGTATATTCTGCTGTTCATTTATTCATTTGTTTTCTTAATTGTATCCTTTTACTAACCTGAAAAAATTAAGTTACTTTTGGGAAATACTGCATCTTATGACAGAATTTTTCTCTTAGTATTCAAAGAAATCTAAGATCAGCAATATGGTCCCTTCTATTTTGTAAATCAGGCCACCCAATGTGTGACTATCATAAAAATAGGAAACAGTACTTACTGTCTGGCATAAGGACACAGACAGAGAAGTTCCCAGCCTTCACAATGATGCAGGTCACAGATTGATGAAGGGGGGAGGGGGAAGAGTGGAAAACAGTGTTTTATTCCATAATTATAAATAGCCAGGAAACATTTAATTAAAAAGCATGAAAATCCAATAGGGTTATTACAGTTAGTGGGTGAGTGCCACTTGGAAGTTTTCAGTGTCAAAGTAGAAAAGGAGGCCCACAGAAAATTCTCTGGAGGGAAAAAAAAATGTATTTTAAACATGTCATTCAAAAACCTTTATCTTTACTGTCCTCTTGGCAGATTAGAACAACCTAAAATAAAGCCTACTTTCCCACCACCTCCCAGATAGGCAATATCTCTTTCTTACTGGTTGGAATCCTCTTGAAAAACCTTAAAGATAAAGACTATAGGAAGAAAACTACAACAAAGATTGTTGATATACAGAGTCCAGGCCTGGGTGAATAACAGTACTTCATAAATATCTTTCATTGATAAGGTCTAAGTCCCTTTTAGTTTCTATCTTCCATCATAAGAAAAATGTCAGCTTAAATTAGTGTCTTGGGGCCAGTTGGGATCCATCTCATTCATTAGCTATTCAATAGCTATTTCTGTAACAAATTACCTCCTCATCCATTAATTCAACAAATGCATTTTGAAATGCACTTATTGTCTGACCAGAGGAAGAAAAGATCAACAATAGTAAATAGACTGATCTTAAAAAGGTTCATCTGTAATTTGAAAGAAGCCATGTATCTACATTTCCTGATCAGAATAGCTTTAAAATAAAGGGTCAGGAAGGGAAAAAAAGTGAGAAGATACACTATCCCTCCGAATTTCAAAGAGATGGGGAATTATGGCTATAGAACATGTATACAAAGTCAAACCACACTGGTATGTGGATCAGTTTGGGTGAACTGCCCCTCCCCGACACACACACACACACACACACACACACACACACACACCACTTTGGGGTTTTTATTTGTTGTTACAAAAGATAACAAGAGGAAAAGTTAAAGGTATGGATATATGATACAAAAACAACAACAACAAAAAATAACAAACTAAAATAAGGAGACAATCAACATTATACTAACAATTAGGTTAAACAGTGGATAGAGTACCAGTAGAAAGCCAGGAAGTCTTGCATCAGATGCATACTAGCTTCCTGATCTAAACAATCTCTCTCTCAGATTCCTCATCTGTGAAATGGGGATGGTAAAATCAACTACCTTATTGTGAGGTTCAAATGAGTTAACAGTTGAAAAGTGCAATAAAAACCCTAAAACCCCCATATCAGTGCTAGTTGCTTCTGCTGTTGCTACTGCTGCTACTGCTACCATCATCTTGAGATTTATCCTCACCGGTTAAATACCCAAGGAGAGCCTCGTTACAGCAAGTTCTAACCCATGCTCAGCCGTAGTGAAATATAGTAGGCTATATACTACAATCCAGACATTTTTCCCCATCAGGAAAAAAGTGTTAGAGACAGCAGGGAGTTGAATACCTGTTACATAAAAAGCTTCACAATTTATACAATTTATTAGATCTTTTTCAGGCTCTTAAATGATTCAGCACTCTATTTCTGTGCTAAAGAAAACTTGTTAGGTAAAAAGAATATCTAGACCTGATTTTCTTCCCTCTGTTGAACCACATCTATTCAATGAATTTTACAGTCCATTAAAGGTAATCAGCATGCCACTAAAGCTACAATTAACCCACTTGGGCAGGCAACGCCTGCTGGTCTCCCATTTATTTTCTCCTGCCTATTTTTGTACCTCTTGTTCTATGATATTCTAGCCTCCTACATTTGGAAGATCATGTAAATTCTGCAACAAAGGATAATAATACTCATAAAATTCCTACTCTTTGTCACATGCAACCTCTTATAAACAAAATAATAGTAGAAGACAAGAGAATTTTTGAAGCAGATGAATCAGGGACCAAAAAAAATCCAATGGGCTATAATAATGAGCCAAATTTCATGAGTCAAAATGCAGATTTAAAAAATATAACAGCAATACACTAATATAAAAAAGCAGCATGGGATCAGAGGATAAAAAGTTGGTCTAAAAGCCAGGTAAATCTAGTCTAAACCTTGTCTCTGCAACCTAAGAGACAGGGGCAAGTGGCTTCATGTCCCAGAACGCCAAGAACTATATAAGATTATCAAGTGCAGAGAGGATCCTGACCTATTGCTACAAACAGTTTCATCACTGAAGAGGACTTCTCTAAACCACTGAAATCACATATTAACTCCCTATCCCTAAATAAAATTAAAATGCTACATTTGGATTGAAAAACGTCTATTCCACACATACAGGAAAGAGGAGTGCCTATGAAAAAGAAGATTTGGAGGTGTTGCTGTTCTTACTGGATCACTAATTCAATAGAGTGATAATGATGTTTGTCCATTTTTGAAGAAGACCATTACATCAGAGAGGGGATGCCATGACATACAAGTGAACTGGATTTGAGTGAGGGGGCGCTATGCTAAGTCACCAGTCACACTTTATCCTCCGGAGCCATCTGGGTCAAGTGGTCAGATATGAATCAGGATGACTGGAGATAGCTCTGGATGTGAGGGAATCAGGGTTAAGTGACTTGATCAAGGTCACACAGTGTCTGAGGCTGGATTTCAACTCCTGATTTCAGGGTCTGTGCTCTAACCATGCTTCATCTAGCTGCCCCAACAGCAGAATGATATGGAAGGCAAGAGTAGTTTAACACCATGCCCTAGACTACATAAATTTTAATTCAGCCCCCCCCATCCCATCCCTTACTTAGAAAAGTATCCCTTGTCTTCAAAGAGGCATTATACTTATAGTTTTGCTTGACTTTAACCTTAATGAGACTACTGATAAACTCACAATTTTGTAACACTTAAGTGTCTGACATAAGAGAAATATCCTTCATGCTTAGAACTGTTCAAGAGCAGAACAAGCAGATTCTTTTTTTAGAGGTCTTCCACACTGAGGCTAGATGACAACTTTCTACTAGTCATGGCAGAGATTCTTAAAGACAGATTATATTAGAGATTTTATTATTTGGTAAAGATTCCTTATAAAAAAAGATGTATAGTTTTAAAATAATTAAGTGATCTTTCAATTCATTCTTCCCTTATTTGAATTCTCAGTGTTTTTGAATACTTTCATATCTTAAGAGTCAAATCAAGTTTTTTCCTGAAATTTGGACAGAATATTATTTTAAGTCACTTTCTGATATGATCCCCTTGATAGTTTCCAAGGAAGCAGTCTAACATATTGTACCTGGTGATGACTCTGACCTTGGGATAGTGGAATTAGCTCAAAATTGTTACTATGTCCCCTCAGACACTTTCTGGTGTTTGTTTCACCTGACCCTACCTTTGTATCAGACAGTCCAGAATGACACAACAATTGATTTCTTACTTGTACAGTCACTGTCAATAAAACAAATATAATACACTCACTTCTTTAGAGAACAGATAGAAGGAAGGAATGGGGGGATGGAGAGAGAGGAAAGGGAGAGAGAGAGAGAGATGAAAGAAAAAAAGAAAGAAGGAAAGAAAGAAAGAGAGAGAGAGAGAAAGAAAAACAAAGAGAGAAAGAGAGAAAGAGAGAAAGAAAGAAAGAAATAAAGAAAGAAAGAAAGAAAGAAAGAAAGAAAACATTAAAATTCCATCTACAAAGGTCCAAAGAATTTCAGCTGATGATGCTGAAAAACTTGGAACATTTTTTCCCCCAAAGTAGTTGTAGGAAACTAATACTAGGTAATGGGTAAAACAAACATTAAAAATTAAACAAGTAAAGGTTAAATCTATTTACCTGTGAATAAGAATTTTGTTTCAATACAAGATAAACAGAGCTATGCTTGGCTGAAAGGATACCAGAAACATTATCATGACCATCTAATCTGAACTAAAGAGCTATTCTGACGTCTACTGTGCCTATTGACCTAAAAGTGGACAGAGAGAGCCAGAGTAGAGTCAGTCATGGGGGAAAAAAATAAATAACATTGAAGAATCTCTTCAATTCCCTGAGTCTTTAAAGTGAAATGACAAACAATTTTTTTTTAAAATAAGGATATGTTTTCAATGGCAGGGCTAACAACTGCTTCTTGAATATGCAAAAATATAAATCATTTTTTTATAGAAAACAATGGAACAACATCCCCCCCCCCCTTTGTTCCCCCCACCCAATAAAGTGAAAATCAGCAACCTAAACACAAAATTTTAATTGGAGCTTGATGAATCTCTGTCTAAGCAGGGTAGGTAGTACAGTGGATAGACCATCAGGTTCACAGATGAATTCAAATCTGGTCCCATGGTCACACATTAGTTGTGTGACCCCTAGGCAAGTCATTTCACCCTGTTTGCCTCAGTTTTCTCATTTGTAAATTGAGGTGGAGTAAATGGAAAGCTACTACAGTTAGCATCTTTGTCAAGAAAATCCCAAATGGAGTCATGTAGAGTCTGGCATGACTGAAATGACTGAACAGCAATAAATTACTATCCTAACCAATAAGTCAAAAAGTAAAAGCAATGTTTTATTAAATTATCTCAATAATGACTTAAAAGTTGAAATCAAAATGAAAGAAAAAAGCCCATTCACTGACCTAATAGCCCAGACCCCCCCCCATTCCATTCTTTAGTTCACTACAAAGCAAGAGAAAGGCATTTGAGACATTATAAGAGAAAAAAGGCAAGGAACACAAACTCATAAGCTCAGTTTTTCTCAGTTTCTAGAAATCTTTCTTTTGTGTTTTTTGCTTAATAATTTAACAGCTAAAAAGATTTTATTTAACACATATTTACTAAGTACCTCCTATATGCTTTGTGTTAAAAATAAAGGCACAGCCGTTGGTAGAGCCAAAATAATTAATATGGAAGTATGTTTAACATAGCTATACATGTTTAACCTATATGAGATGACTCTGTTAAAGGGAGGCAAGTGGGGAGGGAAGTAGAAAAATTTGGATTTCAAAACTAAATGATTGGTGAAAACTTCTTTACATGTAGTTGGAAAAATAAAGGAACAAATAAATAAAAAGAAGTTAGTGGAGCTAACTGCAGTAGTATTATGCTACTGTGTCATAAGAAAGACTTATGAGTCTTTCATGATGAAATGAGAGATCTAGGCAAAGTGTTGGGAAGAATTTGAGGAGAGAGAAATCATTTTCAGCTGCATAAATCTAGTAAACAAGGTGGCAAAGTGGATAGAGAGCTGGGCTTGGAGTCAAGAAGACCTAAAATCAGATCCAGAATCAAATACTTAGTAATTACGAGGCAAGTCATTCAACCTTTGCTTGTCTCAGTTTCTTCAACTGTAAAATAACAGCCCCTATGCTCCAGAGTTGAGAGGATCAAATAAAATAATAATTCTAAATTGCTACATAATTTGATATTATTATTAATTATAATGCTTTAGAATCAGAAGAGGTTTCATCTATAATCTGGGTTTAGTCAACAGTCATTCAATAAATATCCAAGTTCGGCCCTCCATCCACTGCCCTAAAAATTATAACTGTATTATATATATTTTTTCTTTTAGGTTACCATATATCAGACACTGAGCAGGTGCTGGGTCTTGAAGGCTGGAATAAGCCTTAAAGAAAAAAGAACACATTTAATTGATAGAGAAGGAGGAAAGTAAAGCTATTGGCTGCAGTACGAAAACATAAGCAAATGCACAGAGATGCTAAAAGACAGAACAAAAGCAGCATATGAGACATCATCTAGCTTGACTACAAGGCAGAATCCACCAGGAGACTAGTATGAAGTCAGAATGGAACAGTAGGTTGCAGCCAGACCACAAAGAGAGGACACTGAATGTCAAAATAAAGAATTTATACTTTTTTTAAGTACAGAGAGGTAAACCACTAAAGGGTTTCTGAACAGAAGATTGAAGTGAATGAGGCAATGCATTAGTAGAAGACAAGGCAGAGATCTCCATGAAAAATGGTTTGAAAATACAGGTACTAAAGCAGTTAAATTACAAAAATTAAGGTGAGAAAAGAAGACCTACAGGAGGGTGATAGCTTAATAGTGCAAATGAAAGGGTAGATAATGAGGGGGAAACCATAAAGCACACTGGACTATACTGGAGTATAGAGAAAGAAAAATTACTCAGATTATGACCCCAGGTAATGGTGAGACCATAGGGATTCCTGTTTTGGCAATGTTGAATTTGTGAAGACATCTAGGTAGAGAGGCAGAAAAAGTGCCAGTCTTGCCAGGGGACCTGGGTTTCTCTCCTGTGTCTGAATCTTATCCTGGCAGCAATCACTTTTGAGTTTTAGCTTTCTCATCACCATATCAAATGGCTATGATACTACTTTATTAAATACTTCACAAAACTGTTTGTAAGTATTTGTAGAAAATTTATTTTATAAATCTTGTTCAGTTGCTTCAGTCATATCCAACTCTATGTTTTCCCATTTGGGGTTTTCTTGGCAAAGATACTGGATCCAAGTCCAGAGTTATCTACTTCACCATCTAGATGCCTTTAAACTACTCTAAGATAGTTACATAGTTCAAGATGCTAGTGGGGCAATCAAGTAGACAATCTGGCAGACAGTGGAAAATCCAAATCTCTTGTTAAGACATTAAAGGAAGAGAGAAAAAACTATCAGAATGTCATGTAGAGAGGCACTTCCTATGATACTAGGTGCCAACTTGAGTTAAGGGAATAGGTGAAGTCACCAAGGAAAACATCATGGAGAAAAATAAAGATCCAAGGGAAAAAATAGAACCTTGGGAAATACTCAGCCTTATGAGGTAAGAGAGCAAAAAATGAATAGTGAAATTTAGTAAAATGATGAAATTGCAATGCTATGGATTGCAGAAAAGAAGAAATTAAAAGGAAGAAATCAGGTAGTCAAAAGTATCAAATGAAGCATCAGGTAAGTGAGGACAGGGATAAAGATGCCACCACTAAAGTGGAATGGGATATGGAGATTTACAAGACTTGAGGAAATTCAAGAAAATTTGAGAACAGCCTGTTCAAAGGGCCATCACCAGAGATATTCATGTCTACAGGCAGCTGGGAAGAGAAGGAAGGCAGTGCCAGTCACACACAGAGAAACAAGAAAAGACTAAAGGAAGATGGTAGACAGCAGTGACAACACTAAAGAAAGGATGATAATATAATAAGATGGTATTAACCTCTAAGGAGAGGCTGCCAAATGTTGATGGCAGATCAAAGATCCTGAAGTGCCAATGGGAAATGAAGGGAATGCCAATTGAACCTTCAGAGCTAGTAAGAAATGGGGTAGGAATCAGAATAGGAATAAGATTACTCCTCTGCAGTAGAGAAAGGAGTTAAGAGTTGTGAAGTCCTCTGGGGACAGCCAAGATTCAGTTAATTCCAAAAGGTCTTAGGATAAAAGGAAGAAGGGGAGTCTATTACCAATGAAACAAATTTCAAAGGTCATAGTGGAAGGGGTAGGCTAACAGACAGCATAAGGACTAGGATAATGTGCAGGGGATGAAAGATGCAAAACATAATGGATGATGGTGATTATGCAAGTGAGAAATTCAAAGTGAGTCAGGTGAGTATTAAATGACTTACAGAAAAAAAATCACCATATCGACCAGGTGGAGATGGTTAACAGGGGAGCCATTAGTTAGCATTTTGATGAGAAAGCCTGTGCAGCCCCCTTGAAGTAATTCACAAGGCAGTTAATTTCCACCATTTAAGAGGTGTTGGATACCATATCCATTCTGGTGTGAGGCAATGCTAGTACCACCTAAGGTGAGGCAAAGCTATGAGGATATTGGTTTTTCAACCAAATACCATTCTGCATGACTTCTAATGAAAGTTATTCTTCTACTGGTCTCACCAACTCATTTATGCTCTTGCTTAAAACTCAAGATATCATCCATGGAGACAATCAAAGACATTAAAACTAAAACCACCAAAAGTTTGCTTGGGGGAAAAAAAGTGTTGCTCTTTCATTGGTTTGGCAGGAATTTCTGTCTGACTGGGTTCTCATATCAAAAGATCTTATTAATTCACTCATAATGTTTTGGAAGTCATGAAAGGCAATGGAAAATTACTGACCCATTTGGGGACTGCTGGAGTTTGTGACAATCCCAGTTTTAGTACACTATTAAAGCAAGATAAAGAGAGCAATGATCTCTGCACCTACTTCACAGAAGGTTTACATAATGTGTTGGGGTGCGTTTTTTAAAATGATATACAGCTAACCAGTCAATAATGTTATGATTTTATTATTATTATCTCTAGCAACTTGAGATTTGAAAAGCACTTTACATTCAAGGCTTTGCCACCACACAGAGAGAAATAGTCAACATTTTTTAAAGTGAGCAAACTAGAAGCTGAGATCACAGGGAACTTTTCTGCCCTTCCCCAACATGGTGGACATTTCTGCCCTTTGTGGCAAAAGAAATAACAAAACAGGAGGCCCTATTCCTAATAAGCCTTCCTAGCTACTTTAAATTCTTATGAATAAAACTACAAGCTTCTTGAATATATACAAAATAGGGTGTTATTTGCAGCAAGTAAGAGAGACTAGAATTCATTTAAGTCATTGATCTAAAACTGGAAGGAACCTTGGCTTTCAAGGTCAATAGCTTTATATGCATAATCTACACTGTGCTAGGCTCTGGGGGAGATGAAATGATTAAATAAAACACAGTCTTTTCCTTCACTGGTTCTTATAGTCTCATAGAGGGTAAAAAACTGAACTAGAAAATGGTGTCATGTACCTAAAAGCAAATACCAGTTTGGGGTTCTTAAACTTTTTGTGTTGTACTCCCCTCCTTGACAGCAGTATGGTGAAGTCTAGGGACCCCATTGCAAAATAATGCTTTTAAATGAATAAAATAAAATATGTTAAGATTACAAAGAAATTCATTATATTATAATTATCAATTATATTTATTTTAATAATTTTTTTATAAATAACTGTATAGACTATAGACCCCTGTACCAAGGGAATAAAGTGAAATGAAGGATTAACAGACTTTTTTCCCTAAGAAGTAAAGACTAGAAATAAAATTTAAGTGGGTTGAAGGCAGGATAGCAGAAAACTTTAATAATAATACATCAATAAGTTTCCTAAGTACCTATTACTTGCTAATCCTAACTCTGAAGTGACAAGCAGTCAATATGAATTTTATTGGGGGAGAGGGCAGCTAAGCGGCACAGTAGATAGAGCAATGGCTCTGGAGTCAGGAGGACCTGAGTTCAAATTTGGCCTCAGACACTTAATAATTGCCTAGTTGTGTGACCTTGGACAAGTCGCTCTTAACCCCATTGCCTTAAATAATTTTTTTTTTAAAAAAGAACTTATTAGGGGCAGCTAGGTGGTGCAGTGGATAGAGCACCAGCCCTGGAATCAGAAGTACCTGAGTTCAAATCCAGCCTCAAACACTTACTAATTACCTAGCTGTGTGGCCTTGGGCAAGCCACTTAACCCCATTGCCTTGCAAAAAAAAAAAAAGAAGAAGAAGAATTTATTGGGGCAGCTAGATGGCACAGTGGATAGAGCAATGGCCCTGGAGTCAGGAGTACCTGAATTCGAATCTGGCCTCAGACACTTAATAATTACCTAGCTGTGTGGCCTTGGGCAAGTCACTCTGCCTTGCAAAAATTAAGAAGAGAGAGAAGAGAAGAGAAGAGAAGAGAAGAGAAGAGAAGAGAAGAGAAGAGAAGAGAAGAGAAGAGAAGAGAAGAGAAGAGAAGAGAAGAGAAGAGAAGAGAAGAGAAGAGAAGAGAAGAGAAGAGAAGAGAAGAGAAGAGAATTTATTAAGGATCAACTCTATGCCAGGCTTTGGCTAGAAAAATACAACGATTTAACCTAAACATCCCCTGGTCTCAAGCTTACATTCTATCTGTTGAGGCAACATGTAATCTTCATGTGTCAGCACAAAGGGAGGGCAGCATGGCAGAATAGAATCAGATCAAAATATGGACCAGGGTCCATCATTTATTGGCTACCTAAATTTGGGCAACTCACAGAACTTTATAGAACTCAGTATCCTAACTGGTGGGGATACAATTTGCCTTAATATGACTGTTTTAATTATCAAACTGAAATGATTGTGTATAAAGAGCTTTTGTTCTTATAAAACACAATGTAAATATAGGAATGTGCTACACAGCATACTGCATTGGGAAATCATAGAACATAAATTCAAATTCTGGCTCTTCTACTTAGTATCTCTGCATGTGACTTTGGTCAAGACATTTCAATTCTAGATTGCACTTTCTTCATCAATAAAATGAGAAAGTTGGACTATATGGATTTTAAGGTCTCTTCCAACTCTTAAATCTATGATTTTGTGTTCTGGCATTGCTTTCTATTACTACTCCATAACTTTATTTTTTTTATTTATTTAAGGTGATGGGGTTAAGTGACTTGTCCAAGGTCAAACAGCTAGGCAATTATTATCCTATATCTTTAAAGACTAATAAGTATTTCTGGGTTAGAAATTTTAAAATATTATAATTTCTTGCCTTTCTGAAATGTCATTGATTTTAAAAACTTATTTTTAACTTTTAAAAATTATTTTAATGGGTTTCCTATAATTTTGGTTTCAACACAATCTACTTTTTTATACCCTAGTATAAGTCATATGACATCAGAAAATCAGATCCATAAGATGAGGACTTTACTAGAAATGAGAAGGTTGAACAGAAGTTGCATGAGAATCTCAAACATCAAAGATGCATTCACATTTGTAAGTTTGGAGAGTTTGGAAAACTTTAAGGATTCAAATGATAAGGACTGAAGGGGCACCAGCAAGGAAGAGAGGAAAGGGCCAGATGAAGAAAGACTACAGAATACTGGACATCCACTGTCCAACTCT
This sequence comes from Macrotis lagotis, assembly GCF_037893015.1. Classification (NCBI taxonomy): domain Eukaryota; kingdom Metazoa; phylum Chordata; class Mammalia; order Peramelemorphia; family Peramelidae; genus Macrotis; species Macrotis lagotis. The sequence continues at coordinate 74,165,869 of NC_133664.1, read as the reverse complement.
ACTGATGGCTAAAAGGGCTTTGTTCAGACCAGTTCTGGAGCTTACTTTCTGTCATTTTTAAGCCTGGGATTGCTACATTGGCCCCACATTGTCACAGTAATATCAATACTACAAAATCTATAAAACTAAGATAGATGAACAGAAGAGCAAAGCTATTGTCTGTTCACTGGAGTAGGAAAAAAATGGAGGAGAGAGGAAAGGAAGAAAACTTATACTATTGCCACTATGATTTTTCCACCAATATAATCTTTTAGAATCTCAAGTGTCTGTACCAAAAACGTTTTTGAGATTTAGAGTGACACCTTACCATAATTCATATGAGTTATGAAAATTAAAATAGGCAGAATATATGACCATGCACTGTCGAAAGTTTTCAATAAAACAGACACAATTTAACACTATTAGACAGAATTTAAATAAAACTGTTTTATATATTTTTAATATGTGCCAGTATAAATTTAGACTCAACCCTTTTATCCCAAATATAAATCATAGATAAACTGTGTTTGTTTGGTGCTTCAGTTATAGAAGAATAATCTTTTTCCCTGCCATGATAACCAGTAAAGTACTAGACTGAAATTGGACTCTCTTTAGAAGAGTCTATGTCTCAATCACTTGTACTCACTGTCTCTGCAGACCATATTCATTTTCAAAATGAATCAGTCAATTAAAGGATATAGGGAAAGAAGAAACTTTCATTTTAAGACATCTAATTTGGCCCAAATTCTAAGACTCAATCTTCCAAAAAACAAACAAATGGAAATTTCTCAACAGTGGCTATTTTTCAATAATGCTTATCATACACCTGTTCTTAGACTAAAATCATATAATCATAGAATTTGAAATCTGAAAAGGAATTTAGTAGTCACTTAGTCCCACTAATATCCAAAAGAGGTTTCCCCTTTAGCACAGTCTTCATCCCTTCTGACATTGATGATTAAAATAGTATTCTAAGTGATCTTCCACACTCATCTCTCCAAACCAACCTTGCCATAGCTATGGCCAAAACAATCTTCCTAACATATGGGTTTGTCTATGTTATTTCCTTCCTCAAAATCCTTTCCCTGCTGTTTCTATTAGATAAAAATATAAACTCCTTATAAACTTTTTATTGCATAAAAATATAAACTTAGCATTTAAGGTCTCTACCATCTGCCTCAAACCTACATTTCCACTCTTGTTTCATACAAGTCCATTTCAAATTCACCACAAGGATAAGATGAGGGATTGGATCTATGATTTCAGTAATATAGGGAATTGGTAGGTGAGGAAAGTATCGATGTAGGTTAATTCTTTTCTCATAATTCATAGTTTTAGAAAATTGTTGAGAAGGGTTAAGTATCTTTTACAACAGAATCACAAGACCAGTTTGTATCAGAAACAAGACTTGAATTCAGGTCTTCTTAGCCTGCAACTATCTCTCTCTCTCTCTCTCTCTCTCTCTCTCTCTCTCTCTCTCTCTCTCTCTCTCTCTCTCTCTCTCATTTTATCAATTCTCTAACATCCTTCTCTTTTACTGTCTCTCTGAATTTGTATACCCTACTTATCCCACAAGCTAGAGAGACACAGTGAATGGAGTACAAGGCTACAGTCAGGAAGCCTCAAATTTCTGAGTTCAAATCAAGTCTCAGACACTATGTGACCCTGAGCAAATCACATCATCATCTTTGCCTCAGTTTCCTCATCTAAAATATGAGGTAGAGAAGGAATTGGCAAAGTCTGCTGATATCTTTGCCAAGAATACCAAAAGTTATCCCACATGGCTAAAATCCTCATCTCAGCTTGCTGAAATCCTTTCAAGGCATAACTAGGGTATCAACTCACCCATGAAGTGCTCCCAGCATTAAGGGATCTCTTCTCTAATTTTCCTGGAAAGCTTTATCTGGATCTCTGCTTGGCCATCACATTATTCCATATGTAATTTTTACTTGTTCAACATATCTTTCAGTGTATGGATGTACTGGTGTGGATATGTGTGGGTATGTGGGGGTGTGGGGATGGGAGCGTATGGGAGTGTATGGGAAGGGGTGCTTTCTTGCAGCTCACTGAGAGTAGGAAATATGACACCTATTTCTTCTGAGTAGTTCCTGCATGTAGTTCAGTGCATTTTACTTGGTCATGGTGGTCTTAGGCACAACAGGTAGAGAGCAAACCTTGGCATCAGATAAACCAATGTTCAAGTACTGCCTCTAACAAGTTCTAGGTACATGACAAGGGGGAAACTTTCCAACAATGTCATTTTTGATCAATGATGAAATGATGAAATGTAGGTGCTGTTTCCACACCAGAAGTTTACTAAACTGATAAACTCAGAGCTTCATACCAATGTGGGTTAAAATGGTGAAGCACAGTTAATTTTTCAGTTACATAGGGGTCAATTATTGAGTGAAAGGGCCAAATCTCCAGCTTTCAGTTCCTTTCCCTGTTAAATCTGATAGAAGAGGGACAATTTCAACCAGTCATTTTGGATTTTGCCAGTGTGGGGGTACAGAGTTCTGGGCTTGGAGGCATGGTTAACCTGGCTTAACGTCTCTCAGTCTCAGTTCTCCCACCTGAAAAATAATAGCATCTAACATCTTACATAGTTGTTGTGAGGATCAAATGAGATTGTGCTTTGGAAACCTTCAATGACTAGAGAAATGTTAGCTATTATTTTTCCTCGTTGTACTGAAAATGTTTTGCCACAAAAGCTAGAGTGAAACCATTGGCTAAAATCACTAGTCGGGGAGGGGGCTATAAAAGACAGTTATACTGACTTCACAAGGATGGCAAAGTACAAACATTCCCTGATCTTAACATAGTTAAGATTTATGTGCACAGTTGACTTATTATGACATTTGATAGGTAAAACTGGCCTTCAACAAAACTATAAAAATCAGGGAATGGATTCAAAATACATTACCTAGTGACTTGGTTTACATATTTTTCCAGGTCCCTTTGTGTGGTCCAATAAGTGTGCTCCCCTTTTGTTTATTAACTACTTAATTTATTATTAATTTATTATAATTAATATATTAATTCATTTTGAATTGCTGCCTTTACTACTGGCTTCCACAAAGAGCTGGAAATAGGACCTGAGCAGCCAGAGAGTTGTGTGTTATCCTTGTAGAAAGCAATGGAAGGTAGACTGAAGAGAAGATGACCTGTAGTCCTGCATTTTGCATTATGTGCTTGGCATCTCCATCATCACTTCAAACTTAGCATATCCAACACATATCCATCCCTACTCCCCCACCAAAAAATAAATCATTTTTTCCCTCCAGATTTTCCTCTTTTTTATCAACAGTATCACCATTTTCCCAGGGTTTTAAAACAGGATTTTGCATCATCCTTAGTCAAGGTATAGGTTGACCTAAAAGATCTGTAAGTTACATCTATCATTCTCTGGTCCTTCCCCTCCTTCTCTTCCCATACCTTCATACCCCAATTCACCCAGTCACTAGTTCCTGTACATTTTTCCTTCACAACTGTTTATGACCATATCTTGCTTCTACTCTCAAAACCATTGTCTTAGTCTAGACACTTACCACATAATTCTTGGGAATCCACTCTCTTAAGTGTTCTTTGCCTCTAATTTCTCTTTCCTATTTCATCCCATCCTCCACATCATAACTACATTGAGGTTCTCAAAATACAAAAATTGGGAGGACTTACCTCACAATCTTGTTGGGGAAGTCAAGAAAGGGAATGAATAAAGAGCTCTATAGACTTGGCACTGTCATCTAAGTCCGTTCATATAGGGTGTTTATTTTAGGCATGTGGAAGTTGCCACCAGGTGTTCTACATTATATTTTGTTCTGCTTTCCTCTCTAATTAGTAAGCCTATTCATGACAGGAACCATTTAGTTTACTTCCAATTTCTAGCATCAGAATAGGCAAAAGCCCTGAGTTCTGGTCTCAGGTCTGACATTTAAGTAAGTAACTTGGGAGGATGCTACTTTTACAGTTCCTTTTCAATATAGCAAAGATATAATATTTGTACTCCCCTTCCAGCTTTGAGTGTTATTACAAGTAAAAAGGTAGTACAGTGGAGAAAGTGCCAAGCCTGGAATCAAGAAGACCCGAGTTCAAAGATGGTCTCAGATACTTCCTAGATATGTAACTCTGGGGCAAGTCACATAGCCTGTTTACCTCAGTTACTGTAAAATGGGGGTAATAATCGCTTCTCACTTCCATTTGTTGGGAGGATAAAATGAAATAATAATTATAAAGTCCTTTGTATAGTTCCTAGTCCATAGTAGAAGCTATATAAATGTTAGCTAAATAAGGTTAAACGACTTACCCAAGGTCACAAAGCTAGAAAGTGTCTGAGTCAGGTCTTCCTGACTTCCAGGTCCATACTCTATGCATTAATCCATCTAGCTGCCTCACTATTATTATAACACTCTGCAAACCTAAAAGTTTCATGGAAATTTCATGGGAATTATTGCTAATAATGCTTCTTGTTGAGTACTACAAGCCTAAAACAGCTTCCCTGTTCATCAAATTCTATTCAAGGAAGGCAGTGGCATCATCATCATCATCATCATCATCACCACCACCACCACCACCACCACCATTTCTACAGGGTGTCCCAAACTTGCATGAAGAATTTTGAGATACTCTGTACAGCACTTTAAAGGTTTGCAAAGAGCTTTACCTATTATGTCATTTGATCCTCACAACCCACACCTACTTATGAGGTTGGTACTATTATTATCTTCATTGCACAGTTAAAGAAACTGAGTCTGAGAAAGAATAAGTCTTGCCCAGAGATATAAAGCCAGAAAGCATCTAAAGGCAAAACTCACACTCAGATCTTTCAGAATCCAAGTCTAACACTCTATTCACTGACCTAATAATTCCAGCTATTTTTTCTTTTAGACTTTTAGTGGACTGTGCTAAATGGAAAAAACAAATAAGCCTGTTTACACTGAAATCAGTAATTCTTTAATATTTCAAGCACCTATGATTTTGTCATTAATGGGGGCAAGTCCTCCAGCAATGCAGATATCAATCCTTTCATACCCTTAGAGATGAACTTTCTAAGTTTTCGTGACTAGGGAAAATTAATACATACATATATTTTTTATTGGGTCAATGTGCAGGTGATGAAACTCTCTTGAGTGAAGATTTGCTCCACTGGTCCCCAGAGGGAGGATATGGCCTCTGTCACAGAGCCAGTTCCTGAAACTGTTTCAGCTGGGACCAACCAGAGCTTTGTATCCTAATGGCCTATCTTTAATTAAGAAACTTGAGGTTGCTTCTGCCCCCATCAAGAGCCTTTTAATGGGTTTCAATTTGCAATCACATTGTAACTTCTTCTAATACTTTATAACTGAAAAATATTATTTAAAAATATTCATCAGCAGAAGTTTAGACCAAAAAGATGTATTTTCTTGACCATGTATCACATACAGACCTTCTATTAAGCTACAAAAGATATGCCATCTGTGTTGGTGGGGAAAGCACCATGCCAATGCATTTAAAGTACTGAATTATTTTCAATTACAGCTACCAACATTTTACATGATAAGGTTATTTTTAAATATGTGATGTGAAAAGGTTGGCTTTTCTTTTAAATTTAATTTTATTGTATCCTAAGGCCAATTCTCTTTCAGATGGAAATCATCCTTAATTGTATAAGGAAAGTAAAAAGGAAAATAAGATTAAATTACTGGAATCAGCTCCATAGGAAGACAGTTACTCTACAAAGTGAGACAATATCTGTACTGTCTTGAACTGCATTCATTCTGGCAATTTCCATTTTTCCATTTGAAATTCTTAATTGTAATTAAAGTTCTAGTGACAGTTTACTAAAACTAAAAGAATGAGAAGCAATGAAAATGAAGAAAAACGTGAAAAGAGGGGGGAGTTGCTGAGTTATAGATCATAAATATACAGTATCTGGGAAACAACCTATTCTTTTGATCACTTCTCATCCCAAAGACAAAGTAATCTGGGGGGAAAAATGGTTTCTACTTTGCTTTCATCAATTGATGAAAAGCCTACTTGTCCATGGATCACAATAGCTCCATCCAGATCATGCTAAACAGAGCCATATTTAGAAGAATCACAAAATAGGACATTAAAAGATACCTGACAGTGATCCCACATATATGGCTATATGTATATTTCCAGTAGGCTACTATACTTAGGCAGATGATAATGAAGAGGAAGAGGAGGAGGATGCAGTAGAAAAGGAAGAGAAAGAGGAGGAAAAAAGGAGAGAGGGGAAGGAAGAGACAAAGAGGGAGAAGAAAGGGGGGAGAGGGAAAGCAAGAAAAGAGCAGAGAGAAAAGAGGAGGAGGAAAATGAAGAGAAAAAAAGGAAGAAAGGGGAGACAGGGAAAGAGAAAAGGAAAAAAAGCAGGCTGATAAGGAGACCCCCAAAGGAAGGTCACTAGTACTTTGGACTGGGAATTTTTGAGAATCCTCCCATAGACAAGAAAAACAAGAATGAAAGGATAGAAATAGGTTTCAGCTTACATTATAGTGGGGTAGAAGAGAGACAAGTAACATTTATCCAAAAATATATGTATGTATGTATACACATATACATAATATATATGTGTGTATATCTGGTAAGGCAATTGGGGTTAAATGACTTGCCCAGGGTCATACAACTCATAAGTATATGAGGTCGAATTTGAACTGAGGTGCTCCTGATTCCAGGATTGGTGCTCTATCCACTGTGCTACCAAGCTGCCCTATAAGAATATATTTTTACATAGAATGAAGATGTGGTGGTCATCCCCAATTCCTTATGGTCAGAATGAGTTTTGTGTATTTTGGTAAACATTTGCACAGTTTGTACTAAATTGTACTAAATTCAGTCTGTCTCTCCCTCCCGCCAAAATTGAAGGAACCCAGAAATGTTAAACTGGAGAATCTGAAAATATAAATTTTCCCAAGTCAAAGTGGAGTTGACAGAAAACTCTGAAACATAAGAAAAGGAAATAACCACATTTTCATATTGAAAAAATTACCATGTGTAATTTTTTTAATTATATTTTAATTTTGTGCATGTATTTTTAAAAAAAGATATATGCATCAGCCCTGTTTGTGGTGGCAAAAAATTGGAAATTAAGTGAATGTCCTTCAATTGGGGAATGGCTTAACAAACTGTGGTATATGTATGTCATGGAACACTATTGTTCTATTAGAAACCAGGAAGGATGGGAATTCAGGGATGCCTGGAAGGATTTGCATGAACTGATGCTGAACGAGATGAGCAGAACCAGAAAAACACTGTACACCCTAACAGCAACATGGGGGTGATGATCAACCTTGAAATGGAGAACCATCTGTATCCAGAGAAAGAATTATGGTCTTTGAACAAATTAGAAGACAAACCTATTGCATTATTATGTAATTTTACTATCTCATACTTTATTTTTCTTCCTTAAGGATATGATTTCTCTGTCATCACATTCAACTGAGATCAATGTATAACATGGAACCAATGAAGACTAACAGAATGCTTTCTGTGGGGGGTGGAGGGAGGGAAGCAAGAATGGAGGAAAAATTGTAAAACTCAAAATAAAATCTTTCTTAAAAAAAGATATATGCATCAAGTTATTGTTTATCCTTTGGAGAGGAAAATATCACTACAATTAATACTTCATCATAACATCCAATTCACATTATCTTAAATACCAAAGTTCCACAGCAGTGGGTGGGAAGCTGAATACTACATATCTTTCAAAGATGAACTACTATCCTTCTCAAATGTTTTAGCATTGTACACAATAAATACACACACACACACACACACACACACACACACACACACACACACAAACAACTGCTCCAAAAAAAGTTTCCAATTGAAATCACCCTCTTCTTTTCAAGCAAGCATTTACTGAGTCCCTACTATAAGCTGCATTTCTGAAGAAACAAAAATAAAAATCAATAGTTCCTGCTATTCTTTTGAGGGAGATAATGTACAAACAATTCTGTCTAAATTGTGTAAAGCAAATAAGATCCTGAGTGGGGGAAGGTATGAGCTGGGGGGGGGGGGGGGGGGGTGACAATGGGAAAGGTGTCATCTAGGAAGTGATGTTTATAGCTGAGCTCTGAAGGATTGAAAGATGAGGCAAAGGAGCATCTTCAAGATAGGGAGAAGGGTCTGTTGCGATGGCCCAGAGACTGGAGTTGGAATACGGGGCATAAGGAACGGCAAGGCCAGTTCAATTCCTAAGGAATCTCTATTTGGAGGAAAAGATATTCTACTGAGAGAGGCAGGGAGAAATAGCCTCAATAGTAATACTCCTTTGAGCTTCATCTTTACCGTCTCACAGGTAAAGGCAGAGAAGTCTCACAGGATTTTCGTGAGGAAAGCTCTTAGGTATAACAGAGAGCCGATTTAAATAGGAGATGTTATTATTACTGAGCAGATCCTATAATTAGCCTGCACCTCAAATACCACCATGTTCACTAAACTCTCCTCTGATCACTTGCTAGGGCAAAGGAAAGACTAGATTTTTGAAGGCTATTCTAATGGGATCACAAATTCTGGCAAGTTAGGACTATATTCTTTCCTCAGCTCCTAATTATGCTCAAAGCTTAGCTCAAGCCCCCACTTTCTATGAGATATCCTAGCTGCTCCCCAACCCCACAGTGCTAGTGCCTTCTCTTCCCTATTAAAAATTTCCCTTAATTACCTTTACAAATATATATTATGTATGTCCCTATTTTACATCCTCCTTATGCATAAGTCTCCCTGAAATAACATAAGCTCCTTGAGGGAAAAGACTGTCTTATTTTTGTCTTTATATCTCTAGACCTGTATATTGTCAAAAAAATTGCTATCTTTTGCTATATTCCCCCCCCTGCCTCCCAAAGAATTATCCCATATAACAAAGAATATTCCACAGTAGATTGTTTGAATGAATAACTGACCATATGGCTAGCCACCAAAGACCAACATAACTAAGTTCTAAGAGGTTCGTGATCAGACTAACCAGACAAGGATGAATTTTGGTCACAGTCACACATACACAAAGATCTACTCCAGGGAAGGGGCTATGTGTGAACATGAAGGGAATCTATGGGCTGAGAATTCTTTAGAAGAAGGCCTGTCTTTTGCCTTTCTTTGTATTCCCATCACTTAGCAGGCTCTTAATATTTAATGACTGACAACTAATTGACTAAATCCCCATAAAGAAATGACAGATCCTCTTAAGTCTGATAGGATTGACATGAATAGTTCCAAAACTATATTTTCAGAATAATGTGAAAATAAACTGATAGGTGAAAAATTCTAACTATGCCTTAAAATAAAAAGGAACTTTCTAGCTTAGTTTAACGTCAATGTTAATGAGTATCTATCTAATAGCACAATTAATAAACATTATTAACAAGTAATGTCTAACATCAGTCAAAGTTATCTATCAAAATAGATCAGTTTAACTCTTTGTTATACTGCTTTGGTACCTAGCACAAATAATTTCCTAGAATTTTTTTTTGGGGGGGCGGATCCTTCATTTTTCCTTCTACATTTACAAGCTGTTTTTGGATACCTCTTGTCATCACAGGCTACCCCCTACCCTCCCCCCTAGCCCAAGAAATACCCTAGGTGATTTTAGAGTCAGATGCTGTTTATGGGGTTAAAGAATACTGGAATTTTTCAGTTTCACCCATCCACAAAAGAGACTTTCTAAACTGCTAGACTAAAAGCAATGATGTACAGTATAGGGGGGACAATGGTGATTACTCTTGAGATTTCAAACCACAAATCCCAGAGGCATCTCAAAATCTCAAACTCATCATGATGACAAAATTCATCATCACACTCTTCAAACTCTCCCTTTTAAAATTTTCTTATTTCCAGGTTCATATTTTCAGCATCACTCTAAACCTCATCACATATCCAATTAGATTCTAAAAATCTTGCCATTTCTCCCTTTACACATCTGTTTCATTTAAAATCTGGGACTCTATTCCCACTGGCATCACCTTATTTCATGCTCATATCATCTCTCTCCTGAATTATTGCAAGTCTCCTAACTGACCTCCCTGCCTCAATTCTCTCCTCACTCTGGTCCATCTAGTTCATACAGTACTCAGTGATTTTTCCTTAAGCACAAATATGGCCCTATGGCTCCCCCATTCTAGACTAAGGTAGAAACTTGTCTATTTATCTTTTAAAGTTCTTGACAACCGGGCTCCAATATCTTTTCAAGCTCAGTGTGTGTGTGTGTGTGTGTGTGTGTGTGTGTGTGTGTGTGTGTGTGTTTTATATCCTCTTCCTGCATAACCTAAATGGTCTTCTATCTCTCTCTCTCTCTGTTATGGTGTCATTGTTTTACTCATCTGTTCCTCATACCTAGAATGAACTCTCTTCTCTACCTTTGCCTCATAATAATACTGCCTTCTATACTGCCTTCTATGTAAAGTCTTTCCAGATCCCCCAATACTCTTTGCCTCCCTTCTCTAGCTGCCTTAAATTTAATTACCTTATACTTATTTGTGATTTTCCCAAAATATTTATTTCACATATCCTTATACAAATGCTTGTCTTTATTAATGGAACAAAACTCTTTGAGAGTAGAAACTGGTTTTTGTATTTATATGTCCTCAGAACTTTTCAGAATGCCTAGCATTTGATAGACATTTAATTTCTTATTGATTACTGGTTGATTAATACTATCCAAGGAAATACTGACACTCTAGAATCATACACCTCCCCATCCCCAAGTCTGAGTATTCTCAAGATGGCCATGGTCCTAAGAGCAAACCCTATCTCCCAATATACTGCTATGCTCTGTTACAATACAGAGGGGAGAGAGAAAACAACCCGAATTTATGGAGTATAACATAAAATATGTATAAACCTGGAATAATATACTACTTTAATATCTACGTACATACAATATTGCATGTATATGCTATACTCTATATACTATATAGTATAATTTATACTATTTTATCCATTCTACTGCATACTACCATATTTTATCCAATATATTGCATTTATCTGTATATACATATTTTCTTTATCTCAAATTAAATTACTTTCGTTTCAAATCACATTAAGAAGACAGGCTTTTACTTGCCACTAAATAAATCGGTTACTCTATGTTACTACTCCATGAAATCAATAACTTAATATAAAAATATTCACTGAAAGTCTATTATATGTAAGGCACTATAGACTAGGCAGGGGGAATAGGGGGAGTAGAAAAGGAAAATGATTAGTCTAGGGTGTGGATAACTGCAAAATTATAATATCCCATTTCCTGAATCATAAAATGGAGTAAGGAAAAATTTTTTCCTTGGTACTCTTCTCCCTATTTAGATGTAAATAACTATAATACCAAATTTCCTGCCCAATCCTTCCCTTCTCAATAATTTCATTCATTTACTCCATCCTCAACCTATCCCTTTCTCCCTTTTAAATTCTTTACTGCTGCTCAGGAACTTCCTTAACAAGAAGCCCTCACACAGTCAGAAAAGCCCAGAGGCCTCTGAAGATGTTCTTTCTCTTTCTCTGTAACTCACAAACTTATGCCTCAGCCTCCTTTTTATACTACCAGTGCCCTCTTTTCTGAGGGTCATACCAACAGGTTTTCCTCTTATAAAAGATCACTTCTGAGAGAAGAAGATACTCCTGTGCTTCTAAATATCACTGTCAAAGGAAGATGCACAGACTAAAATGGTTTCACTCTGGATTTCCTTAAGTAAAAAGGAAAATTAAATTTTGGATTCAAAATGAGAACTTATCCATCTGTGGAGGAAATCTAACAGCATCTCATTTGTCTAAAATTCAATTGTTTGACAACCATCATCCAGAAGAAAGCTAAAATTCAGAAAGGAAAGCCATAAGTAGTAGTAGTAGCAGCAGCAGCAGCAGCAGTAGCAGAAGCTGTAGTGGTAGTTATCAAAAATAAACTTTTAAGGTTTACAAAATACTTTGCCTATGTAGCAAACTATCCAGGCATTATTCTCCACATACACTCCTTTTACAGATAAGGAAACTAAGGCTCAGCCAGTAAGTGATATACCCTGGGTCACAGAACCAATAAATATGAATGCCAGGACCAGGTCTTCTAACTCCAAAGACCAATCAGGACTCATTTCATTATACCAGACTCTGTTGACTCTTAGGAGAGTCCTTTAAAAATTACTTATTCTTATTGTGCACACTTTTTTTAAAAGCTTGACAGGTTGATTTCCCATTCCACAAAATAATGAAACAGAAAACTGGAAAAGGGAGGAGAGGGAGGAAAACCTATGCCAAAAATAGAGTCAAGGATGGATATTAGAGACACAATGACAACAGAAATAATCAACAGTAAAATAGCTTAAAAATTAGTTAACTCAAAAAGATTTGATTTGGAATTTTTTTTAAGTGAAAATAAGATCTCAAAAAAAAAAAATAACACTGAGTAGTCAAATAGCCCTACATATTCTAACAAGCATGGGAATCTCAATATTTCAGCATAGTACAATGCCTAGTGTTCATAAAAGGTCCCTCTGGGTCAATAAGAAAAAGTTAAATTATAATACATTTACTCTTGAAAAAGGCAAGGAAGTGAATAATTCATTTGAGAAAGATTTCTATTAAAATGGTTTAAAAATTAAGGGACGGGAATAGTATTAGGGTTAGAGAGAGACCTACAAAGCTGGGTTTGAGTCCCACCTTTGACATAAATTGGTCAAGACTCTGAGCAAATCATTTAAATCTCTCAGGGTGGCAGGCAAAAAAGTTGCAGAAGCAGTGCTGGGAGCTCCCTACCCTTGGGAAATTCCAAGTCCAGTCAAAAAGTAATTAAATGTTCAAGATAACTGAATGTTTAATAATTGGGGAAAGAAAAGGCATATTACTGTCCTCTGGAAAATTCACTGATGTACAACACCTCATTCCCCAATGATGTCAGACAAAAGAAGACACCTAACCAAAAGCACATAGCATAACCCCTGTTCCTAGGACCAAAACCCTTGTTAGGAAAGCTATCGACAAAATTCAAGAGGCTGCCATTTTCCAACTACTAAAATTTCACCAAATCTTACTTCATTGCTCATCTTTTCTGACTTCTCTGTTCCTCTGTGGTTCATTTCTTCCATTATTGTCAGAGTTCTAGAACAGGACCTGTGCTGTTCTAGTGCTATGCCCTTTTCCAAGATAAGAGAACCACTTCACTTAACCTGTCAGTTCTTTCTCCTTTGTAGAGAAGAGCTGAGTCTGTGGATACTAATAGGGACATGGGTATTCTAAAATCATTTCTCAGATAGATCAGCCTTTCTCACCTCTATTCCTCCCACATTTCTTTTTTTTTTTCAGTTCCCAGTATGTGTTTAACATGAAGAGTTGCTCTGATCATGGGTTCATGATCAAGGTTATAAGGAGGACATGCTCCCCAAAGAGCCTATATTTAGAAGATGGAGTTTCCATCTGGCTACTGTTTTTGAATTCTGAGTATCTATGGGGAATAAGAGATTCCCCCCCCCCCCATGGGTCTCTCTTAATTTCCAGGAATTCAGAAAAATATGTGACTAAAGTGGATTGTCCAGAATTCAAGAATCAACATTTTCAAGCTTCAAGAGAGCAGGATTCCTGTTTAAGTCATGACTAAGGTCAACAGAAACATGTCTGTTGAGACAACTTTTTGATCACTGATCAAGAGAGGAAATGACCTCAAGAGGATGTCTACTCTATCACCTCACCCCTTGAAATTTTAAGAGACTGAACAATTTGGCTATGATCATCCATGTAGTAATAGCCGGGGGGGGGGGGGGGGGTTGAACCCAGAACTAGTGTTCTTTCCACTATACCACCTTGCCTCTATTAAATATTCAACACAATTTAGGATTACTGGATTTTAGTCTTGAGATGAACCTCATAGCTCACACCTAAATCCAAAACATCTTTCCAGATAAGTCAGCAAAGATAAAAATGTTTAGATGATTTGTCAAAAGTCCCACTATTATTGAATGTCTGAACAAGAATTAAAACCTACTGTATAGTACCTAGAATCACTACAACCATTTCAAATATCCCAGAGTTATAGATAAGAGAGCCAAGTAGAAGGAGAAAAATCTTTTTTTTTTGACTGAGTAAAGGACAGTCCCTAGAAATATAGTGAGAACAAAGTTTTATACATACATACATACATACATACACACATATATATGTATATGGTTTCTCATCAGGGAAGAGTAGAAAACATAGAAACTCAGAGCTCTCTTACTGACAATAAAGGGTAGGAAAGGCAACCGCTCAGTTCCTAGAAATGGTGGAAGAAACAGTTACAGATAAAAAGTCATAGAAGAAAGAAGAATTGTGGGGCTTTTTATACCTTTGACAAATACAGAAAATCCAGGAGCTGTTGACAAGTCCTGGAAAGGTCTAATTTAGGAAAAACTCAAGAAGAATTATGTTCTACATAAATACCAGAGAAAATTAAACTGCATTAGGCATACCTAGAAAGAGCAAGAATATTTAAAATGATTTGCCATACTTTAACAATGTTATGTTACTATATATTACTATTTTCATCATTTTAAATTTAGCTATATATTAATAAATATATTTTTAAAAGTATTTTTTTTTACAACAAGCATAATTCAAGGGGCAAGTTTGCCTATAAATTGATGCTGGCAAAATGAAAGCTTCTTGATAGGAAGGACTGATTTCCCTTTCTGTCTTTATCTTCAAAATCTGAGAGCATTCACCTAATAAGTGACTATTGAATGGATGTGAAAACACATTTTGGAAATGTGGCTACTACTTGTACCATTAGAGTGCAGCTCAGTTACTAAACACAGACATTAATATCGTTGTTTGTCCTTCATTCTCTAAGACCAGCATGACATCAGGGAGGTGATGTCATGGCATGCAAGTGAATTGCACTGTGCAAACTCACTTTCTCCTCTGGAGTCATCTGGGCCCAGACAACTGGAGATGGCCCTGGAGGAGTGGGAGACTTTGGCCTTTTTAAGCTCAGTTTGGCTGAGACAATGCCTATTCAGTGATAAGGCTTGGTAAGAAAGATGAGGCAAAGAGATGCAGAATGACTACTTTTATCTAGTCTCAAAAAAATCAAAAGAAAAAACTGGGAAGGTAAGACCCTTAGACATCTCACAAAAGAAAAGGGCACAGAAAGTCTAGTTTTCTCACATGAGAAAACTGAGGCCTAGACAGTAGTCCCTGAAAAGATCTTAAGACTATTTTATTAACTATACACTTCAGAAAATTGAAACATGGTTAAGAGACAGGTTAGGAAACTTGCCCAAAGTCAAAAGGTAATGATTCTTTGGAGCAGATGATGCACCAAGTAGAATGAGCAGATGAAAAAGGAGAACACCAGCTGGTGTTTTAAAGGATACTATTAGGGGCAGCTAAGCGCCAGAGTAGATAGAGCATGGGACCTGAAATCAGGAGGACCTGAATGCAAATCCAGTCTCAGGCACTTCATAACTAGCTGTGTGACCTTTGGCAAGTCACTTAACCCCATTGCCTTGCAAAAAAAAAAAAAGACACTATGAGAAACAAAAATTCAAACAATTTAACAAAGTCATAAGTAAAGTGGAAACATTTGTGGCAGAGGACATTGGCTTAGGAAGGGCCAAAATTAAGAAAGGAAGAGCTCTTTGCGGATAAAGGCTTTAGAAAACGGTGTCTAACATTAATGCATTTGCTGGTGGAGTTGTGAACTAATCCAACTTTTCTGGAGAGCAATATGGAACTATGCCCAAACAGCAATAAAATTGTTCATACCTTTTGACCCAGCAATTCCCATGTTAGACTATCCAGAAGCAATCTTTAAAAATGGGAAAAGTCCCACAAAATCCAAAATATTCATAGCAAAGACTTGGAAATTAAGGGGATGCCTATCAATTGGGGAATGGCTGAACAAGTTATGGTGTATGAATGTTATGGAGTACTATCGTTCTGTAAGAAACCATTAGTAGTCCCAGTCTAAAGAAGTATGGAATGAATTACAGGAACTGATGCTGAGCCAAGGGAGCAGAACCAAAAGAACAGTGTGTGCATTTACAACACTGTGAGCTGATCAACCTTGATGGATGCAGCTCCTCTCAGCAGTTCAGAGGGCTAGGACAACCCTTGGAGAATGGCTATGGACTATGCTATCCCCATCTAGAGGAAGAAAAAAACAAAACAAAAAACCTACAGAAGCTGAATGAAAACTATATTCACTTTTATGTTTTTCTTATGTATTTCTTTCCTATCTTATGGTTTTCTTTTCCCTTAATCCTAAATCCTCATACTGAAAATGACTAATCTTCAAACATGTTAAAAACAAATGTTTACATACAAAATTCACCTTACTGTTTGCCTTTGAGGGGAGGGGGATGAGAAGGGAGGGTAAAAGGAAATTAAGTAATTTAAAAATATATAAATACATGTGGATGAATGTTGAAAAACTTTCTTAACATGTAATTGGAAAAATCAAATGAAATATCAGTTTCAAAAAAAATCAGCTTCAGGGCAGCTAGGTGGCACAGTGGATAAAGCACTGGCCCTGGAGTCAGGAGTACCTGGGATCAAATCCGCTCAGACACTTAATAATTACCTAGCTGTGTGGCCTTAGGCAAGCCACTTAACCCCATTTGCCTTGCAAAAACCTAAAAAAAAAAAAAAAATCAGCTTCTAGGTCCTAAACATAAAAATAAATCATAAGGCTTTGCAAACAGTGGGGTCCAATGTGAATCAAGGCAATCATGTATACTATGCCAGAGGGACAAATTGTTCTACACTGATAAGCCATCTCTCTCTTCAAATTAGCCCTAAGGCTTCTTAACCTTTTAGTATCCCAGGGGCACTTTAACAGTCTTGTAACATCTCCTTCTGAGAACAAAGTTATAAAAATGCAAAAAAAAAATTTAAAAACAAAGGATTTTGAAAGAAAAATCAATTATAATTAAATATTTTTAATTTCATGGACTACAAGAAAATAATTACTGTTCAGTTTTCAATGGTGTCCAACTCTTTGTGACCCCATTTGGGGTTTTCTTGGCAAAAACACTGGAGTAGTTTGCCATTTCCTTTTCCAGCTTATTTTATAGATGACGGAACTGAGGCAGACAACGTAAAGTAACCTTTTCAGAGTCACAAAAGCTAGTAAGTGTGTGAAGCCACATTTGAACTCGGGAATATGAGCATGACTACAGGTCCAGTGCTGTATCCACTGTATCATCCAGCTACCTACAAGTTAATAACTGCTCTAAAAGGAAGAAGAAAACTATACCCTACTTCTTCCCCTTCAAAAATGTTTTAGATTCTTGACACAAAATACTGCTATTCGTGATCCTCCTCTATCCTTCCAAGGTTTAGGAAAGACGAGAGGGTAATGATTCTCATTCCTGGTAATGTATTTAAATGGATTCAATAAACTTCCAAGGCACTTTACAAATTATTGTGCTACCAAATGAATAATTATTCTAGGATTCTTATTATCTATACTAGAAATTCATTCTAGTTAACAAAATTTGGGTAGCCAAAATGCCTCCCACAGAATAAACAGAAGCCAAACAGTTTAGGGGGGAAATCCTGAAAATGACCATGTTGGTGGCTCCTTGAAAGACCTATATTTATACCTGGTCAATTTTGTTTCAGTTGGTCAGATTTGGGGGTGGGAAGCAGGGTAGACTTGTGGTTTCATCAATATAAGACCCTCCATTTATGGAAAATCCCTCCAATGGGGATAATCAGCATTTGGGTTACAATCTATAGTCTTGAACACTGCCTATTCACTTCAAGGTTAAGGGGGTAGATGAACCCATAACCACATAACCATTTTGGGATTTGGACTTTGAACCCAGCTCATCCTGACTCCAATGCCTCTCCAGAATCTACTTTACCATTAACTATGAACCTTGTTTAAATTTTTTTGAAACACTTGATTTTCAACTTACAAATTTTTCCAAATACTAAATATTTACCATAAAATAGATCAACGGGCACCTAGATGGCACAGTGGATTGAGCACCAGTCCAGGCACTTGCAGTATTCCTCCTAGCCCCCAAACTTTCCTATTATTGTTGAGGGCATCACCATCCTCCTGGTCACAAAGTATGTATTATCCTAAATGCTGCCTCACTCCTACTCATCTCTCATATCCAAACTTTGGTCAAGACTTTCTCGTGTAAATCTTCTTTTATCCAATGATGCTTTGGCCACTCTGAAGCATTACCTCCCAACTTGGTCTACAGAAATAGCCTCTCTCTGCTCCAATCCATCAGCCACTCAGCTGTCAAAGTCATATTCCTAAAGTGAAGGACTGATCATATTAACCCCACTTCTAAATAAACTTCAATGACTTCCTATCAACTGCTGTATCAAATCCAAAATCCTCTGTGTGCCATTGAAAGTTTTCTCCTAAGAATCTTCTTTCACATTCCTCATCCCTGCATCCTCTGAGATCCAAGGACACTGGCTCCCTTGCTGCTCCCCAAACATCATCTATATTCCATCTCCCACCTCTGGGCATTGGTATTGGTTATTCCCCAGGCTCTCCCTCCTCATCTCTACCTCCTAGCTTCTCTAGTAAATCCCACTGGCTATAGGAAGCCCTTCTTCAACCCCCTTAATTCTAGTGCCTTCCCTCTACTAATTATTCTAATTTCTCTGGGATGTAGTTTGTATGGAGTTGTTTCTTCCATTAGACTGTAAGCACCTTGTGAATAATGATTGCCTTTTATTCTTTCTTTGTATTATCATGGTACCAGGCCCATAATAAGAGCTTTCAATGATCTTAAACTGTACCCCACCACAAATGCCCATCATTTGACAACATTTTTCTAACAATGTTATATACCCAAGAAGTATGGAATACTATCTCAGAAACATAAAAATTAAATTTAGCTCAAAGGCATAGAAAGACAGAGTGGGCATACCTATGGTCCAAGCTCCAGCAAGTTTCTAACAAATCACTAGTATTTAAGAAGCAATATGGGGGCGGCTAGGTGGTGCAGTGGATAAAGCACCGGCCCTGGAGTCAGGAGTACCTGGATTCAAATCCAGCCTCAGACACTTAATAATTACCTAGCTGTGTGGCCTTGGGCAAGCCACTTAACCCCATTTGCCTTGTAAAAACCTAAAAAAAAAAAAAGCAATATAAAAGAATCAATGCTTATTCAGTCAAACTCTTGTGCAAAAATTCTGGCAAAAACTTTAGCCATGTAGTCTTCCTTTGAATATGTCTATTCATGATGAACTCATAACTTATATCACCTACTTAAAAAAATAAATAAGTAATAATAACTAAGTAATGAATGCTTCATTCCATTTCTAGGTGGTTTCAAATGTTGTCATTTTCCCTTAGAATGAAGTTAAGTCCAGCAATGGATATTGGATGCTGTTATTGGATTTAGAGTCAAGAAGATCTGAGTTCAAATTCTGCCTCAGCCAGTGGTGATATGGACAGAACATATCTCTCATGTTTTTGTTTTTGTTTTTGTTTTTAAGAATTAAATGAGAAAACATGTAAAAACTTTGAAAACCTGAATGATATACATTCTATTAGTGTTGTTGTTAAAAATAAGGAAGAAAAAGCAGAAGAGGTGAAGAAAAAAGGAGGAAGAGAAGGAGGAGGAGGAGGAGGAGGAGGA
This sequence comes from Macrotis lagotis, assembly GCF_037893015.1. Classification (NCBI taxonomy): domain Eukaryota; kingdom Metazoa; phylum Chordata; class Mammalia; order Peramelemorphia; family Peramelidae; genus Macrotis; species Macrotis lagotis. Next base: position 74,146,313 of record NC_133664.1, on the reverse strand, counting down.
GGAGGAGGAAGAGGAGGAGGAGGAGGAGGAGGAGGAGGAGGAGGAGAAGATGCTGATGTTAACATTGAAGAAGATGGTAACAAAGAAGAAAAGTAGTAGTAAGAAAAAGAAGAAATATAAAAGACATTATTGGGCACAAACAATGAGGCAAAAAAGATATGGGTTAAGACTTATAGTGAGAATGATACTAAGGACACTCAGCGCTAGATATAATATCCCGGCTGAACACTATATTGCAAGGAGTCTGGAGGGAGAAAAGACCCACCAAAGACTAGTATGGTACTTTACTATACTTACAATAGAGTTTAAGAAGACATAAGCAAGACTCACACAGGATATAAAGGCATCGTGGAAGGTTTGCAAATTGAAGGGCAACTCCTCAACAAGAAAATCAAGAATGAATTCAAGTGTCAATCAAGTGTAACTATTTTGAAAGGATGAGAGGAAATCAGAAATCAGTTATATGGGGGAAAAAAAGTAGGGAACTCTTCTATAAACAGCTAAGTTTTGCTTTCTCCAAAAGCTTGATTGATTCAAAAAAGTCATACTTCACAGGCTGATTAAGGTTTTTTTTTAATCAAAGATCATTTGAAGGAGTGGGGGAGGGGAGAAGGGTAATGTAAGGACAAAGAACAAATAAGCTACAAGGGAAGGGGAAGAACACCTTTAAATGAGAACAAATTAATCACCAAAGATGTCTTGTTTGGAAATGGTTTAACTTACCAAAAGCTGCTTGTCTCCCTAAATATGCAGTCAAATCTAAGTACTTGCAGTCTCAAAATGAAGGAAGGATATCAAGTTATCAGTCTGCCTTCTAACAATGAAGCTAGACAGACTAGGAAGAAAACCTTTTCCTTCAGTGTTGTAAGGGGAAATGACAAATACATGAAGACCAGCAAAAGTACACACTGCTCCCTTTCCCCTGAACCTATTATATCTCAAACCATATTTCAGACAGAGGGAGACAACATAATAATCTAATGGCAATATTTCTGTCTTTCAGCCAGCCTTTCCTAGACAAAGTCTTTCAAAAAAAAAAATACCAAACCTCTAATCAAAACCTAAGTTAGGATCACAATATGAAGTTGGCTAGTAAGATTCTTTCTGCTCTATCACTGGTTTTTTTCTTGTTGTTGATGGAACTGTTTTTAAATGCTAGAAAAATATTAGCATAAAACACTTCCTGACAAGCCCACCATTTTAACAGAGGCTTCATTAGTATTAATTGTAATAGTTTAATACTGTATCCACTCATGAGTAACTAGACCCACTAAATATTTTCCATAAAATAGAAGAACAGGGGCAGGTAGGTGGCACAGGGGATTGAGCACCAGTCCTGGAGTCAGGAGGATCTGAGTTCAAATTCTACCTCAGTCACTTAATACTAGCTATGTGGCCTTGGGCAAGTCACTTAATCCTTTCTCTTTACAAAAAGAAAAAAAAAGAAAAAAGATAAAACAAATATACAAAAACCATTGATATAGGGAACTTTGGGGTAAGGAAAGGTCCTGGAATGCAAATCCAAACTTACTCTGAAACTTGTTTCAGAGACTTTCTTGAGGTTTAAGAAATAGAGTTGATGGGCTTGAATTGATCTTTCTGACTCTTAAGACAGCTCCTTTTATCACTAAGTCATACCATGTCATTTTGCAAAAATAATTCACTATTAGTTCAAGTTATTCAAAAATATTTATCAGGAAGTTACCACATATATAGTGCTAACACATACAACAAATATCAGATTATTTGCCACTGCGGGGGGGGGGGGGGGGGGGGGGGGGTCGAGCAAGAGGGAAGGGAAAAGATTTGGAACTCAAAATCTTATAAAAAAAATTAATGCTAAAATTTATCTTTACATGTAATTGGAAAAAATACTATTAAAACTAAAATGAAATACATGTATGACAAAAGCCAAAAAAGCTTACATTCTCTTGTAATAGTTAAGATTTTCTAAGTCCTTAATTCCATTATTTTCAGGAACAATTATTTTCTTAAAGGAGAAGGAAGAATAAAAAAATCTATGGTAAGCACTAAGTATATATGTTCAGACCTTTTCCTTCTTTATAGAATGTGTTACAACCTTATTATTCAGTCTTAAGGAAATAGGAATAATTCTGCTGCATTTTTATTTGACAATATGTATGTTTTGTGACTTGACCAGTAAAGTAACACTTACCTGCTTGACTCACTTGTAAGAAATTTTCATTCTCCATTAAATGAATGAAAAAATGTTTGAGATACTTTATTCCAGAAATGAAATAATCTAAATGGAGGGGAAATGACCAAGAAATAGAATATTTTAAAAGAGGAGAGAAAAACATTACTGAAAATTTAACATATGTGTCTGCATGCATATGACATATAACATGAAACAGTGAATAATTACCCTCCAAACCTGAAGATCCAAAGTCAAAAACCTGTCTCTACCACATTAGTTGTGTGTTCCTAGGAAAGTCACTTAATCTCATAGATACTAATATTTATATAGTTCCTTTGAAATTTCTTTTATAAAGAAACATCCTGGGGCAGCTAGGTAATAGAGCACTGGCCCTGGAGTCAGGAGGACCTGAGTTAAAATGTGAACACTTAATTCTTTCTTAGTTGTGTGTGACCTTGAGCAAGTCATTTAACCCCATTACCTCACAAAAATACACACAAAAAAAAATCCAAAAAATTCAAATTACTCCTGATGCTCCTTTCTAGGAAAACGAGCATCTTATACAATTAGAACACATTTAATATCTTAATAGGAAAAATAATGCCAATTTTGAATTGCAATAAAAGAATATTATTCACTCTCAAAATAGACACTTTTTTTAAATAGGATTCTGGAGAAGAATGATAAACATATCAAAATCCAAAGTCCCAAAGAGAAAGATTCTGACTTTTACATAATGTGATGACAGTTTGCTGGAATAGAAAGTGAACTGATGCGAGTGTCAGGAGATCTAGATTTAGTCACAGACCCTCAGCTCTTCAGTACCCCAAAAAAATGAACTAGAAGATCTCTAAGGTCTCTTTTCAATTCTCTTTATCTGTAAACCAATTCACCTGAAAAGCCTGAAATACCTACTGGAAAATCAAATTTCAGAAATACAGGCTTAGTATATTAAAAAAAACTGACCTAGGGAAGTATCTTGCATGAGCACTGGGTAAGTCATGTAAAATCTCTTAGCCTCAGCTTTCTCATCTACAAAATGAGGGTTTATAATAGTACCTATCTCCTAATTTTTTTGTTTCTTTGCTTTTTGGTTTTGTTTTTGCTGTAAGCTACATAAATACTAGCCATCATTATTTTCATACAATGAACATTACAAACGTCTTTTAATAGCTAATAAGACAAAAGGAGCTGTTATAAATAATTTTAAACATAGAGTTCCTTTTCCTTTTGTTTTAATGTCTTTGGGAGAGAAAGCAATTGCTTTATCAAAGGGTATGAAGAGTTTAATAGTCCTTTGGGTATAGTTCCAAATTGCTCTCATGAATGGTTGGATCAGTTCACAATTCACCAACAATACATTTGTGTCCTAATTTTCCAACATCCCATCTAACATCTGTGTTCTTGACCTTTTTTAAAGATATGTTTCAATTATTTGAACAAATCTTGATCAGTACCAGTATTTCTTTTTTTGTTTTTTTGTTTTTAGCAAGGCAATGGGTTAAGTGGCTTGCCCAAGGCCACACAGCTAGGTAATTATTAAATGTCTGAGGCCAGATTTGAACTCAGGTACTCCTGGTTCTCTATCCACTGCTCCACCTAGCCACCTCCAGTGCCAGTATTTCTTGGTCATTCCTCACCCCTCACAGAAGAAACATGTTTTATTTTTTCAGGATAAGAAATATGCTCATTTAAGATAAGCAATAATATGAATTTAATAAGCATTCACTTTGACCAGCAAGCACATACCACACACACACACACACACACACACACACACGGCTCTCAAGTGAGTTTACAATATAATCTACACAGAAAACATTTTAGATGCAGAAATAGTTTTACAAATCTTCAATCTCCATTTTCAAATTCATAAGCTCTTATGAAGGATGCTACTTCACTAAGAGATGACTTCTACTACATGGTATCCTAGCCAAGTCAAAAGATGAATACTGGAATTTCATTAATAAGTATATCAAGGAGAGTTCAGACAAAAACAAGCAATTATAAATGAATTTTTAATTTACTCTACCAATATTACATTAAATTCCACCAAGACTTATATGTTCATAAAAAGTGAAAATAAAAAAAGAGAAAGAAGTAGCAATATTTACTCATTCAGAGTTATGAAAATTGTTAACATAAAAACAGTTGAAATAAACAATTACATAAATGGATTTATGTTGGACATGGGGCAAGCAAGGTCTAAGGGGTTTATCCTCAATACCAACAAAAATGGCAGATAACACTCCAGTGCCAAGAGCTTTATCTGCAACATCAATAGCAAAAACATACAAGATTATAACGAATAATAATGTAGCAATTTAAATGTTCTGCAGACATCATCTGGCTTACACACACACTTTACAAACCCAATCACCATCACCATAGACACTTTTTAAAATGTTCAATTACAAAAAGTTAAACTTTGTTTAACAAAGATTCAATTTACATAACTTTTCTGAGAACATTCAAGTTATTACTACTTCTGAACTAACAGCAAGTAGCACCAGTGAGTGTGAAAATCCTATTTTCCTACTGAATTACATTATAATTTTACAGTTATCTTTATTTTCTGTTTTAATTTTAATTGGACAAAGCTACTAATACTTGATTTTTTAATTTCTCCAACTGATTTCCACACCTTCCTCTCTGAAAAGTACTTCAGTACATGAAGTTCACTATTTTTGGATTGTATTGACATTCTACTTGTAAATCGAGGGGTTATTCTGTAATGCAAAAAAAAAAATCAACCCTGCTCACATTATCCACTTGGCAAATCCTATTTTTCCAATACATTACTGAGTCTTATTAAAGCAGATGGATTTTATTTATAAGGAAGAAGAGTGGGATTATTACAAATGAACATTCATGTGACCTGTTCTCCCAGGGTTACTTTTATTTTCCTTAGAGTCACATATAAATGTGAGCCATCTCTGTAATGTGAGAGGTAGCAAAGTGCAGTGGATACACAACTAGCCAGTATGTTTCTGGGGAAATCATTTAACCTCTGTTGGTCTCATTTGGGGCAGCTAGGTGGCACAGTGGCTAGAATGCCAGGCCTGGAGTCAGGAAGATTCATCTTCATGAAATGAAATCAAGTCTCAGACACTTACTAGCTGTGTGACCCTGAAAAAGTCATATTACTCTGTTTACCTCATCTGTAAAATGAGAAGGAAATGACAAACCACTCTAGTATCTTTGCCAAGAAAACCCCAAAGACTCATAAGAGTCTTTCTTTACTTAAATGACTGAACAACAGCAAAAACAACAAAGGTCTCAGTTAAAATAGAGATTTAATTAAATGACCTCTAAGGTCCCCTACACCTCTCAATCTTCAGTTAGTTTTAGCATTTAAGATCTTTAATACCTTGGTTTTAATGTCCTTCTCCAGTCTTAACACATTCTTCCCCTAATATATTCTGTGTTCCAGTCTTTTTTGCCTTGGCATCCCAGGCCTGAAATTCAGCCCCCTCCTCCTCTGTTTTATAGAATCTCTAGCTTCCTTCAAAGCCCAGTTCCCAGAGCTCAGAGCCCCCCCCCCCCCACTGCATGAAGCTTGCCCTGATGCCCCTAGCTACAGGAACCTGATCCCAGCCCAAAATTATCTTGTATTTCATTGGTATATAATTGCAGGTGTATGTGATTTTTTCCTTGAGAGAGTCCATGTTCTTTAAAGGCAATGATGATTTCATTTTGTCTGTCTCTCCAGGACCCAGAATGTAGTAGACACTTAAAGGGTAGATGATATAATAAATGATCCAAAAGGATGCCAAGCCTCATGAGGTCTTATTCCAATTTAAACATTTTGGTTAGGGTCAACATGGTTTACTTGAGTCCAGATTAGTAGGCCCTTCCAGAACGCTCAATGACCTAGTATCACCTTCAAGAATCCAGCATGGTTTCCTTACTACACTGAAGCAGGATTTTGTTAGGGCAACTAACAATGTGATAAAGTGGTATAAAACACCAGTTCTGAAGTCAGGAAGATTCATCTTCCTGAGTTCATTCTAGCCCCAGATACTTACTATTATCACCCTGGGAAAGTCACTTAAGCCTGTTTGCCTCAGTTTCTTCATTTGTAAAATGACCTGGAGAAAGAAGTGGCAAACCCCTCCAGCTTATCTTTGCCAACAAATCCCCAAATGGAGTCATGAGGAGTCAGACAAGCCAGGAAAACCACTGAACAATATATGTAGTTTAGAATCTAAATGAAGCATATCATGGTGATATGCATTCCCTGAGAGAGCCTAGGGCGTCCTGGAACAATAGGAAACACACCAAAAAGCAGATGAAATGTCCCCAAACCTCTAGAAGTACTGCCATAATTGGCAAGACAAGAGGCAACTACAAAAACTAAGCAAGGCTAAAATGAGCAGTAAACAGTTTAGTTTAGGGATGTGGGATTCATAATTAAAAAGGGTTTTTTGTTCCCATGGTATACATGAAGATAAAAGAAAGTTCCCCTCCTCATGTACTTCCTGGGCAAAATGTTCTTTTTAATACACAAATATAACAACAATGACAGTTCACATTCGTCTTGTAACATGAGAGAGCAAGACTCAAAGGCCCCTTTCAGCTCTAACCTATGTTAAACACTGAGAATTACAAATGCTTTCCCCATATCAATCACGCTCAGGATAACCACAGCATCAGAGACTTTTTTTTATTTTTTATCATTTTATTTATTTATTTATTGATATTTTATTTTTTCAAATTACATTCAAAAAGATTTTTTTTAAATTTTGAGTTCCACATTCTTTCCCTCTTTTTTTCTCCCTCCCTCCTCCACTCACTGAAAAGGTAAGCAATTTGATATAGGTTATCCATGTGCAGTCAATGCAGAGGATAAAGCCCTGGCCTTGGAGTCAGGAGGATGGGAATTCAAATCCAACCTCAGATATTTACTAGCTGTGTGATCTTGGGTAAGTCAATTAACCCTAATTGCCTTCCATTCAGTCATCTCCAGTTGTCCTGATTCCTATCTGGCCATTGGACCCATCTGGACTCTGGAGGCAAAAGTGGAGCTGGTGACTTGGCACAGCATCCCCTCACTCAAATCCAATTCATGTACTTGTCTTGACACAATCTCCTTGATGTCATGATCTTCTTCAAGAATGAAGAACAATCATTATTATTATACAAAACATATTTCCCTATTATGTTGGAAAAGAAACTACAAACCAAACAAAAAAGTTTGCAAACAGTGCTTCAATCTGCATTTGGCCTTCATCAGTTCTTTCTCTGGAGATGGAGAGCCTTTTTCATCCTAAATCAGCAACATCACATATTTAGAGATGGAAGGAAACTTAAAAGAGCTTCTCATCTAATTCTATCCTTTTAGAAAAGAAGAACTGACACTGGTTGGAGATTTGCACAAGGTCACATGGATATTAAGCAACAGAACCACAATTCAAACCAATATTCTCTGAGGCTAAACCCATCACTCTTTCCATAGAATCCTACTGCCTCTTTAAGAATCTCAAGTATCACCCTCAATTTACTGGTGAAGACAGTTGTGACTCAAAGAGTAAGTGAACTGCTTAGATAGAGTCACTTGCCCAATTAAGTGTTGGAATCAGTCCCCACACTCTGATCAAGTTTTTTGACTCTAAAAGCAATGATTTATCCATCCATTAAATTACAGTTTTTGTTCTTAGGATCTGGGCCAGCTCCCTCACAGGCAGAGGAGATAGTTACCTACTTTAGAATTACCTTACTTTAGGAGGGCAATTTCCCCCCCTGAGGAACTTTTGAAAAAGTTTTTTAATGTTATTATCTTTATTTTTAAAGTATAAAGGCATTTCCAGGCCTTCCCATTATAAATGGGAAACAAACCACACTTCAAGTATTAATCAGATGTACCAGGGGGTAAAGCTTTTGAGGGGCCTAATGTTGGCAGAGAGTCTGGAAGGCAACTAGTTAGTAAAAGAAACCTAGAAGGGGGCACCCTTGCTAGATGTGGCTATAAATACGGCAGATGCCTATAAATAACCCCTCAGTCAAGATGCAGAGGAAGGGCACTGCCTTCTTTGGTTACAGATTGCATTTGTTACTACTTTTCTCCTTGAAGGCTATTATTCTAAGATACTGCTAATTTAGAATTACACCAATACACTGCGAATCTGAGATTTCATCAGTGTAAAGAACTCCCTCTATTGATGTCCAGGTCTATGACATCTAAGTCATAGACACAAGACTAGGAAGTGACCTGAGTCACATGATCAGCATCAGAGGGTAGTGAATGTCAAAGGCACAGGTCTTCATCTACCCTATCCCCTATATATCAATCTGCTTCCATTATGCAAAAGGATTTATATACAACTACTTGAAGAAGAAAGAAGATAAAGACTATGTTTTGCTGCATGCAAGTCAAACTCACTTTCCCCAACACCCATCTCCTTTATGGTCCAGAATTGAAAGGAGAAGTAAAGTTGCTATCCAGTAAAATTATATTCCATAAAAATTCAGCAACAGAAAGAACCCAAGTTGGTATTCCTAGGTTAGAGAAAATGCTCTATTACAAAGGTGAGCTAAGTAGGAGGAAGGAAGAAGGAAATCAAAATAACTAAGAAACAAAAATAGTTTTTAGACAATTTAATGCTTTTGTCAGTTCCAGTTCTATGTTTCATAGTTGCTGGTCAGAGCTGGGTGGCAAAAAATTATTCTATGGCAAGAAGCCTAAGTTTACACTCACATAAAATAAACACACAGAGAAAATATATTTTTTGAAAAGAGATGGCTGTTAAAATTGGATGAAAGTAAATGAAATATAAACTGTTATATGTGCCAAAGCAAAATTTACAAAATATTGTTCTTTTACTCTTCCTTCTTAATCCTTTGGTTTCAAAAATAAATGGATTCTGGCTGCTAAAGTCATTATTAGCAAGAAGAAAGGAAGAAAGAGTATGGGGAATGAATATTAAACTCTACAAATCCTGCTACCTTCTGGGACAGCTAGATAGTGGATAAATATACCAGCCCAAGAGTCAGGAGGACCTGAGTTCAAATGCAATCTCAGACACAATACCAGTTGTGTGACAACCTTGGGCAAGTCACTTAACCCCATTGCCTTGCAAAAAAAAAAAAATCCTCCTAACTTCCTACCAAAAGATACCATTATGAGCTTTTTTTAAAACTTCAAAAAATTATTGTTTATTTTTCAAATGACCAAGATAAATGTGCCCTATGAGGTTCTGGGAACTTTAGAGTTACTGGTCTACTTTGGCAAAACCCAAACCTGAAGTTTCTCAATAAATCTCTGGGCAATGGCAGGAAAAGAGCATAATGGAGTGTTAAGTACACAAGCTTTACATTTAATATGATTTTCCATTTGTTTACTGGTCAATATATGCAAATATATAAAACATTCCAGTGTGACAAAAAATTTAACTCCTGGAAGTTAGTAGGACATCTGATGGTGGTTGTTGTCAATTGTTTCAGGCATGTACAATTCTTCATGAGTCCAATTGGGGTTTTTTGGCAAAGATAATACTATGATTTGCCATTTCCTTCTGTAGTTCATTTTACAGATGAGGAAAGTGAGATAAAATTAATTGATTTTCCCAGGGTCACAGAGCTACTAATCATCTGAAGCCAGATGTGAACTTAAAAATATGAATCTTCCTGACCTTCTATCCACTGTACCACCTAGTTGGACCACTTAGTAGAACATAATGCAACCAAAAAAAGAAAACAAAGCAAATGAGAACTAGCTGTGGCTTTTCTTTTTTCTTGGCTATGTTTTCTGTCCCAGTAAAATGTGGCTTTTACAACACAAGCTCTTTGTCTAGACTGCTAACCTAGGACAAATTAATTTTCTATGACAAAGGCTCCCAGCAGAGCAAGAATAGGGGCTCTAGTCAATTATTATTAATTATTATTGATAATACAATAGTTGTAGTCATTGTAGTGGAAGAAATAAGAGGAAGAAGAGGAAAGAGGAGGAGGAGGGCTAATACTAATAGCCAATAATTATCCTGATAATAAAAGTAGTAATAACAACAGCGGCAGCCAGCATTTATATTGTACTTTTAAAGGATTGCAAAGCACTTTACAAATATCATCTTGGATGAGCCTCACAAGAACCCTAGGAAATAGGTACTATTCCTGTCCCCATTTTATAAATTAGGAAACTGAGGCAAATACTAAGTGACTTTCCCATATCTTCAAGTTAGTTACTGAGAACAGATTTGAACTCAAGTCTTCCTGACCCCAAGCCCAGTGCTCTATCCTCTACTCCATTTAATTGTCTATTTAAAAAAAAGCATAAAATAAAGCATAATTAGAATTCCTTGGGGGGGGATCTAAATCTATAAGGTCAATGCCTGGGACAAAAAAAAAAAAGCAAAAACCTGCTGAGAATAATAATGTAGTCAAGTGAAATCCTCTGGTACGATTCAGACTGAGTATTTAAATATAGAAAGACCTTCTCACTTTGTTACTCCTTTCAAAAAAATCACTGTGGTCACATTTTTTAAATCTAAGGAGAAAAGCCCTGTGACAGAAACAGGTGATGAGGATAAATCAAGCAACTGTAATAAATCATGTGCTTAATAAATGTTTTCTGCTCCCCAAAACTTCAACTGTCTTTTTTTAAAAATGTATCAGGGCAACATCTGGAAATGAACTACATTTCACATGAGCTTCTGGACCCCAAGGGGGCAGGTCTGATTTAAATTCCTAAAATCCCAATTCCAGTTCCATACTGAGAGCCCCATACTTCCTGGTGACTGTCCCAAGGCACAGTCTCTGTTGGAAAGGAGGTTTCTGAGAAGAAAGGCACAGTAAAAGAGGAGACCATGGTGAGGCTGTTAGTAGAAAAAGGTGCCCCATAATCCAACAGTGGTCAGGTCTGTTTGCTGAAAACTAGCTGTTGGCAAACTAAGGACCTGTGACTGTGACCAATACAGTTGAAAGCAGCAGACTTTATGAACTGGGGGGATTCAGATGCTACAAGAGCAAATCTTCCCTCCACCCCTTGGTCAAGTCACAAGAGAAACATCTGCTGCTCTCCCTTTCTAAAATGTGAGTTTGGGGGTAAACTGCTTCTCACATCATTTCTCTTTGGGTTGAAACTAACTGATTGTGTTGACTGCTTTTCTTTTTTCTTGGCTATGTTTTTGTCCCAATCAAATGTGGCATAAAAACCACAAGCTCTTTGTCTAGACAGCTAGCCTAAGACAAATTAATTTTCAATTACAAAAGGCGCCCAGCAGAGCTAGAGTAGGAGCTCTAGTCAAATGAAGTAGGTATACCTCCATTTTACCCCCTCCCTTTTTTAGGAGTTCATGAGAATCTAGTGTTGAGTAGGATATGGGTTACATTAATTCAAGCATTTTCAATGTTAACATTTCTCTAAGTAGTTAAATATGCCTCTTCACAGTTTTTAATCCAGTGTGCTAAAGACTCCAGGCTGAATACAGAATGATGTAAGAATCCATGTCACATAGTTGATACCATCTTTCCCAAGCTATTCCTTCTATGAGGATATCCGCCACCACCACTCCTGCCCAAGAATAGTCTTCACAAGATGTTGACAGAGACAAAGGTATTCCATTTGGCTCGATAAGTTTCCTTCAAGGAAGGCATCATAAATAAAAGAAAACAAGCAGAAGTTGTTTAGACTGCTAACACCAGATGTCATCATGATGGAATGACTGAAGACAAGCACATAAATTTACATAAGCCCAATATATATATATATATGGAAAATCCTTAAACTAATACTAAAGAAAGATAGAAATTATTGGAAATAAAAACAATATTGGTACTAACTCATCAAAAATTATGGTTTTATAAAATAAGTTCTCTAAGGCATAAACTGACCCAAGTAGGGCAAGGCAAATGATACTGAGTATTTTGAGTGGGTTTTTCAACATGGGCCAGGACTATGGGAAAGCTGAAATTACAAAATTGCCTGTGGGAAATCACACATGAGCTACACCACTTAATATTCTCATACAGAGGAAATAAGTCTAAAAGCAATTCAGAGAATTTAAAAAAAAATCAACAAATGTTTTCAGAAGCAGACGGTATAGATATGTCTATCTCTCTCTCTATATATATATATACATATACACACACACATGTGTATGTATGTGTGTGTGTGTGTGTGTGTGTGTGTGTGTGTGTGTGTGTATCAAGGCTCTGTTGGGTACTGGAGAAGCCACTGAAGAGCAATAAGTATTCTAGCTTTGGTTGTGAAGGGAATACAGCACTGGATTTAGAAGCAAGAAGACCTGAGCTCAAATCCTACTTCAGAAACTAGCTGTGTGACCATAAGCAAATTACTTAACCTATCATCCTCAGTTTCCTCCTCTACAAAATGAGGGAGTTTCAACTACAATAATAACTGACTCTAATATGACTCTGAAAAATTTACAAAGTACTTTTAGAAAGTGACTGACTAAAAGTCACACCACTAGTATATGGTATAGACCCAAATGAGATCCAGTTCGCCTGATTTCAAATACTGTAGACTTGCTACTATAGCACATTTCCACCATTAATTATATCTTCCACAAATCTGAAGAATACATTCCTAAAAAGAGAGTATCGGGAAAATGAAATGGCTAAGGAGACAAAGAACCTATGATAATAAATATATATGCATATATGTGCTAATATATTTACATACACACACATAGACGTATACGCCAAAAAATAATAATACTAATCACAGTAACTACTCTAGTAGTCCAAGTATTTAACTGCTGTGTGCACATGGTTAGTTCCTATTATGATACTTATCAAAAGTAACTGGAGGGGGCAGCTAGGTGGCGCAGTGGATAGAGCACCAGCCCCTGGAGTCAGGAGTACCTGAGTTCAAATCCAACCTCAGACACTTTCTAATTACCTAGCTGTGTGGCCTTGGGCAAGCCACTTAACCCCATTGCCTTGCAAAAACCTTAAAAAAAAAGTTATTCTGAGGAGCTAGGACAACCCTAGGAGACCAACTATGGACAATGCTATACCCATCCAGAGGAAGAAAAACAAAACAAAACAAAAAACCTACAGAATCTGAATGAACACTGTGTTCACTTTTTAAAAATTTCTTATGTATTTCTTTCCTATCTCATGGTTTTCTCTTTTCCCTTAATCTTAATTCCTCACACTAAAAATGACTAATCTGTAAACATACTAAACACAAATGTGTATGTACATTATTCACCTGACTATTAGAAATTATGTAACTTTAAAATATGCATACCACATGGATGAATATTGAAAAACGTTCATAACATATAACTGGAAAACTAAAATAAAATAAATTGGAAAAAATATTCTACATCTTTCAAATGAATATGCCTCAAGCCAAAACAACTAAAACCCCTGAAAGGCAATTTCATTATAGTCATTTCTGCAGATGTATAACTAGCTAACCTCCTTATCTTGTGCAAAGCTCCATGGTCTGTTCTGACTTCCTACTCAAAATCACTCAAACCCTTGGATTTTGATGAACCTTAAAACAACATGATTTCTTATCTGGTTTTTGATTAGCTGGGAGGTACAGTATATAGAGTTGCAAGCCTGGAGTCAGGAAGACCTGAGTTCAAATCTAGTCTCAAGATACTAGCTGTGTGACTCTGGGCAAGTCACTTAACCTTGTTTGCCCCAGTTCCTGATCTGTAAAATGAGCTGGAGAAGAAAAACCACCCCAATATCTTTGCCAAGAAAATACCAAATGAGGTCATGAATAGTCAAACACAACTGAAATGAATGAATAACCAAAAACCTCAATATTTGCCCATCTTTCCACCTTTGTTTGTCTGGGTAAAAGATAGAAGAAACCTCTCAGTACACTAATAAGTGACAAATAGCAGCTGCATTTGAAGAACAGGACGGCCTGTCTGATACTCTCCAAACAAATTACCTAGGGAAACAAAGACCAAATCACTTGCCATAGGGGACTCGAGAGATCATGAAGCTGCAGGGACACATAAAGCAACTACCAAGCTGCCAGCATTAATATGGCAATAAGTGTGCACCACCCTCCTGGAACATGGGTGAAGTTGTGGCAAACTCTCTGCAAAGTCAATCACATGTAGGCACAAATTGGTGTTACCTCTACCGTTCTGCCTGAATGAGGTGTATCACTATCACCCAAGCAACAATGAATAAGGACACAGTAAGATTCCCTTCCCTTCCCACTACAGTCCTCAGACCAACCAATCCTCCCATACCATTCAACAGCCCACCTATTCTTGTGCTTCTAGAGGGCCCTCGGTATTGCAGATCCGAGTTATGGTGAACTTGAAGACCAGAAAATGTTATAAACTCTGTCCTGACCCAAATCCCATGCTTCCCCAGTGGTAGTTAAAACATTCAATGGGCACCAAATTTGGCTCAGACAAATGACACAAGAGACCAAGCCCTTGAAGTTCAGAGTGGGGGAAACATTATGAGGTATAACCACTCCCCCCCACCTCTCTTCCCAGTGATACTGAGGACCAGTTAGCTGGTGCTGCATCATCTCCCTGGATTATGGCATTCACAGAAGATCATGTTCAGCTACATACACAACTTTATAGAAAACTATCAGACTAGGTAAGATATGATAGTCCTAGCCTTGGAGCAAAAACTGAAAGAATAGGTCTCATCCATTCCTCTACCTCCTTTTACTGGAGTCTTGGTGTTATTCATTAAAAAGAAGGGGATGTTAGACTGTCACAATTATAGAGCACTCAATGTCATCACTATCTAGAACTCTCCAGGTCATAAATAAGCTCATGAAGTTCTCAGAATAACCTCCTCTCCTTCAGTACACCCCCAATGACTTACATAAAGATGGGAATCAGAAGACATCCTGACCTTGTATGGCTTAGAATATGAGACTTAACACTGCTTGGTTTGTACTGTATATCTGCCATTTTTCAAAGGGACACAGAATGTGATAGCTTATATTCACCTATATCTGCCCTTAATTCCATGGGCCTGCCACCACCACCAACAAATTGGTTCAAATTGACCTCACCTCCATCCTGGGATAAGACTTGAATCTATAGCATCAATGGCATATGGAACTCATGAGTGAGAAAACTCGTTCTGCCAATGTAGGTTGGTACCTTCGCTTTAATTTACAAGCTTAAGAGAGATGACTAGAGAATGAGACATGACTTGCTTGGTGTTACAAAATCAATATATGTCAGAGATGGAACTTGAGTTCAAGTCTTCTTGGATCTACTAATCACTACATATTGACTTTCCCTCTATTGGTAACTGTGGTTGAAGAGAAACAAGAAAGAAGGGGAAAGGGAATAGGAATGGAATAAGCATGTCTTACCTATTACATGATAGGAAGGATGTTAAGTGATCACTCAAAAATCTCACATTTGATTCTCATAACAACCCTGGGAGTTAGGTGCTATTATTCTCATATTACAATTGAGGAAATTGAAGCAAACAGGGTAAGTGACTTGTCCAGGGTCATACAGCTAGTAAGTAAAGCTGGATTTGCAATTTCTGACTTCAGATCCAGTGCCCTACCCATTGTGCCATCATAAGGAGAAAGAATACACAATTTAGTAAATTTTCCACTCAAAAAAGCAATGAACTTGTTCCCCAATACCCAATGGATTGGAAAGAGAACATGCCTGAGGAGACATGAATACCCCAGAACTAAGACTTTTTTTCTCAATTCCATCCCCTCAAGTCAAGGTCTCAAGATCAGTAATGTAATCTAGGCAGAAGGATGACATTTTAGATCACAGACACAATGGGGAAGAAGGCAGTCTATGACCACATAGACACCTGACAAAAGCAAGAACATACATCATCATTGCCATAATATGCCAAAGTCTTGGGGAAGCAGAATCCCTTACTTCTGGAAGTCTTTTGCCTCTAGATTCTAGACCTCCCCCAGCTTGAAATCTGCACTTCCTGATTCCATTAAAGTTGCTTGGATTTTGACATTCCTGTTAAATCAATCTTCTGGATGATACTTAATTTGGAACCCACCATCTCTTCCCAGATGGTAGGAGAGGGAAAGTTTCATTAAGTCTCAGGGATCTGATTAAGTACCAACAGATTTTACACAGCACCAAGATGAGTAAGTTAATCATAATTCTTTATCAATGTAGCTCTTCAAAGAAACTTTACCAGGCATTTTCACAAAATACCAAAGTGTGGCACCTATTTTCTCCTATTTGCTATCTTCATTTTTGTGATTTCAAATGAATCTACATTTAAACTAAACTTTCACTCAAATCCACAAAAGCAGCAACAAACCTGAAATTGAGAGAACAAACTCAATGGAAATATTTTTTTAAATTAAATCAGATTACCCACTTCTGCCAAGTATATAAAGAAAAACTCTAGAAGTTAAGTGGGCAACATTCAAGTTAATATGATTTGACAGGCTCATTAGCACAAGGAATAAGTGTCTGTCAGCCAAAATAATCCAATTAACAATGCTCTAAAATCACAAGGACATAAATTTCACTTTCTTTGCATATAGAGGGTCATGTCTTTTTTAAAATTAAATTTTTTTGTTTAAGAAAATGACACAAATGTTAAACGTAAAGAAGTAATGATAATAAAATATTTAATAATATACTTTAATATAAATTTAATACTAAAATAAATTAATAAATAATAAAATAATTAATTGAAATTTAAAAATAAAGAATTTAAAATGATAATTAATAATAAAATACTTTAATAAAGTATTTAAATACAATGAATACACATTGTATTCATGTTATCTAGACTCTGTCTGCTACCCAAGGACCAGCCCCATTTCAACATTCATCAACCTTCTGGCAGCTTGCCACGAGGTGATGAATGGAGCCATAGCAATGCATGAAACAATGACATACAACAGAAGGGGATTATCATTGTTCAGACTTCAAGTGAAGTATTCTCTAATATCTGGTGATCCCTATTCATGATTTCATAGGGGAGGAGGGGAGAAAGATAACGTATAATATAGAGATCCAGAACTATTATAAAGGGGGGAGGGGGGGAAGAGTGAGGGAGCGGGGGGGGGGGGGGGGGGGGGGGGGGGGGGGGGGGATGCACACCCAACTGGGGTTTATTATTCATTTAGGATTATTTTGCAAATATCATTGTCATCTTTCACTGCCTTCTAATCTGATATCATGGCTAAACTTAATACAAGCAGCAAAAATTAACCTTATTTACATAGGTTAATTATAATTCCTGTGAAAATCGTATTCTTTACTGAATTACTTTTTAAGATGAAGAAAACAAGACATCAGGTTTATAAGTCAAGGTAGATCTACCATCATGTATTAATTTAAATTAAAATCAGCTACACCATATGTCTTTTCACCAAGCTTGAGAGAAAGTTCTAGATTCATGTCTAACAATGTATTATTTAATCTTTCTGTTTCCACCCCCCATAGTGTGTGGCATACTTTGCTGCAGTGAATAGATTTATAAAAAATTGTATTATTTTTTTCTCTTAAATTAATATTAAATGTAAGACCCCCTTAAGACACTGATAAGCTCATGAGACCAATATATCTGAATTGCAAAAGTTTTAAACTGATTAGGGGATAAATAAATATATGTCACAAAGCCTTTAATAGTAAGAGTATGGGGCTGGAGATGGAAGACCTGAGTTTAAAACTCACCCCAGAAACTCTGAAATTTATTTTCTCTATAATCCCACAGGCAAGTCACTTAACATCTGGCTAGAGTTTATTTATAAAATGGAGATAGAGAATAGGAACATCATGAATCTCAAATGACAAAATGTGAAGAAATAAAGCATTTAACAAACTTTAAATCACAGTCTAGATGATTTAAAAGTAGTAACTCCCAATTCTAAACCTCTTTAGTTTAATATTAGGTCAAACAACATAGACTTTTCATTATTTTTAAGTTTTTCATTGTTTAAAAAAATTTGGCTATAGAAATAGGAAATGATGACTTTTGAAAGGAAAAAAAAATAAATCAAACCTCTCACCATGATTCATTCATTCATTCCCTGGCCAACAAGTCCTTCCTTTTTAGAAGTGATTTTACCTAAAGCAGAGGGAGGGAACATTTCATGGATAATTTGCTCCCACTGGCAGCTGCTCACAGGGTCAGCATGAAGGACTGTGGCTGTTGCAGTCTGGATCACAAAGCAGTTAGCTACAGTTGCCATCCCTAGTAATAACCCTTCCTTTTACTTTCAGCAAATGAGGTCAGTACTAGTTGGTTCTTTTCCAGTTTTACCCAAGTCTTCAGAGGAACTCCCAGCTGGCATCATAGATCTCCCTTCTCCCCATCTCCACCAAGAAAAAAGAAATCTTTCATTCAAATTCCTCGAAACATTACTTCCTCTTCTGATTATATAGCTAGCTGACAATATAATCATCTCCATGTCAAATTGTAGCCTGAGGCCCCAAAAGGCTGGAAAATAATACTTTGATGGAGACATGATCTCATTGATAAAGTAGCAACTGGCATGGGAAGGGGGCTCAAATTCATGCCACAGAAGGATTAGTTGAAAAAAGGATAACTTTTTAATCCTGGAGAAGAGAAACCTTGAGGGGAAGGAAGGAAGATGGATGGGAAATGAGAACCATCAAATATTCCCAGAATAAAGAAAGTATACCTGTAATGATTCTGCTCAGTCCCAGAGAAGTGAAATAAGTAAAAGGTGCAGAGAAGACATTTCAGCTCATTTGAAGAGGAGACTTTATAACAATCTACATTATCCAAAAGTCCAACTGACTGCTTTTACCCTTAGTGGTTTCTCCTTCATAGAGGGCTTCAACCAAAGGCCTCTGATGCTCATTGGTTCAGTTAGTCATAAAAGGGATTCTTGTGCAAGTACAAGTCAAATGTAATGGTCTTGGGTGGGGGGGCTGATCCAACTCTGAGATATTCTGGGTTTCAAGAGTACTCCTCCTGCAGGTTCTAGGTTACCTAGGTAGTTCATTGAATGATGCATTGGAGCTGCAGTCCTAAGTTCAAATTCAGCCTCAGAACTTTTACTAGATATGTGTCTAGTTATTCATCCTCAATGTGAATAAAGCAAACATTTAACAAACTTTAAAAACTGTAAACTGCTACTGTTGACAATAAGTACATAATAATTCCCAATTCAAAGACTTTTTGTAACATTTCAACATTAGCTGAAACACACTTTCATTATTTTTTAATTTTTTGTTTAGAAAAATATTTCTAATATTCCCAGTTTCCTTATATGTAAAATGGGAATAATAACAGTACCTACCCTCCTAGGGCTGTTGGGAGAATATAATGAGTAATATTTGTGAAGCTCACTGCAAACCTTTAAGTATTATATATAGATGCTATGCTAGCTAATATGTATTATTATCATCATCTTCTTCATCATCAATATCATCATCATCATCATCATCATCATCAATTTCTTCCTTTCATAAATCCTCCATCACACAACTGATCAATCCATTTGCTAAATCCCTTAGACCAATGGTTCTCAACTTTTTTAGTGCCTTAGACCTTTTTTCAATCTGGTGAGGCCCAAACCTCACTCACTTCCCTCTCAGGATAATATAATTAAATGCATTAAATAAAATACACAAGGTTCAAAGAGAAATCAGAGGTTAGTGAAAATAAATATGCATTTTTTATCCAAAGTCATAAATCCCCTGAAATCTATCCACAGAGATCCCCTGAAAAATCCTGCTTTAGACTTTTTTGCATTTTGAGGGAAATAGCAATAATGATTATCTAGCAGCTAGTATTTTACAAAGCACTTTAAAGTTTACAAAGAGGAGTGGCTAGGTGGCGTAGTGGATAAAGCACCGGCCTTGGAGTCAGGGGTACCTGGGTTCAAATCCAGTCTCAGACACTTAATAATTACCTAGCTGTGTGGCCTTGGACAAGCCACTTAACCCCATTTGCCTTGCAAAAAAAAAAAAACCCTAAAGTTTACAAAGAACTTCACATATATAATTTGATCTTCCCAACAATCCAATGATATAGATATTGTTATATTAAGCTTATTATTGCATTTTTTATTTTTGTTGCTGTTGCTATTACTACTTACTACTATTACTACTACTATTACTACTACTATTACTACTACTACTACTACT
Source organism: Macrotis lagotis (assembly GCF_037893015.1). NCBI lineage: Eukaryota > Metazoa > Chordata > Mammalia > Peramelemorphia > Peramelidae > Macrotis > Macrotis lagotis. Next base: position 74,126,111 of record NC_133664.1, on the reverse strand, counting down.
ACTACTACTACTACTACTACTACTACTACTACTACTACCACCTTAAGGTCGGTCCTCTTGTTTCCAGGGTTAAGCACTAAGTCCATAGCACCATATAACTGCCAATCAATCAGCATTTATTAAATGCCTACTGTGTACCAGGTACCATGCTAGTATCTGGAAATAAAAAGACAAACATGTCTTGTTCTATAAGAAACTATGAATAGTTGGACTCTAGGGAAGAATGGAATGAATTAAAGGAACTAATGCTGAGCAAAGAAGTAGAACCAAGTGAACATTGTATACATTCACAACAACATTGTGAGCTGATCAACCTTGAAGGACCCAGCTCCTCCCAGCATGTCAGAGAACTAGGACAACCCTAGGCGACTGACAATGGACGATGCTATACCCATCAGAAGAAAAACAAAACAAAACAAAGAAAAAACCTACAAAATCTGAATGAACATTACATTCGCTTTTTTAAAAAATTCTCTTATGTTTTTCTTTCCTATCTCATGGGGTTTTTTTTTAGTTTTTTTTTTTTTTGCAAGGCAATGGGGTTAAGTGGCTTGCCCAAGGCCACATAGCTAGGTAATTATTAAGTGTCTAAGGCAAGATTTGAACTCCTGACTCCAGGGCCAATGCTCTATCCACTGCACCACCTAGCCGCCCCTATCTCATGGGTTTTTTCCCTTTCTTTTCCCTTAGTCTTAAATACTCATATAAAAAATGACTAATCTGTAAACATGTTAAACACAAATATATATGTACAATGTTCACCAGACTGATTGCCATTGAGGAGATCCAGATAAGAAGGGAGGGAAGGAAATTATGTAATTTATAAATAAATATGTATATGCACATAGATAAATGCTAAAAAAATTCATAACATGTAATTGGAAAAAAAAATAAAATGGGGGGAGGGGTTTTCAGCCCTTCCCAACCAAAAAAAAAAAAGGATAAACATGAACCAGTCTCTGCCCCTGTGGAACTTTAAAATTAGCTTTAAACTGACCATCTTATATTTTTTTAGTACCCAAGACCCAAAAGGTGTTCATATTTCAAATGTCTACTTTCCATCTCTACAGAATCTCTATGAGAATAATCTCAGCTTGTATTAAGTGTAGCCTTGATGAAAATAAGAGAAAGGAACAGAAAGACTTTATAATTGTCTCCATGCAAACCACCTCATCATCACTCAATGGATTGAAATATGTAGAGAATGTAAGATTCCACTGAACTTACTGACTTTATTAAAAAAAAAAAAAGCAAAAATAAGGATCATAACCTGGGTGGTTTTAAAAGTTTACAAAGTGATTTCCTCATAATTAAGTCTGTGAGGTATATAATCCAAGTTACTATTAGTCCCACTGGACAGAAAGAAAAACTAGAACTTCAAGTAATTTTGCCCCATGTTTACCCAGTTACAAAGCATACTGAAAAACAACAAGCAGCAGTGGTAATTCTGTTTTGGTTACTATGAAGTGACTTAATAAACATCACTTAAATGGGCTAAATCAACTTTGATAAAATTAAAGGACAGCATAGGAATTGAATCTGTGAATTCATTGGTAGAGAGAAGGTCCTGTGAGGAAACTCCCCACTATCAACACAGCTCAGGGTCTTTTTTGCATCTTTAGTCTGAAGTTTAGGTTTTAGCTAAAGTTTTGTACAGCACTATGGATTTGTCCAGGGTCACATAACCTGTTATGTGGCAGAGACAATATTGGGTCTTCTTGTCTTTGAGCTGAGTTCATTCTGGCTGTCTTCAATAAAATTATATTTTTTTTTAATGTAAAATGTTCACTGTAGGTTCCAAAAGCCAACCATTACAAGTACAGGATAGGTCAGATGGATTCAACCAGAGGGGGAAAAAAAAGATTTTAGTTGACTGAAAGCTCAAACAGAATCAAATGGTGCCAGACAAAACAGCAGTTGTGATTCTGGTCTCTATTTGTATAAAATCCTAAGGGAGATAATAGCCCTGTTGTACTCTGCCCTGGTCAGAATACATTGTGAGCTAGCTCTGATCACCACATTTTAATTAAAAAAAAATTGCCAAACTAAAGCATAAAAAGAAGAAATTAACGAAAATGAAGTGATTCAAAACTATGCCCTATGAAGAATGATCGAAGGAACTGAGAACATTTTTAGTCCAGAGAAAAGACAGCAGGGAAGCTTGTCATTCCTTTCAAATACTTCAAGGAAAGGGAATAGATATTCAGCATAATTACAGAGGGCAGGAAAACCAGGACCAATGAGCTAGAAGTTAAAAGAAAGCAGATTTTTAGTAGACTACAAGGAAGGTCTTCCTAACCATCAATGCTGTCTAAAAATGGAATGATCTCCCTCCCAAGGCAGTAATTCCCTTTCTTTGGATATATTCAAACATATGCAAAATAATCACTTGTTCAGAAAGTTCTTGCTTCAGGTAGAATGACCTCTGAGGCTCAAATTCTATAAATTTATGATTCCAATGAATATGTCTCAGGCATTGATTGACTAGGCAAGGCTTCTCCCCTGAAATTATTAACTCAATCAAATAATAAGGGAAAAGGTTTTGGCATTTTATGATTAACAACTGGAGTCAAAACTGTGGCCTCTTCTGCAGAACGGGAATAGAGAATCTATCAGTTTGCTAATAAAAAAAGGTCATTGAGAAAATTATAAGAGAATAAAAAGATCCCCATATATCTTTCTGGTCTGAAGTTGTTTCTTCACATTTAGGGAAGAGAACTCTAAGAGGATACTATACTGCTCTCACATTACAGTACTCTCATTTATCTGGTTCCACTGAGAAATAAGGTATTTTTCAGGTAACTTGTGCTTAATGCTTTAAGCACAAAACATTTATTAAAATAATATCTCATGAAAATCTTTTTAAAATGACCTATTAATACACATTTATTTAGTTCTTAATATGAGCTAGGCACTGTAGTCAGTGCTGGTAGTACAAAAGAAAAACAAAAAACAAAAAAGTCTCTTGTCTTCAAGGACTATAAATTTTTTTTCCTTTTTTTCTTTCTTTTTTTTTTTTTTTTAGATTTTTCAAGGCAATGGGGTTAAGTGGCTTACCCAAGGCCATATGGCTAGGTAATTATTAAGTGTCTGAGGTCGGATTTGAACCCAGGTACTCCTGAATCCAAGGCCAGTGCTCTATTCACTGCGCCACCTAGCCACCCCGACTATTAATTTTAATCAGGGAGACAACATGTAAATAAATGGGTAGATACTCAATGTGTAGGGCAGCTAAGTGGTACAGAGGATGGAGTGCTGGACCTATAAGTAAGGAAGATTCATCTTTGTGAATTCAAATCTGGTCTCACTAGCTGTGTGACTTTTGAGCAAGTCAATGAATGCTGTTTGCCTTAGTTTCCTCATCTATAAAATGAGTTGGAAAAAGAAACAGCAAACTATTACAGTATCTTTGCCAAGAAAATCCCAAATGGGATGAGAAGGGCACAACTGAAACAACTTAACAATAACACAATAAAACTGAAAGACAAGACATAACTAGAAGATGGGCAGGAGCTAGAGGAAAAACTTGCAGAGAGTGGACTTTGAGCTGAGTCCTGGGGGAAACTAGGGAAGCTAAGAGGTGAGAGCAAGGGGGCAGAACATTCCAAGAACAGGTGATGTTTTTCTTGATGCCTCAGAAGTTATCATAATGAAAACAGAAATTATTTGGCTCAGTCATAAGAAAGACATTCCCTTCAACTGTTGCAATGAGCTGGGTAAACTAGATCTTAATAATAAATGAAAGGTCCCAGGCTACCCTAGTATTTTAAGTTATGTTTTCCTTTTCTTGTCTTGTTGCTCCCTAGAAGCTTTTGATTGCTCCTAAACGTAAGTCGTCCTCTAACAAACAAATGCCCTTTTAATTTTCTATTTTTAATCTGCTGTGCCCTGGTATACTAAATATTCAAAGTTCTGAGGTTTCAAGAAAGATTCTGAGAGGTTCTCATTTGAAAAATTCAGGTGCTTTTTGACATCCATGATGGATAGTTGACATTAATGAGGGAATTTTGAGTATCTGAAATATATTATTATCTTTTTAGCTGGGCAATGATATGAGAATATGGAAGAATTATATGAACAAATAGTTATGTTTTGTTTTGAAACCATTATCTAATCTGACTGTGCCCAGGAGCCTAAGAAATAAGACAGATTTAAAGTCCTTCATAGGAGAAAGGATACCATAGCACAAGGTCCAAAGTGGAAGAAACTCCAGTAAATTAAACTAAATTGGACTCTCTGAAACCTAAGACAGACTTACCAAAGAAAAAATCCATTCACTTCATAAAATGTTAATGTATATGTACACCAAAATAAGATGCTGCTTCTAACATCTACCCTCAGGACATAAGCCTCATGAAAACCATGATACTGTCAGAAGACCATTAAATGAGTCAAAGAGTCCTATAAATAGCCAAATGAACAAGAGTCAATTCAAACCCTGAACACTATTAAACATTACCAAAGAAAGCCCACCAGTCTTATTTTTGGAGGAGAGTGTGACATGGAAAGCATTCTCAGAATAGAGATTCATGAAATCAAGTCAATTTTTCAAACCCATTAATTAAGGTTCAGTAGTAGCTGCTGCCAGTTCTTTGCCATCTAACAATACTAAACCAGTTAAAAAAACATTGCAATTAAATGTATGAGAAGGATCTTTCCTTCACTCCCAAAGAAACTTGCAAATAAACTCACATTACTAGATCTTCTTTGTAGAAACAACTAAATGAATCCTACCATTTATTTGTCTCTATTTTGACTTCAGATGTTTTATGAATAAATGGAACAGTGTGAAGAAAACAGGTACTAAGGATAAATATTTTAATTCACCAGTTTGACTTTCAATACTACAGTTTACTGCAAAAACACACCCCTACTTTAAAAAAAAAGTGAGTACAAATGGAGCTGGAAGAAGATGTACAAATAGAAATTGAGATAATCTTTGTAAAGTGTTCAGCAAAAGGCCTAGTACATAAGCTTGTTCTCTTCCCTTTGGTTCCTTCCCTGTCATTTTCTAAATGTGAGATTTGGTAGAAAGAGTGCTATAGCTGAAAGCAAGAGAGAGTGGATACCATGCTCATGTCCAACATTTAGTAGCTATGAGACAATAACAATAGTAATGATAATAACTAACATTTATATAGGATTTATATGTATCAAACACTGCAATTATTCTCGCTATAACCCTGGGAGGTAGATACTATCATTATCTTCATTTTACAACTGAGGAAACAGAGGCAAACAAAGTTTAAGTTATTTGTTAAGCATGCACTTCTAGTAGGGGTCTGAGGGTCAAATTTTATCTCAGATCTTTCTGACTCCAGACCAAGTGCTCTATCCACTGCCCCATGAGAATGCCAACCTGCCTAAGTATTGGTTTGATATTTGAAAAATGAGGACATAACAAAAGCAAGGAGAATGAGTAACTAGCCTGTGTATATCACTGGTATCTATTTAATGAGATATCTAAAAGAAGACCCCCAACACAAGGTGACCTCCTATGCTGAATTTATGAAATGATAGGGATGGATGGGCTGCAATCTATGCCTTATATGCCCATCAAAGAGATAACCAGTCCATCTAAGAAGAAAACTAGAAGAATACCTTTAAACTTTTCTCCTGGGACTGTTTTGAGGATCCAACAAGATGATGTATGATAAGTGCTTTGTAAATCATAAAGTATCATATAAGTTAAAAGTCATGAAAAGATACATATATACCAAAAGATTTATAGCAAAACCTTTTAAAATCTAAAAACTGGAAATAAAGTAGATGTCTATCGATTCAGAAACGACTAAGCAAGTTGTGGTACAAGAATGCAATGTAATCATTCTGTATTGTCAAATCAAGAAGCATCTATTAAGTATTTCCTGTAGGCTTGGCATTTTGCCAAATATTGGGAATGTAAAGAAAGACAAAACAATTGATCACTGCTCTCAAGGAGTTTTCAATCTAACAAGATAATATGCCAGCAACTATGTACAAACAAGATATGCACAGGAGAAATTCAAGATAATCCCCAAAGAAAGATAGGTTATGAATTTGACAGTTGGAGAAAATCTCTAAGGTTAGTGGGAAGGCTTTCTTGATGTAAGAAACAATGAAATTTTGATGAACAAAGAAAGTCAAGGGAAGATACATAAAACTGATCCAAAGGCAGTGAAAAGGGAAACATCAAGTTTCCTCTCAAAGAAGAGAATTGAGGAGGCACCTCCTAAAGTTTCTCAGTCAAAGTGGAAGGGGCTGTGAATTGGCAAGACTGCATAAAACTATAGATTTGTGTTGTGGAACTGTTTTTTTTCCTTTTTTCTTTTTGTTATAAGGAATTGTTCTTGGGAGGGATATTGAAGAAACAGGAGACAACTAAAATAAAAATTTATTTTTTTAAAGAGGGGGAGCATCAACTGTGCAAGTTGTGATATATGAATGTAACAGAATTTAATGTGCTATATAAAAGAATGATTTCAGAAAAGCTTAGGACTTATATTAACTCATGCAAAGTGAAATGAGTAGAACCAGAACAATATAAACAGTAATAGCAATATTATACCTGTAAAAAACTTAATCTACTCTGTGAAATACAATGATCCCAATCAATTCCAAAGGACACATGATGAAAATTTCTATCCATCTCCAGAAAGAAAACTGATAAACTCAAATTATAAATGAAAGCATTATTTCTTTTTTTATGTTTCTCAATTTGGGGGTGGGGAGGGAGAATAGAAAACATGAATAAAGTAGAAATATGTTTAATAGGCAATTAGGTCAATAGTCTGGAACATTTCAGTTCAAATGTGGTCTCAGATACTTATTAGCTTATGTGACCCTTGGAAAATTACCTCATTCTGCTTACCTCAGTTACCTCATATGTAAAATGAGTTGGAGAAAGCAAACCACTTTAGTATCTTTATCAAGAAAACTCCCCAAAACAGGGTCACAAAGAGTCAGACACAACCAGATGATTGATAACAACAAATATGTATAATGGGTACACTATTTCTTGCCTTCTCAATGAGAAGTAACGAAGAAGGGTCAATGTGGAACTGAAAATAAAAAGTTTATTTTTAAAAGAAAGGCAGAAAGAATGTGGGAGAGGATGTAGGATGAATTGATCTACATGAGATGACTTCAAGAAACAACCTGTTAGCAAAGCCTTGGAAGTAAAGAGGGGGGAAAGGCAACAGAAGTCAGGAAGATTTGCATCTCAGGAAATAAAATCCAGTAAATGCTGATGGAGATGGACAACTCAGCCAGGAGCTGGATGTTCACAACCAAAAGGTTAGTCAGAGACTTCCTATGAGTACTGGCCTGGAAGACATCAGTCTGAGTTGGAGAAAGGACTGCCAAAACAATACTTTTAACTAGAAGCCAAAGAAGGTTGGGCCTTGGGCCCAGAGGAAAAAGAACTCTGATCTTCCTGAAGCCAAAACTGTAGTGGGGAAAGGGGAGGGGAAGGGCAGAAAGGGGAAGAGGAAAAGAAAACTGTCTGGCTTTAGGGGGGGGGGGGCCAAAAATAAGGATAAACTAATGAAAATCATAACCCAGATTCAAAGTCAGCTCTCTTCAAGACATAGGAAGGAGCGGAATATAATGGTATGATGTGGTAAAGGTATGGGGTCAATGGGCGATGGGGGAAAAGTACTGGGAGGAAGGAAAAGTAGATGGAAGAGGCTGAGAGATCTCACATAAGAGTCAAGAAAAAGCTTTTTCAATGAAGTGGAGGGGGGGAAGGCAAGGGGGAATGAGTGAACCTTCATTCTCATTGGAAATGGCTCGAGGAGGAAATGACATACACACTTAATAGGGTGAGGAAATCTGTCTTACCCTGGAGAAGGATGGGAGGAAAGGGACAGAATATGGGGGGGAGGGAAGGGGGGAATAGGTGATAGAAGAGAGGGAAGATTGAGGGAGAGGGTACTCTGATTCAACACACTTTTGGACAGGGACAGGGTGAAAGGAGAGAGAGAGAGAATAGAATAAATGAGAGTGGGGAGAAATAGAGTGGAGGAACAGTTAGTAATAGCAACTGAGGGAAAAATATTGAAGCAACTTGTGTGGTGGACTTATGATAAAGAAAGCAACTCACCCCAGAGACACAGACATTGAAGTACATCTCAAGTACATTTCTCTCTCTCTCTCTCTCTCTCTCTCTCTCTCTCTCTCTCCTTGAGGTTTCTTAGGTTTATTCTTATAACATTCGATTTACATCAATGTATGGCATGGAAACAATGTAGAGACTGTCAGATAGCCTTCGTGGGGTGGGGGGGATTGTAGAATTCAGACCCTTGGAAAAAATGATGGGTACATATTACTATTGTACATAATTAGAAAACAAATAAAATATTTAAATGTTTAAAAAAAACAAAACAAAGTCAGATCTCTTAAAAAAAAAAAAGAGTCATGATCCCAGAGATCACCTAGAAAAAGCACTATTTAACTGAGCCTAAATCAATCTAACCTTTTTGTGTTGGTCATGGACTCCTAGAAGTCTGATGAAGTCCATGGATCCTTTCTTAGGATAAAATTTTAACTACATAAAATAAAGAAGATTGCAAAGAAAATCAATTATTTTAAAATAAAGGTAGATTTTTTTTTTCCTGGATACTCTGAAATCTGTCCAAGGAACCCAAGTTAAGAACCTCTGAGCTAACCAACAAACCTTGAGATTCATCTAAGTCATAAAGAATTCTCCCACACATAGAAGGGATTTGGATTGACTAAAGAATTGGGAAATAAAGTGGCTGCCCACAGACAGCAGAATATCTATATAAACTTGTATTTCAGGAATATAAGGGAATATTCTTGTGAATTAAGGCAAGGTGACTATAGGAATTCGGAAAGATGTGAGAAGATATGCATGAACTGATGCACAGTAAAAGATGACATAGAAAATATAAGCACAATGATTGCCTGACAAATGGAAAGATTCCTAAATGAAAGTAGATTCTTGGTAAACGAAATAGCAATAACTATTCTGATGATCATACACAAAAACATACCTCTCCCCCTTTTGACAGAAAAGATTATTGAGATAGAATGCTGTTGACATTGCAAGATGGGTAACTGTATCGGATGTTTTTGTTTAGTTTGTTTTTTGTCAAAAGAAAAGGATTCAGTGGGAGAAGAGAGGTGTTTCTATAAATGACTGTGATGTACAAACAAAAGGTATTGATAAAACTTTTATAAGTTGGTTATGCCCTTATGACACATAAGTAGGATGTGGCTTATAGAAACACACACACACACACACACACACACACACACACACACACACAAACATACACACACAGACATGGAGGACACTACAGAATAGAGATTGGTATCATACAAAGAGAGTAGAAAATGTACATCCATAAAGTGAGAGACCATGAGTATAAAATATGTCACATCTTATAAGTCATGGTTATTGGATAGCCTTTTTCTCAATAATACATATCACAATACTAATAACAAACAGCCCTGTAAGATTTACAGCACACTTTATATATGTTATCTTATCTGATTCTTACCCCTTTGAGTTGGTGATATTGTTATTCCCATTTAACACATAAGGAATCAGAGATTATGGGACTAGCCTGGAGTCCCACAGCTTTAAAATGTCTGCAGCAGAATTAGAACTCAAGTACTCCTAATTCCAAATCAAAGAGATTTGTTACATAGAATGACTTATTGAATGGAGAATAAGGGTGAGAATTAAATCAATCAATAAACATTAAGCATCAATTAAATGGTAGGTTAGATGCTATATATGAAAATTATGGCAATATGATAATAGAAGATAATTAATAAAGAATTTTTCATTAAAAATAAAGGCAATATAATCAAGGATACAATCTTGAACCATCCCCCCTTTTTCAACCCTTTTGGCTCTTGGTTGGGATTTTCCTTTTCTATCTCAGGTCACAATGACTCTGTTACCTGGGTAGAAAGCACACAACTCAGGACAGCATGAGGTCATACTCAATTTGGACAATCCTAAAGAGTCCCAGATATATAAGATATGATAACAAGGCTTGAATAATAATGTCACCACAATGGTAAAAATTTAAATCTGCTGAAAAAAATTACAAATAAGATTCTGAAACAGTAGCCAGGGTGTCATTTTTAGATTCCATTCAGAACACAGTATATACACCCAAGACTCCAAAATAATTACTCAGGCATTTTTCTAGTTGGGTATGAAAATAACAGTTCAAACTGATTCTCTTTTTTTTCCCTTTGGTCCTGTGCAAGGCATTGGAGTTAAGTTATTTGCCCAAGGTCACACAGGTAATCATTAAGTGTCTGAAGCCAGATTTGAACTTGGGTCCTCCTGTCAGGGCTGGTGTTCTATCCATTGTGCTACCTAGCTACCCTCAAACTGATTTTCTACTCCCACTGAACTCAGGTTTGGCAGACCAAACAGCCACCAAGAAAGTCTTTTTTATAGTGAAAGAAGTCACTTGTAAAAAAAAAAGTCTGCTTCACCCTCAAAGCCTGTTTGAAAAGGGGGGTTCAGCTCCCCTTTTCAAGCAAGACAACTTAAGCATAAAGCTCTAAAAACTATTTTCCTCATAGTTCAATCCCTTGTGACTGGCTACAGATTTAAAAGGAATTCTTCAGAGTGATCCTTGCCTGATTCTTTTTTCTCCTCTTTGATAACTGTAGATTACTAATGTGAAAACTATGTTAACCAATTCTGGGGTAACTTATTGTCTAAAAAAAGTGCTTAATCAGAGAGAGAGAGAGAGAGAGAGAGAGAGAGAGAGAGAGAGAGAGAGAGAGAGAGAGAGAGAGAGAACACTTAAAATGACCATTCACCAAGTATTTATCATAAGCAGGACTAGAATCCAGGTCATGACTCCAAAACCACCCAGTCTTCTAGTATTTGCAGTTATTCAATGTGCCCCATTCTTTGTGACCATGTTGGCAAGGATACTTGGCAAGAAGTTTGCCATTTCCTTCTCCAGCTCATTTTCAGATGAGGAAACTGAGGCAAATGGGGTTAAGCAATTTTTCCAAGGTCTCACAGTTAGGAAGCATCTGAGGTCACCTTTGAACTCAGGTCTTCCTGATTCCTGGCAGGGTGCTCTATCCATTGTGCCACCTACCGCCACTGCTTTTCCTAATACTGTTTTGGCTTCCTAAAATAGTTCTGATGAATATGAAGCCCACTCATCACAAGGGTGAGCATTTAGAACAGATATTGATACCTATATAGTAGAACCCAATGATGCAGAAGAAATAATGTTGGGATGGAAGTCGTGAGACCTAAGTTCCAATCCTGGTTTTGTCATTAGCTAAAAGCAAGAATCTTAGGTACCAGGTGCATCTCTACAATATAATATTCTCTTCACATTCAAATACACTTGGGGGGAAATGGATAAAACTGGAGTCTTCTGAAGAATGAAACATAGTTCATGACTATAAATGAAGGCCACTACCTTTATTCTGTCTAGGGTACATCAATCAATAAATATCTCTTGAATGCCTACTATGATCCAGATTTACCCCATTTGTTTCCCAATCCATATCCTAGTTCTTGTTATGAGTCCCAGGACATTTTCCCTCCGTCTCAAAGATTCAGTGTCTGTCAATCTCTCAAATATGGCCCCCTCTCTCTTTTAATACTGCTGCCACTCTGATGAAGTCTCTCATCAATCACCTCAGGCATTGCCTACTACCTGTCTCAAGTCTCTCCTTTAATCCATTAAGTAAAGTGATTTTCCTGATCATATCACCCAAGTTCCCATTCAACAGCCTCAATGGCTCCCTCTTACCCCACCGCCTCCAAGAACAAATACAAAATGTCCTGTTTGACATTCAAAGTCCTCCATAACCTAGCCCCCTCCTGCTTTTCCAGGCTTTTAACACAGAACTCCTCAACAGGTATTCTTAGATTCAGTGATGTTGGTCTCCTGGCAATTCCACAAATAAGAATCTCCATCTCCAGGCACTTTCTCTGGCTGTCCCCCATGAATACTTGAACACTCTCCCTACTCCACTTTGCCCAATGCCCTCACTGACTTCCTCTAATTCCAATCAAAATCCTGTTAATTATTTCCTATTCATTCAGATAAAGCTGCATGTTATCTTCCCCATTGGACTGTCATCTCCTTGAAGGCAGAGATTACCTTATGCTTCTTATTGAATTCCCGGCACTTAGCTTGGTGTCTGGTTCTTAGTTGTTGCTTAATAAATGTTTATTGATTTTCTCCCTACACTCTCTCATTTAGTGACCTCAACAGATTCCATGAATTCAATTATGATCCCTCTGCAAATGAGTTCCCAGAGCTATATCTAGCCCCTAAATCTCTTTCCTGAGCTCAGTCTCACAGTAGTAACTGTTAAATGGACATCTTTAATTGGGTGTTCCATGAGAAATTCATTACTTGCCCCCCAAAATCTGTCTCTCTCCAAGACTTCCTTATTCTTACTGAAAGCAACCTCTCCTTTGAATAACTCAGGTTCTCAATATCAATGACATCCTCAATTCTTTCTCTTATTTACCCATATCTATTGAATCAGTTGCTAAATTTTGCCATTTTTCTTTCTACGTCTTTTGAATAAGTATCCCTTCCTTGCACTGACAGCCAGTTACTAGTTCATACCCTCATTGTTTCTCACCTATATTATTACAAAAGTTACCTAGTCTCAAGTATCTCCCAGTCAACAATCCATCTTCCACACTATTGCCAAAATGATTTCTTAAGGCTCAGATTTAAATTATGTCAGTCTCCTGCCATAAACTCCCTAGGCTTCTTCCCTGATCACTCCAATCCAAATAGTTCCCTTTCCACCAAATTCCAATGGCAATGATTTACCTATACCACTCACATTTTTCATATTATACACTGCCTTACCATATACATTTTTTATTTTGCATACATGCTCTCTCTCCTTGCCAAGGCTATAAAAACTCTTTGATGACAGGGACCTTTGTGCTGGGTTGTAATCCCTGTATTTATCCAGTAAAGCACTGGGCAAATATTAGGTCCTCAGCACAAAATACCTATTAATTAATTCATATGGTGTTAGAGTTAGAAGATTTTCCTAAAGATCATCATCCAACCCAGTAGCGCTTAATCTAGAGTCCATAAACTTTAAAAAAATTTTGAAAATTAAATTTGAATGTAAATGATTTTCTTTTAACAAGCCTGAGTATTTTATTTTATACATTTAAAAACATTCTGAAAAAGAGACCCAGAAGTTTCACCAAGACTTGTGGTAAAAGAAGCCACAAAAGTTTTTGACTCATGATCCAATTTGAAGCCCAAAATTTTAATAAAAAAAATACAAAAAAACTGTACAATTGGGAAAAAATAAAATATTGTTTTAAAGGGGGAATAAACAACTCCTGGTCTAGCCCAATCCCTTCTTTTCAAAAAAAAAGGAACTCTGGTGGACAGCAGGAAAGAGAAATACCTTGGCTCAGGTCATATGACTGGTAAGATAGAAGAACTTGGATTGGAAAGCAAGTATGACTGCAGTTCCAGGGCTCTCCCCATTGTATCAAGCTATGGCAGAGTCAGTCAGGAGTGGGAAAGGGCACATATCTCTCAATTCAAAAAAGGAAGCCCCTTCCAACTCTAGGCACATTCCATTCCAAACCATGACTTCTGTTTCAAGAGGACAGAGCATACACCAGAAGAAGCATTTTCTTCTGGCTCTTTCCCTGCTTTCACCCCCCCCCCAAATCCACCACCATTGTCAGGAAACATGTCAAGGTATGCTTCAGATCTTGAGACAGGGTAAACTGGTCAGACAGCTGAAAAAATATTCAGGTTTTACTGCCACTACCCATTAATGTTCACCAGTCAAGAGTAAAAAAAAAGGGGGGGGGGGGGAGCTTATCAGTTCTCTTATATAAATTGTCCAAACTTCACTAAAAGTGGAAGTGACACACCTCCAGGCCCAAATTCCATTTTACACTTAACCCACTCAGTGAAAAGCTTTGTGGCTATCTTCCTCAAGAAGACATTTTCCAAAAAGCTTTAAGAGCTTTTTAGACTGACTTGGAAAGGTATTGTCTGAACATCAGTCTTGGACTAAAGGCTCTTCAGAGACATTTGACCAGGAAACAACAGATAGATGGGAAGGTGGAACTTTTTCTCCCCTGTGGCCTGAAGGTCCTGCCTCCACCACAGAACAACAAAACAAGGGAACCTGAGAGTATACCATCTCATTGCTTTCACTTGCTGGAACAAGGCCCACTGAAAGCTGACCCATCCATTACTACTAAGGCATGCACATTAAAATAAATGAGTGAAATTAAATAATTTGGGTATACCTAAGGCATTGTTACCTTCCCAGAAAAAGCTACAAAGATAAATATTAGGAGAAGTCACTGAGCAAACCCAAAAGCTCTCCAAAGTACAAGGTATAAATGTAGACTCCTTAGTTTACTTCTAGGGCCCCTCACCTATTCCACATCCCACCCTATACTTGAATTGAAATAATGAAGATACAAGTCAAGAAAGATCCCAATCAAGCATTTCAATTGGCCTAGACTACTGGTTTCTACTATTTTTACAGTCACTAAAGCATAATTGCTTATTAGCAACAGGTTCAGGAATCTAGTTTGAACATTAATTATTTATTAATACTTGCCGTTATCCTAAGAAAATGACTGAGGTCTATGAAATGAAAGGATCCAGAGGATCCAGGCCCTTCTTAGAAGAGAACAATTCTAAATGATTATAATACTAACAGCAGAGACCTGATGGAGTAGGCTTGTTCGTACACTAAACTACAACAGATAGAAATTAGCCAATTTTTTTAAAAATATCTGATAAAGTACTAGGTACTGTGACCCTGTGCATCTGGATCTGATTTCAGAATTTAAACCAAGTGGTTGGGGGGGGGGGGGAGAAGAATAAGAGGAGAGGGAGGAGGGAGGCAGGGAAGAAGGAAGGGGAAAGGTGGGGGGGAGGGGAGATGAGAAGGAGCAGAAAGAAGTCACTCCTCTCCAAAGCTCTTCTACCAATTCCCTCCCTCTAGCAAGCATGGCAGCTCTAGGTTAATATTCTCTCCTCAATTAGAAAAGTCTCATGCAAAATGCCTCAAACTTGATAAAAAAAAAAAAAAACAGGTTTGAAGAACTTTAAAAATGAAACCATTCCTGGTCCTCAGATAGTTTTTTTTGTTGTTTAGTCTTTTACGTCCTACTCTCTGTGACCCCATTTAGAGTTTTCTTGACAAAATTTGCTATTTCTTTCTCCGGATCATTTTACAGATGAAGAAATTGAGGCAAAGAAGGTGAAGGGACTTGTCCAAGATTGCACAGCTAGTAAATTTACCATTTCCTTCTCCAGATAATTTTACAGATGAGGAAATTGAGGCAAACAAGGTGAAGTGTCTTGTCCAGAATCACATAGTTGGGAAGTGTCTGAGACCACAACAGAACTCAGGTCTTCCTAACTCCAAGCCCAAGTTCTCTTAATTTATTTTATTTTTTAAATTTTTCCCCAGCTACATGCAAAAGCACATTGCAACATTTACTTCCAAAATCTTGAGTTCCAAATTCTCTCCCTTCTTCCCACCTCACTCCACCCATTGAGAAAGCAAGTTATTTGGAGTAGGTTAAAAATGCGTAGCCATGCAAAACATTACAATAGTCATGTTGTAAAAATAAACATAATCCTTCCAAAAAAAAAAAAAGAGAGAAACCTCAAGAACAATAAAGTGATAGAAAAAAATAGTATGCTTTAGTCTGTATTCCGAAATCATCAGCTCTGTCTTTGGAATGGATAGCATTCTTTATCATAAATCTATCAAAGAAATTGCTTCAATATTTTTCCCCACAGTTGCTATTGCTAGATGAATTTTCCTCCATCCTATTCCCCCCAGCACCCTCATTTATTCTATTCTCTCTCTCTTATTTCTCCTGAGAAGTGTTGCATCTGACTGATGATCTTCCCTCTCTACTATCTCCTACTCCCTATACCTCCATCCCCTTCCCCTGTCCCCTTTCTCCCATCCCTTTCCTCTCCTATTTTTCTTTAGGATAAGACAGATTTCTTAATTTAATTTTTAATTTCAATATCCAATTAAATGTGTATATTATTCCCTCCCTGAGTCACTTCTGATAAAAGTGAAGGCTCACTCACTCCCCCTCACCTTCCACCTCTCCATTCCACTGCAAAAGCTTTTTCTTGCCTCTTTTATATGAAATAATATTTCATTCTATCTCTCCTTCCCTTTCTCCCAGTACATTCCTTCCTCCTCCATCTTATTAATATAGTGTACCTTAAAAATCAGCTCTCTCCTGTGCTCCTCCTAAATGCCGTAATAAATGAGAAGGTGCATATGAGTTATCAGTATCATCTTCCCATGCAAAAATACAGCAGTTCAGCATCATTGAATCCCTCATCATTTGCCCTTCCCATCCACCCTCTCTATGCTTTACCTGTGTTCTGTACTTGAAGAACAAACATTTTGTTCAGTTCTGGTAGTTTCATTTGGGAAGTTTGCAAGTCCCCTTGCAAAGGGGAGTCATCTTTTCCCCTGAAAAAGTATATTCAGTTTTGCTGGGGAGTTGATTCTCAGTTGTAATCCAAGTTCTTTTTCCAGGTTGAAGTTCTGTCCACTGAGTTCCCTAGTTGCCCTTAGGCAAGTTTACATTCCAGAGAAATACTGGAACATGTTTTTGGGAACATGGATATTTTCTTACTACAAGGTCTCTCTAATGTATTTCCTCTTCCAGCTATGAAAAGTAGAAGGCACTATTCTCTAGTCTCTTACTGAAAGAATGGAACTCCCTCACTTCTATCCCTTTTTTCTCTATCCAGACCAAGAACTTGGTCCATACCAATGATGGACTCATACAATGTCCCAGCAGTATCTCCCTTATATGATAAACCAGAAATTCTTCATGGATAAGGTGATACCATTACCTTTCCTTCCTCAGGCACTGCCCTCCATCAAACTAGGCAGTATTAAAAGCATTTACTAATCTACTGATCCACAGTTTTTCTCCCTTCAGAGTTCATCTAGCAAATAGGGCTTCAATTAATATCTATGGGGATTGACATTGAAACACATATACACATCTGCCTGTAAGACATTTTCATTGTCCTATTACAGCTGCAAACTAAAATTGAAATAATCTTCTTTCAAGGACTTGACTGCTCCTTCAAAAAATTCTATTTCAGACAATCAGGTTCTTGTTGTCTTAGTCACTAAGGCTCAAAACCTCCTGGACCAGTTATTCAGTCAGAAAACCTGTTTGTTTTTTTAATTTCTAAAATTTTTCTTTTAAAACCTCTCTCCTATGCCTCTTGCTTCCTTTCTAGAGCCTTTTTTCCTACCTAGATTAGAAGGGTGGTCTGGTGTAGTAGATGAGGAGCTGTTCTTTAAGAAAAGAGAATAAAGGTTCACATGCTATTGCTACTCCTAGCTAGGTGACTGCGCACAAGTCATCTAGGAGCTTTACTTTCCTCATCAGTAAAACAAGGATAACACTACTTTGGTACCTACTTCACAGGACTACAGGACTGTTGTGAAGCTCAAATGAAATAACCAAAGGAAAGTTTTTGCTCAGTCGTCTTTCAGTTGTATCTGATTCTTTGTGACTCCTTTTGGGGGTTTCTTGGCAAAGATGCTGCAGCAGTTTACATTTCCTTCTCCAGCTCATTTTTATGGGTCACCCAATTAAGAAGTATCTGGTCAGATTTGAACTTAGGAAGATAAGTTTTCCTGACTCTGGACCTGTTGTCAAATGCAGAACCCTTAAAAGTCAGATATTTCATGTCCAGAACATTCTTCCTACTTACCTCCACCTCTTGGAAAGCATAGTAGTCTTCAGTCTTCAAATGATACCATTACAGGAAATCTTTCCTGATTATTTCAACTTTTACTAGTCCTCTCAAAAACGGTTTTTTAAAGAATATAACTTAGTGTTTATATTTATATTTTGCATTTATTTATCTTTCTACCCTAAAATATATGTTCCTTGATGGATTCAAATCCTGCCTCTGATGCTTACTGACTGCGTTATATTTATTTCATGAACAGGTTAGACTCCGTGATTTTTAGGGACTCTTCCTGGCTCTAAGGCCAGGATCATTTCATTTTGATTTTTGCATTCCAGCACATACCAGATACCTAAAAAATGACAGTTCAATTGAATCAAAACCAAAAGAAATTAATGTACCATAAGTCTCCAATATTTTGATAGCATTATTTTTTCCCAACATTTTGGAAGCTAATCAGTGCCTACACTGACAAAGCATAGGAGTAAGAATGAAAACATCTGAAGCACTTGTCATGGTTGGGGGGACAGTAAAGGATCCACTTTGACTAGACAGTGTTAAATAAAGCATCAGGTAGAGAGCCTTACAGTCAGTCTTAGGAATCTGGACATGAACTCAGCAGACCATGTAAGGCTATTTTTTAAGTTATTTTGACTTTGTTTGTCTTAAAAAAGAGATCAGAACCATGCATTAGTAAGATAAATCTGGCCGTCATGAATTGGATGAATTGGAACAGAAAGAGAAGGCAGAAAGGGAGACCAGGTCATTACAATATCTCCCCAGCTGATAATAAAGTCCTGAACTGATGGCAGGAATGGGGATGTAAAGGAGGGAAGAAAGGAGAGAGATTCTAGAGTAACTGGAGAGGCATATTTACAGGACTTCTGAATGACTGAATGGAACTGGCTGGAAGAAAAGTAAAGAAAATACGAAAGCCAAAGATGAATACAAACTGTTGGAATTTGGTGACTGGAAGAATAGTAATCCATTAAAACAGAGGAATTTGGGGGTTCAAGGGGGTGATAAGAATATAGTCTTCAAAATTGTCAGCCCAGACTTTGTCAGATCTAGAATGCTCATCTTCCTCATCTTCATGTGTCTATCTGCTACCCGTTCTTAAGAGCCCATCTTAAATCCTACCTCTCCAGAAATTCATCTCTTAGCAAACTCAGCCCTACATGTGCATGGAAAATGACCATAGCCTCAGACCTGACCAAGCACTTAGTTTATAATTTTAAAATAATCTTGCAGTAATGTGTATTCTAGTTATCTGTCTTGGTGTCTTTGTTCCTTAAGACCCTAGAGGACAGACTGTCTTAAACTATACTTTGCATCTTCCTCAAGTATTTAATAGAACCACTTAATGAAAGGTTATTATACTGTTCTCCTTTCCACTACAGTTTGATTTCTAATGACATCAAAAATAACTAGAAAGCTGTAATCAAATTTCCTTTTAAAAAATGTCACCAACAGGATAACTTAAGAGTCCCTTTATAAATGAAAGGCAGGGTCTTCTTGATGTCAATAAAAAACAAAAAAAAAAAATACCATCTTTTAAAATCACTGACTTTTAATATATAAAAAATTTGAAAACTGGTCGTTTAGCAGGGCTACTTGATATTCTGATATCTCATAATTGGGTAATGGCACTCATGAAAGTCAACCTGAAAATTTATCTGGAAGCTAGAAGTGATGGTTTATACATATACTACCATGCCAGCAACTACCTTTGTACAATGGATGGAGTCTGAAGAGTTGGACTCAAATGTTAGGCTAGAAGAGTCTCTTCTTTCTGGACATTTGTAAAATGAGATTGTTGGTCTAAGTGGCCTCTAAAGTCCCTCTCAATGTATAACTGAGGCAGACAGGTCATACAATGGACAAAATATTAGATCTGGAAGTCAGGAAAACTTGAGTTCAAATTCTGCCTCAGATACTTGCTAGCTGGGTGACTCAAGGTTAAGTCATATAAGCTATTTTAGCCTGTTTCCTCATCAATGGTGATGATCAATAAGCAGTACTGTGTAGCTTTAGCAAGAAGAGAAGAAAAAGAAAATCAAAAGAATAGGGAAGGAAGAGACAAAACTCTCACTCTTTGCAGATGACATGATGGTATACTTAAAAGAATCCAAAAAAGCCATCTAAAAAACTATTAGAAATAATTAGCAACTTTAGCAAAGTCACAAGATATAAAATAAACTCTCAGAAATCGTCAACATTTCTATATATGACTAGCAAGGTGCAATATAAAGAGCTAGAAAGAAAAATCCCATTCAAAGTAACTTCAGACAATATAAAATACCTCAGAGTCTACTGTCAAGGCAGGCTCAGAAACTTTTTGAAAACAATTACAAAACAAAATTTATAAAACACTTCTCACACAAATAAAATCAGACATAAATAACTGGACAAATTCAACCAAAATTAAACCACTTGTTTAGTGCCCCTACCAATCAAAATACCAAAAATTACTTCAATGAGTTAGAAAAAATTGTAAGTAAATTCATATGGAGAAATAAAAAGTTGAGAAGCTCCAGGGATTTAATGAAAAAAAGGTGCAAAAGAAGGTGGTTTACCCCTACCATATCTAAAATTATATTATAAAGCATCAGTCATCAAAACTGTCTGGTACTGGTTAAGAAACAGAGTGGTAGATCAGTGGAATAGATGGTGCAATAGCAGGAAATGATTGCCTTTAATTTAATTTTATTTTTTTAAATTAAAGACCTTATTTTTTTTTGAGTTTTACAATTTTCCCCTAATCTTACTTCCCTCCCCCCCCCCACAGAAGGCAATTTGTCAGTCTTTACATTGTTTCCATGATATATATTGATCCAAATTGAGTGTGATGAAAGAGAAATCATATCCTTAAGGAAGAAACATAAAGTATTAGAAATAGCAAGATCAGACAATAAGATATCAGGTTTTTTTCCTAAATTTAAGGTAATAGTCCTTGGTCTTTGTTCAAACTCCACAGCTGTTTCTCTGGATACAGATGGTATTCTCCATCTTGGATAGTCCCAAATTGTCTGATTGTTGCACTGATGGAACGGGCAAGTCCATCAAGGTTGATCATCACCCCCATGTTGCTGTTAGGGTGTACAGTACTTTTCTGGTTCTGCTCATCTCATTCAGCATCAGTTCATGCAAAGCCCTCCTGGTTTCTAATAGAACAATAGTGTTCCATGACATACATATATCACAGTTTGCTAAGCCATTCCCCAATTGAAGGACATTTACTTGATTTCCATTTTGTTACCACCACAAACAGGGTTGCTATGAATAGTTTTGTACAAGTGATGTTTTTTTTACCCTTTTTCATCATCTCTTCAGGGTATAGACCTAGTAATGGTATTGCTGGATCAAAGGTCATACACATTTTTGTTGCCCTTTGGGCATAATTCCAAATTTCTCTCCAGAAAGGTTGGATGAGTTCACAGCTCCACCAACAATGTAATAGTGTCCCAGATTTCCCACAAACCTTCCAACAGTGATCATTATTCTTTGTGGTCATATTGGTCAGTCTGAGAGGTGTGAGGTGGTACCTCAAAGAAGCTTTAATTTGCATTTCTCTAATATACCTTTAATTTTTAAAAAATTGTCTTATTATGTAATTCTGCTATATCTCATACTATGTTTATTCCTTAAAGATATGATTTCTCTCTTATCACATTCAACTTAGATCAATGCATACTATGGGAATGATGTAAAGATTAACAAATTACCTTCTGCGGGTGGTGGAAGGAGGGAAGCAAGATTGGAGGAAAAATTATAAAACTCAAAACAAATAAAACCTTTCTAAAATTAAAAAAAAAAATCTGTGCTATGTAAGGATCCAGTGAGATCCCATGGATAAGCACTCTGTAGAAACTATCAATTACTCTATGAACTTTCTGCCCCTTTCCTTACCCATCCCTAGCACCTAGGTGCCTTTTCTTCTAACAATAAATGTAGTGTCCTGTTAAGGGGACAAGACATTCCAGACCAAGGGAATGAGAACATTTTACCTACCACTCACTCACCAGGAGAAATCTGATTCTCCTCTCATTTAGTCACAGGCTAGTTACAAGTCTATGTACACAGTCTTAGTTCTTTACAAATGAAAACTGACACCTTTGAAGATACAGCTCCCTAGAGGCTAGGGGAGACTAAATCTTCTCTTGCCCATTCATTCATTCAAATACTCATTATGGGAGTCTCTCTGCTTGAAAAATCTAATTTTGTTGTGACACTCAAAGTTGTCTCCATTAGATTAGATTAGAATCTTCAAAACTAAATAGATTTTAAAATACTTTAATTAAAAATGTAAATATATGTCATACAGTACATATAAGATGAAATCTGGAGGAAGAAAGCCAGCAGAATCATAATATCTAGCAAAAATTAAACAAAAGGTGGTACTACTCACCCTCCACCCCCACCCATCAGTTTAAATCATCCAGGTTAAATAATTACCAACCCCAATCCTGTTCATGTGAATGGATCCATTCTGACATTCACCTAACTAGTCTTCCTGACTATAATTTCTCTCCTCTCTAATCCATTCTCCAAATATCTGTGACATTGATATCTCTAAAGCAGAGATCTAGCTTCTTTCTATCTTAGGCACCTGATTTGCAAAAGGAGAGTATTAGACCAGTTTCTTAACCTGAGGTCCATGAACTTGACATTAGTGTTTGTGGATGTACACTATATTTCAACATAACTGGTTATCCTATATTTCAATTTTACTGCATTTGAAAACTTTTCTGTAAAGGGGTATTATAGGTTTCACCAGACTGCCAAAGTGTTAAGAAGACACAAAAAGTGTTGAGAAGCTCATAAAGAGATAGGCTCTGAGCTACCATCCTTCTCCAAATGCATCATCCTATTCCTAGAAAGGATGAGTTAATCAATTGTTCCACAACTCCACTCACTATCCCTGGATGAAAGCATCTCTTCTCAGCCACTGTTCCCTGGCATGTGAATCTTCCTCCTTGTTAAAGTCTAAATTCCTTGAGAACACTTAGCAAAGTATATGGTAAATAATGTGTGCATAATTAATGCTATTTTACTGATTCATTCCAGAAAAGTATAGAAGAGAACTTTATCCTTAGATTCAAGAAAGTGTGTTTTCAACTCTGACATTCCCCATTCTAAAAGACTTATTTGTGATGGTATCGTCTTCATTCCAGGTCAAACAAAAGCAGTAGAAAAAGACATTAAAATTACCTATATTCTACTGCATTTTTATTTATTTTACTAAACATTTCCCAATTACATTTTAATCCGGTTCAAGCTTCAACTCTATGACTGACATCTCAGATCTAAAAGGACTAATCATATAGTTACTGCTAAGTGAAATCTTCCTTCCATCTGGACCTTAGTTTAGTGATCGTCCTCATGATCTGTGGCACCCTGAAGAATAACTTTACTCCATCAGCATAGGATGGTTCTTTAAATATTTAAAGACACGTTTTCTTCCCTGAGTCTCCTAAAGTAAAAATCCCTGTTCTCTCAACTGTTCCTCATCTGACTTCATGGATTCTGAATCTTCTGGTCAAGCTCCACCAAATGCTTTTTTAGCTTGTCAAAATGTGATGACCAAAATAGGCCACAACATTCTAATGGGTCCTGACTAGAGAAGAGTAGAGTGGAATGACAACTTGAACATTTCTGTTCAAGCAGATAGGATAAAGTATATGGGTGGTGGTTGCTGATAATGCCATTGTTCATTTGTTTCTGATTCTTTGTGATCCCATCTGGGCAAAGATGGCAAAGACATAGAAGTGAGTTGCCATTTTCTCCTCCAGAACATTTTATAGATAAGGAAATTGAGTCAAACAAAGTTAAGTGATTTTTCCAGAGTCACAAAGTTATTAAATGTATGAGGTCAGATTTGAACTCAGGAAGTTGAGTCTTCCTAACTTCAGGTCTAGCATTCTATCCACCTCATCATTAGGAAAATTAGTGTTTTGAAGACCTTAATGTGTTATATAAATGCAAATTATATTAACATTTTGAGGAGTCGAATACTGGTGTTCTTTTTTTTTTAATTTGAAGAAAGATAATAAAAATCTCTTGACTTTTTATTTTTACATAGACAGTTTTCTAGTCATAACTCCCATAGCCTATGTTCATATAATCAATTTTTTTAAACTCCAAAAAAAAAAAAGAGAACTGTGTATTAGGAGTCAAAGGTCATGGGTAAGTGAAACCTTGGACAAATCACTTAAAGTAACTCAGGTTTTTATGTAAAAAGTAACTAGAGAACTAGAACAAATGACCTCTAAATTCTCTTACAACTCAAAATCTATGATCCTATGATGCAGTACCTCATATTTATCAACATTTCATTTCATCTGTTCAGGTCGACTGCTCAAGTCTACAGAGGTGATTTTGAATCTACTAAAACATGCCACACATCTGTCTCAATCTTGTGTTACTTTACAAAAATTCTTCAATGACAAATATTTTTAAAATATCTATAGTGTACAAGGGGCAGCAAATTAGTAACAGTGGGTAGAGCTCCAAGCCTATAATCAGGAAGAACTGAGTTCAAATTCAGTCTCAGCCACTTACTAGCTGTATGTTACCAACCAAGTCACTTAATCCTGATCTGGAGATGGAAACAACAAACCACTCCAGTATCTCTCCCAAGAAAACCCCAAACAGGATTACAAAGAGTAAGGCATGACTGAAATGACTAAACAACATCTATATAGTATACAAAGCACTTTATTAAGCAGTATTGTTTTAAAAAATATGGGGAGGAATTTCAGACAGAGGGCACCTAGCACCAGCAAAGGCTCCAAGGCAACAAAGCATAAGATGCTTACAACAAATAGCATATAGATCAGTCTTAGTTAAAATATACAAAGCATAAAAGGAAGCAGGATAGCTTGGTAGAGCAAGCACTAGATTTGAAAGACATTTATTCCAACTGCATCACTAAACTGGAAGGTCTTGAGTTGGATTCTGTCTCTAAATCTATAATCCTCCAATTCCTTTTAACAATGTTTAGGACATTAGGCCTGGAAGGCTTAATTAGGAAAACCCAAGTTCAAATCTAGCCTCTGACACTTTACTAGTTATGCCACTCTGGACAAGGCACATAATTTCTGCTTCTGTCTCAGTTTCCTCAGCTAAAAAAAATGGGAACATATTAGCACCCACTTTATAGGATTGGGAGGATT